>NC_090922.1:1439208037-1439563037 GCF_040938575.1 Ambystoma mexicanum
ACTCATCTGGGTAATTACATTTTGACTTCAGTTCCAGGTTTGCACTCTATCTTTCCACACCCATGTCTTCGATCATATATCATTTTTGATGCCATCCTCGGGGAGGAAGGATAGGTCAGGGGCAACACGTTTGTCTTGGAAGCAAGATAACACAGAGCAACACAGGCTTGAATCCCAATCACGCGCTTAGAAACCACTCACTGGTATTACGCGTGTTATAAAATAACAATTATAATTATAATCCCACACAACCTCATCCTCTCCTTCACAATTTCCATATCAATATCCATCCTCTTTGATCTTCCCAACTATCCAGGACATATGTGCGTGTTGGGGTTTCTCTCCCTCAACAACTCAAACAGAGACACACCAATAGTGTCAGTGGGCGTGGTCCTATATCGAAACAGCTGATCATTCAATGCCCAAATCCAATCAATCCTCACATTATTTGGCATCCTCACCCCATCCATTATTGTCTGTGGAGTACATTTAAGGCCCTAAGCATAAATCCCCTTCACCCAAAAACCGCATTTAAACAGTGCCACAAAAACGGCCAAGCTTTTGTCTTTCTGGCACGTGTGTGGTGAGCATTAAACACACACCCAAAGAATGGCTCTGCATCTGCTTTATTTCCAGTTGAATCATAAGAAAATGACCTGCATTCTGAACGGCTCCACATTTGCTGTTCTGTCATCCAAAAGTCAAAGCTGCGCACAGCATTCCAAACAGCCCTGCATTTGTTCTTTCTTTCATTTAAAACACTACAACGTTGTACGATCCATTGCAACAACCCCTGTGCGCTTTATTTCCTCTCATTGCCAAAAAGTTAGGCAATACCTCCCAAGAACGGCATTGTCTACTAATAAATCACAGGAGGGGCAAAGAGTTCTACCTTTCACGCAACACAGCTTTTGTTTTCCTTTGATGTGAACCATCGTGCTCAAATTACAGCAAATGAATGCAATAGCGTGGCTTTTTTTCTTTTGCCATGTCAATATCAAAGAAATTCTGTGCAGTTTCCCACTGTGTCCAAGAAGCCACAGTACATACAAAACCCCCCAAAGATTAATTGAAAAACAATCCTGTGGTCTGCAGAACCGCAATTGCAACTTGAAATGAAAGGCCTGGAGACTGGGCCTGAAACACAGGATTGGTAGAGTTTAACTCCCTATTGTCTCTGTGTGCTTGAACACCTTCTTCCCTGGGTGCCAACCCTTCCCTTTGATCCACAGCTCACCTTGTTTTCTTGGAAAGTGTGCTCTCCATCCTGCTCTCAGTGCAGGGGCGCGTTGGTTGATGCAGGCTCATTGCTGCCTAGTTACTTCACTGGCAAGAGGCCGACAGGTAAGTATAATGGGTCTTTTGAACAGTTCTCTAACTTCGTTCCTTTCCTTCCTTAGATGATGGCCGGCGTCCGGGGATGGCGACGTGCTGCTGAGATGAGTAGCGCTGAAGGTGAGTGAGAGCACGATGCGCAATGCGACCCTTTCGTATTTGTATTGAACTGAGTTATTTTTCTGTGTCTTTTAGGTGCCACAACTTTTTCAGCGTGGATGCCGGTTATGAAGAAGAAATGTGTTGAGTAAGCACGGTAAGCGGCGCCTCTAGATGTTTTCATGCTAACCTCTAGTGTCTTTTCGCTCTTGCAAATGGATGAGAAGTTCCGTAGACAGAATTCCCCCAGAGCGGCTGGGATTCAGGTAAGCATTTGAAGCTTGTACAGTCTTTAAAAATAAGCGAAGACTTGCTGAATGCTTACTAATGCCTTTTTTCTGTTCTTTTCCCTTTTTCTTAGGAAGCAGCATGCCAGGATGGGAATGACACAGCCGAAGATGCCCGCATAACAGAAGGAGCGATGAATGATGGGCAGAAGCGCTGCAAGGTAAGGCTGTTCCTAACGGTGTTCTTGTTCTTGCAGGAGCTGAGCGCAGAAGAAAGATGCAGGCCTACTGGAGACCGATCCGAACACGGTGAGTGGCACGCTGCAGGTGCAGAAAATGCAAAGCATGTTTCTCAGCCTGGCGTGGCTTAAATAGTCTCTGGGTATCCCAGGTGTCTCTGGGGTGAACCACACCCAAACGACTAGATTGCACATGAAGTTCTGGGAACCGAACTAAGTGGGGGCATCCATCTTGTCCCCATCAATGCACTACAAGTCCAATCCCCAATGTTATCCTATGGGAGTGAGTGAGTCTGGTGCTACAAGCGCCAACTCTGACTCCAAGTGGGTCTTTGGAAGGATGGAGAGGCCTTTGAGGGCCGTGTAGGTGATTGTGGCCTGGCTCCAGCCTGACATCTTGGAGGGCTGAGGACATGAGAGGCAGGAATCATGACAGGTGCATGACCAAGAGGTGCGATTTCCTCCAGCACCCACTCTGAAGGAGCAACTGTTAAACTTCAAAGGGCCTCATCAAATTCCTTTGTTGTAGCTGAGCCTGGCAGAAACAGTTTGCCGTGGGGGTCTGCAGCACCGCCCATACATGTGACAAATCCACCCCATGGATATTAAAAGACTTCTGTATTTTAAGACATTTTTACCAGCACCCTGAAAAGTTAGTCATTGTGTATTATGCCAGATTTTCATGTGATTTTTAGACAAATTTAAAGAGACCAAGTACATGTTTCTAGCACTTGGTCAACTGAAATGTCCATGAAAGACGCATTTCGGGGTGAATTATAAATGAGACGTATATGAAACTAGGTTGGCAGATGCAAATTGTGAATGAGAATATGTGTTGTAATTGGCAGAATTTTAAATACTATGCATTTAATAAAAATTGTTATTGGGAACATGTCGTCATTGGCAGAATTTTAAATATTATGCATTTCATAAAACGGCGAACATGTGCCAAAGGGCAATGCGACCTTGCACAGAGTCGGCGAGCGGATTAACCAATTCCCTCGGATTGACCAATTCCCTGACCCTGACCTATGGAATCCGCATATCTGTCCCTTGTGGTGGTGGGTAGTATAAGTTTGAAGTTTTGATCTATAGCTAATTTTTGATAAAAAGGGGACTGGAGAGACAAAAAAAGGTCATAAATTCAAACACATAAATGATGTAATTTCCCTTAACTAATCAGCCCAGGGGGAGGAGAGAGGACTGGTGGGCTGTCCTATCCAAGGAGAGGAATAATTTTAGAGTACTGCCCCCCAGATTGTAAATTCGATTATGTAATTTTGGCTATATAAGGGGGAGACAGAGAAACACAAGGGACTTCAAGATCCATGCAAGATTCAGAATCCATTCAAGATCCAGGAAAGCACAGATACATCCATCCAAGCAGATCCATTCATCCAGATCCAGGGAGAAAGGAGAAGAGGCAGCTAACCCCATCCAGGAGAGCCCAGTGGCAAGATCCCTTACCCAGCACCCCATCCTGGATAGCCCAGTGACCAGATCCCTTGGCCCAGCTGTCGCAGTGACCAGATCCCTTGGCCCAGCCATCCACAGTGACCAGATCCCTGAGCCTAGCTGTCCAGAGACCTCGCTGGCTGTCCAGATTCCCAAACTCAAGCTTATATTGTAAGTAGTACATAACCCCAGTCCCCAAACTGCGTATCCCGCTCTTTTGACCGTGGCACCCCATTGAAATCCCATTAAAAATCACAAATTGCCAGTATAATCCGTTCACCTGTCCATAGACAAATCTGTATTAGCTGGTGTCCGGTCAAAGGCTTGACTACAAAAGGATCGAATGCAATAGGGTCGACGCAATAGGACCGAAAACAAAAGGATCACATTTTTTTTTAATTATATATATTTTTGGGGGGTTTTGTATAGGTAAAAAAAGTGGGGTTTGCCACCAAAATGGGGGTTGGGGGAGGCCCCCAAAAGAAAATGTAAAAAAAATAATATATCTTTTTTTTGATCCTTTTGTTTTTGGTACTTTTCATTCGACCCTTTTGTCATTCGATCCTTTTTAATCGATCCTTTGACCTATAACCGTACTAGCCCATGTATGTTAGTGTATTCCTTTGATAAATATTTCTACAGTCTGTATAAATCCTTAGCAATTTTTTCCAGTAAATCAATTAATTCCCCTATAAAGAGATTCACTGTGAGTTGGTTGACATTCGAAATCAACCACCTCATGTCAAGTGCCTTTCTTTAATAATTATAGTCATTAAAATATAGCCTCAACAGAATTAGTCTTTAGGCCTCATCATGAGTTTGGCAGTAACCCTTAAATGCGGCGGTAATCCTATTACCGCCGCATTGAAGGGTCCACCAAAATTCATGCTTGGTGGATTTCCCCCAGCACTGAGCTGGGGCAAATCCGTTGCATATAGCGCTGGCGGTAATAGCGCTGAACATTCCCCATTGGGCCCAATGGGGAATGGGAAATTCCTGAATGGGCCCAATGGGGAATGGGGACTTACCGTGCCGCCAAACCCATGATCCACCACTAATAGCGCAGGGGATTTGGCGGTAGGGCTAATAGCCCCGGCGGTATTAGCGCCCAACTCATGATAAGGCCCTTTGTGTAACAAAAACCGAATTTGCCTGTGTATTGTGTGCTTTCCTACCAATTTCCAATTTGCATTATCCCAAAAAAAAAGAACGTAGTCCACTTGAGAGGAATCCCTTTTATCAGAATCCTATCTGTTATGTGCACCTGTTCCTTACCCTGAAAACCGATTTTATATTTTGACAGCCAAGCCCTTTCCGTGGCTGTGTAGAAACAAATTGTCATTCTGCTGCATGTTTTTTCTTTTGCATTTTTCTTTTCAAAAATCAATTTTCTTACCTTGTGTTCACATTAGTTTAGTTTAGTTTAGTTTATTATTTGTATAGCGCCGCCTGGCCCTAGGGCATCCAGGCGCTTGCGATGAATACAACAAGAATAATACAACAGAAATGTACAAACCGATTACATATTTACAAATTTGCAGTCTTGGTGCATGCTAGTAAGGTAGGGCTAGGCAGTTTACGTTTCTTGCCTTGCTTCCCTGCTTAGTAGTCTGTGAGCTTCCTTATCTCTCGAGTGCAGCAACACAAATTTCTATCCTAGCTATCCCACCGCGGTTGCAAACTGCTGTGCGAGTAATACGTGAAATCCCAGTATGCCGTTTTGCTAATAAATAATGTGTTCATTTTCTTTTCTGGCCTCCCATCTTGGGGTGGTGGGCTAAATCCTAAATCTGATTTTTCCCTCTTCATACTGACTCCCTGTCACTGCCTTCCATCCACAAAGAATTTAGTTAGCAGATGTTTGGGGGTGAGTGTTGCAGGGGGGAGTGCTTAACCTGAAAGCTATCTGTTGCTTTTAAAAACGATTCTTCTTTTATTTGCTATGAAAGGTTTCCGTATATTGTATTAGGAGTTTGAATTAACTATATTGTGGGATTTTTGCATTTGTATTGCCACAACCTTGGTGGCTGCTGCCCAATTGTTTGATTTTGCTTGATTTTTCATTTGACCATAAAATTTATAAATATCATATTGTGACACGCCGGCCTGGGTCCTGGTCCATCGCGATACAGTGTGCTTGTTAAGGTGGGTGCGAGACGGGTTGGGGCTACTCAAATAAAGAACCTGAGGTCGCTGAAAGATAAAAAAAAGGTTTTTATTGTGCGCCACATTCATTGTCAGTGGAAAGAGTCACATTATTGCACATTATTTGCTCCTCTGAAATGTAATGGTCCTACAAGTGCACAGCTAACTCATCCCAGGGCACACTGGCATTTGATGCATCACTAAGGTACTCTAAGAACCATATCACTTTCCATGCACTCTATGCACTCACGCACACACCTTTCAATAAACTCACCTATGCCTGGCCACCTGGAGTCGGCTTGAATCTCTGCCTTGCTCTTACTTATGACCATGTGTCCTTGACGTCCCATACTCACAGCCTTGTCTCGCATTCCCTGGATAAACATAGCCATCTTGAATTCCTCACTCATTCCTGAGACGTTTTTATTCTCCAATTAAACACCAACCCTGCTCCACCACTCTTCTCAATTCCACATATCTATCATCTGTCTGGCATGCTGCATCCCAAGAATTCTTTTCATTCCACCATCTACAACACAAATCTCCTTTACATCACCCTGCTCAGAAAGGTAGTAACATTGCAAAGAGACAACAAGCAACGTTGGTTATCGGCCTATTGAAATGAGCAGGGCCTTTGCTAGGCATGGGCAAAATGTGCGGTCGTCTGGGGCCAGGCGCCAATGGGGGACCATCAGGCAGCAGCTGTCCCATGCAAGGCCCTTCAGAGTCACGTTTCATTGTTTTCAGGGATGCATTGAAATGAAAAGCTCCTTGTTTGTGGTGGATGCACAAGCATGGGGTGCGGAATAGCTCATTGCAGTGACTCATTGCGTGTAGCAACTTGTCCCCCAAGTAAGGGCGGCTGCTGCATGATAAGAGCAGCAATAGCAGCACTTGTGTCTGGAAGCACCAACGTAGCTTCAATCCGCTACATAAATCTGTCTCTCCTAGCGAAAAAATTAAACCAAGTCACTAAATAAACCAGATTTTTAAGCCAAGTATGTTTTGCCAATTATGCGCAAACCATTTTACTTTTTTTCGTACATTTTCAAATTTCTTTGACATCATTCATAATAATCATTCATTATAAGGTCATAACTATATACATGGCTACGCAAAGACGTGACTAAAAGGAAGCGACTATCACACTGCTTGTTTTGCTGTGGATTTTAGATTTGAAAACACAGATTTAAATCCAAGCAGAAATTCCACACTCCCACAATACTTTCTCCCTCTTGACTTGAACAATAGAGCTACAATCATCTTCTTTGCTGGTGTGTTTCTATAAGTGTTTGTGTATTTGTGAGTTGGGTTTATTATGTGATGTGTGCACTTTTCGACTCACCTCTATCAAAAGTAGTGTTCTGTCTCCTGAAACAAGTATTAATACATTTTGGTACCAAGGAGGACATGTGGTTTAGCACCAAAATCGCAGACAGGTTTTAAACCTCGGCTTCATTATTAAACTAAATTGTGTGATCCTGGGCAAATCATCCTATCTCATTATGCCTTAGAGCACAAAATATGGCGGCCCTCTTAAAAAAAGAGGTCACGGTTTAATAGTTGTGTGGCTCCCTACTTGTCAATGAGTGTAGCGAATGCCTATCCAAATATTGTGCATCACACAGGTATTCGTGGCTTAGCTTACTCATGACATCTTCTTGTAATGTAACTTTCCATGATGACTCTTGACATCATAATGAGGTTGATGTAACTTACAATGATGTCACTACTTATTAGCAGCCCAGGCATGGCATTTTGCCGCGCAGGGCCTTGCAAATCCTTGAACCAGTCCTGGTGGCGTTGTTCCGAGGGTGCGGCGCTGGATAACAATGCCATGGCATTGTGTCGGGCGAGTGATAAGACACAGGCATAGCCTGCCACATGCGTGCTAGCTTGCCACAAGACAATCAAATCCCCGCCGCAGTGGAACAGCTATTTTCGAGCAGCGTCAACAAAGTTTCCCTTTGTTCTGACTCACAGCATTTAATCTCTTAACACAAGTAATCGTGTTACAACTGCATGCCAGATATGTGTTTTGTTGATGCCTTATTTCAACAGGTACCTTCGATGTGACGAATCAGGTTTCAGGGTGGGCTAAGCACGAAGATTAAAACGCTCCACGCCCACTTTTTCTATGCATGGAATGCCATCATGCCGTGAGGTTCGGGATTCATGGAAAAAGCACCCTTATCCTCAGGCCTTTTCGCCAGCAAGCATTGGGACTTGTAGTCTCGCTTTTCCAAGTGTGGTTATAGGCCTACAAATCCCAGCATGCAACGTGCAGCTGACTAAATACAGGCTGACAGTGGCCTCCACGATATGGGGCCATTTGGCATGCATGGCACCTCCATTAAATCCTGCCATAGGGAAGGTCTGCAACCTTGTGGTTCTCCTCATCTGTTGGACTACAAATCCCATCAGCCCTAGCCAGTATAGTCAATGGTGACGGATCACGGGAGTCGCAGTCTCAAACATCTGGAGATGTGCAGGTTTGCGGACCCCGGTGCTATATTCTGAACCACAAATCTTTTTCTCATGTTCCTATGCACGGCTTTGCAGCTGCGGCTAGACATGTCATGGATGGATCTGAAATTAGGCTTGACTACCCTTGTTCTGTAATAATAAAGGGCTTGGAAATGGTGGTTGCTAAGCTAACCCACACTCAATGGCTCTAATTGTATAGCTCCCAGAAAGACAACAGGCTAAAGCAACACCTACTTCTAAATCACCCCTCTGGATTAAATCCTGTGGCCTTGCAGCAAATGAGATGCTTTGACACATCTAGTGCATGCATGTCAACAGCAGCAGGCGTAACATGTGCCTGTCCAACAAGGCTCACCGATCACAGGCATACCTGGCTGATCGCTGGATAGCTCAGTTGGTTCAGGCACCTGCTGGAGGATCCAAATGACCTGATGGGTGTCATGTTTCTATCCTGGCGAAATCAACTCAGTAAGAGTAAATGTCAAATACATGTGCTTGGTAATTGCACAATCAGGTCATCTCCAGGGTGGAAAGCACTTTCCAGCTTTATTGTTATTAATTGAAATATTATCAGATGGAAACATGGCAATGTGGTGACACACAACGCAACGTTCTATCTTTCTGTTTGCTTTCCATAAATAAACAATAGCGGGCACCACAACTTTGATTTACAGCATCATGTCGTTCGCATCTGCTTAGTCTTATTTCTAGTTTTATGTAAATATTGTATCCCAGAATGCAACTGGAGGAATCGTCTTCTCTACATTGAAATCCACTGCTCCCTTGTCACTCTTGACCAACTCTTGACCCTTCTTGCCCAAAGAAAGGTGGCGGATGAGCTTAAGGTGATTGTGATGTGGGTGAGGTCCAGGGGCATTTCAGCTCTCACCCTAATTCAAAGGAGAGAGTGTGCCCTGCAGTAAATCAAATAGACATCGCTATCAAGTAAGTCTGGTTCTTCATGCTGGACGATTTGGGGATGGTATTTGGAATTCAGGAAGATTCCAAGACCTTCTGAAGGGAACCAAATATGGAAAAAAGGTTGGAGCGGCGTTAGTCCAGTGTTTGTGTAAAAGAAATGTGGGTGATGCCCACACTCCTGCAGGAGCCCAGAGGGTCACCTCGCTGGTCAATAATGCTGATAGGCCAGAACTTTATGCTGAAGCCTGGGGGAGCTCAGAACACGTATTCTCAACAGAGGACATGTGTGGGTGCACAGGTATGCCCACAAACAAACCAAAGCTAGCACCACCTCAACCTGGTTCCATATCACTTTATCATCAGTAATTACATTGTGTTAAATTACTATGGAAGAATTACTGCAAAATTTTACTTTGAATGAGTTTTTATTTTGGGCGTTACACCCACACACCTCCTTCGCTTTCATTACTATTTATTTGCATTTTTAAAGCGCTCACACAGCCCGGGGGCATCCAGATGCTGTTACAGGAATATGTTGCTTAGTTGCGTATTTATAACACGCTTGAAACCCGGAGGTTTCTAAGCACGGACCCCGGGCACGAACCTGTGTTGCTTCGTGTCGTTTGGTTTCCAAGGCGAACACGTTGCCGCTGAGCTACACTCCGGGGACATTACTACCCCTACCCAAATCCCTCGCCGTCCCATTGTTATCCCTTGACCCATATATGCCCATATTTGTTGAAGCAATTTCAAAGTAATTACTTCGTAATAAATGACCACAAAGTAATTACTGTCAATAAAGCAATGGGATACCCTCACCCAAGCTACCAGAGGGAAGAGATTTCAGGTGGAAGTAAGGGGGTGTTTCCCAGGTGTCTGGGATGCAGGATACATCCAGTCCTCTCGTGAAACAGAGAGGTAGGACAATCTGGCAGGGGACTTATTGTCGAAGAAGTAGTCAGCAGCACAATATTGTCAAGGTAGGAAACTTGCACAAACATACGCGGTGGACCCAGCGCTTGGAGACATACTGCGAGCTAGGATTCTTTAAAAAAAACAAAGGGGTTCCACAAGTGTAACACTTTGAGAAGTGACCCTAAGAAACAATAGGGAAAGCAAATAATTTGTTTTTCTGGAATTCTATACAATAATTGCTAGACTCATTAAAGGTTTATTTCAGGCACACTTCAGGGGGAGAGTCACTGATTTAGTCTGTTCTTAAACACCTCAAATTCACAATGCAGACAAAACCCTCTAAAACGCATTTAGAGTAGAATAAGCATTCCTTTCGGAGTATGTATTGTGCTTTCGCAAGGTGCAGTTATAGCATGTTTTTTTCTACCGATACATATGGTGATCCATTCTTGTATGAAATGTATATCACGTTACTGTGTGATGTCACTTCCGCTACCCCAGGCATTTTGGTGAAATGATGTCCCTGAAATATTCCATGAGATTCCGACACACAGTTGGTGGTATTTTAGAAATGGGAAGATTTAAAATACCATCTGGAAAGAATACTATTTGTATTTGCTATTTGTATGTATTTGTTATTTATATAGCGCCTTAGGCCGAGGCTAGATAAACCTGCTTCATATTGTGAAGAGAACTATGTTATAAATAAAAAAGAAGAAAATAATACCATTGGTGTTCGCTTAGCAGAGGGAATGTGGCGGTTCATTCCTTGAATAAGTTAAGCTGAAGCAGGTGAAATCGTACAGATACTTGGGGATCAAATGAACTGGAGAGAACCTCTTGACTCAACATTAATAGAAACTATACCAGTATTTTGCGGCTTATCACACTCTAATAGTCTTGACTGGGGCTTATGCTTAGTGCAGTGAGGAAAGCCTGTGTTTTAACCGTTTCAAGCGCCATGTTGTATGGACGTACTATGTGGTTTTGTCCAAGGATGCACTCAAAATTGAATACATCTGAGGGCGCATTTTGGAGAGAGGTGCCGGGGCCCCATGTCTGTCCCTAAAATTGGGGTTGGCAAGGCTTCCTTTATGAAGAAACTGTCAGAATGGAATGTACCATCTTTAGTAAGCAATGGCTCTTCTCTGTTTTTAGGACGTTCTTTGAGGGGGATCCGCGCATTGCTATGGGGAGAGACTTTGCAGGCTGTGTTGGCTAAGGCTGGTCATCAGGTATGGGAATCAGTCCTTGAACAGGCCTTGGCTCTGGCTGAGAAGGAATTCTCTGACCGAGGACTTAAAAGCGGTAATCGTGTGGCATCCTCAGGCGGATGTTGCTATAGTTTAACACACCTCGATATCAGCTCTCTCTTGTCTTCCCACCGTACGAGGAAGCTCGCAGACAATCGATATCTCTTGGTAAGGTTGGGTCAACTGAAAGCAAAGGCAGTGGTAGGAGCCTGGCGTACCCAACCATGGGAGGAACATGAATGGCAATGCAACAATCTGTGCGTCCAAACTGTTGGGCATGCCCTGCCCATCTGGTGCCTTCCTGGTTGCCGCTCTTTTTCCCCACTTAGTAAGCCCCGCCCACCTGGTGCCTTCCTGGTTACTGCTCTTTTTCCCTACTTAAGGAGCCCTCCAGCCTCTTTTCCTTTGTAGATGGGGAGCAGGTGCAAGTGGATCTAGGTCACCTGGCCTAAGCCCCACCCATGTGGTGCCTTCCAGGTTGCCGCTCTTTTTCCCCACTTAGCAAGCCCCGTCCACCTGGTGCCTTCCAGGTTGCCGCACTTTTTACCCACTTAGCAAGCCCCGTCAACCTGGTGCCTTCCAGGTTGCCGCTCTTTTTCCCTACTTAAGCAGCCTTCCAGCCTCTTTTCCTTTGCAGAAGGGGATCAGGTGCAAGTGGATCTAGGTCACCTGGCCTAAGCACCACCCACCTTCGTAGCCCTGCCTCTTCCTTCCTGCTCTTAACTCTTAGGTCAAGGGCATGTCTCGCCCGGGCGTCCGGACTGAAGGGCAGATGAAGAAAAGGGCAATTCCTGTTTGGACCTGTTCGGACTAGGAGGAACCCGGACCTGAACCCCTGCTCAGACAGCAGGTAAGTATGCACCAACATTTGTTTACTCCCTCTGTCCCCACAGGCCATCCCCACCCCCTCTGCTCTCCCCGTAATGTTCCCTTGTGCCCCCCACCCTTCTCCCACACAGGTTTTGCCTGTTTTGCTTGATTCATCTACCCTGCTCCCCCTCCCCAACCCTCCAGCCTACTTCTGCAGGAGTCTGTCCGGATACATTCTGGTTTCACCATCACCGTCTTGACAATGCTGGACTTGACTTTTATGGACTTCATTGTTTCACAGTGCATCATTCTTTCTCAACTCTCGTGCTGAACTTCCTTAGCATCTTGTGCCCTGAATCATGATGTTCCCATCTTAACCTTGTATCCTGGCTTGCAACATTATGTGTTACTACTGACTTCTGCAATTGTATTCGCTCTCCCCTCTTGCTTCTCCACTCTTTTTGACTGCTTTCTCTCTGTTCTCTCCGCCTCTCCCTTTCTCCCTTTTCCTATCTCCTCCCCACCCCCCCTTACTTTCTTCTAAGCACTTACTCTATCAGAATTGTCCCTGGACCTAGCATGATAGCAACCTCATCTGTCTCCTCCCCCTGCCCTTACTTGCCCCCCCTCCAGCACTATCTGAAATGTTGTCAGGCCTAGTACAATAGTCGCTTGTTTTGTTCCTCCCCTGCCTTTCTGCACCCCTCTCCCTCACCTTTTATTTTTCTCCGGCTCTCCCAGAAATGTCATCAGGCTTAGTATCGTAGTTGCCTGTCTGTATCCATTTCCTTCCCACTCTCCCCCTCCCTTCCATATCTATGTCTTAGCTCTTGCACTATCTGAAATGTTGTCAGGCCGAGTATGATAATTAATTTCACGTCCTTACTGTTCATTGCCTGTAAGAATGTTATTGTATATTCCCTTGTTCCCTCCCTTGCCTTGAAGAGCTTTGAAACACATTGGACCTCATTACAAGGTTGGAGGTAGCCATGCCGTTTTCACTGGCATGGCTACCCCCAAACTCGACTCCAGCTCCGGGTCCTGCGAAAGGAGAATTACCGGGCCTTTCCGACCTCAGGGGACCCGGTAATTCACCTTGCGCGGGAGCCGGTGCCGGTACGTCCCCATTCCCATTTGAGCCCCCATAGGGCTCTATGGGAATGGGGAGGATGGTAGCAGCGTTACCGTTCATAATGGTACCGTTGCTACCATCTAGTCCTGCTCACGGGTGCCGGTACGGCCACCTGGTCAGACCAGGTGGCTGCAAGTGCACCCTCGAGCAGAACTCGTAATGTGGCGGTACGGCAACACTGGTGCCGGTAGCACTACCAGAGCAGTTGTCACTGTACCACCACAGTCGTAATGAGGCCCCTTGTGGATAGGCGCTATATAAATAAACCATCACATCGTATCATATCATATCATGTGTGTGCAATCGGTATTATGGAGGTAGGGATAGGTTTTTAAAGTTGATTTGTAAAGAACTCAGTGTAAGGGCATGTCTTGCGGCTATGCGCCTCCTTCTAAGAGGAGAGAATGTGCAGGCCACTTCTCATCTTTTTAATTTCTTTAATTATGTCAATAAAAGGGGACCCACTTTTTAGAGGCAGTATAGAACATCATGCATGTATATTAGATATCTGTAGAATAGCCAGCCTTTGATTTCCTTTTACACTTGGTTTTGCTCTACGTTTGGAGAGGAAATGACTGTTTGGCTGTTGTTTATTGATTGTAAATGTGTTTAATCAATACCAAGAAAGAATATAAACAAACCCTGTATGCTTTTACCATTACTGGTACCCTCGTAATGAAGCACTTGTCTCAACTTGTGAATAAATCTGGTGAAAGCAAATGCACCTCAGAATCGTCTGGGTGTTTAGCATAGAAACTAACAGAACCCCCAGACTCTGTGTTGAGTGGGCAACATTGGCAGAATGGCATTGTAGGATGTGCAAATGGCAAGGGGGGCAGTACAACACTTCAAGATAAAAATCCATACTGAAAGAGAACATTCCAACAGAGATCTCTTGATTTCTTGATCTTTGTAAAATCAACATACCCTGCCTGCGTAGTCTAGGAGAAGCAGTCCAGTGTCTCAGACAGAGACTGTAAAAATGGGGGGGACAATAAAAACCCTCTTTTTTGTTTATGGGGGGGCTGACTCTAGAGGGTAAACAAGTAACAGAAAAAACAGGTGCAGAGTCAAAAGGCTACCCCTCTCTTTGATGCACAGGAGGTGCAACCACACTACAGAAGGCTAGGTTAAATTAGAAACTAGCCAATAGATCACAAGACTGAACAGGTAAAACAAAGTTCATTCATACTAACGATTAAAAGAGCAAAATAAAAAAAACAGGGACTACATAATTAGTCTTGCACAGAGTTAAAAAAGCAGCAAGCAAACAGTTCTGTATATTGTGTGGTTAGTTTCACACTTGCTATTACGAACCATACAATATACAGAACTGTTTGCTATTTGCTTGATGGTTTTTTAACTCTGTGCAACACTAATTATTTAGTCCCTGTTTTGTTCTTTTGCTCTTTTAATCGTTAGTACGAATAAACTTTGCAAACTTTGTTTCACCTGCTCAGCCTTGTGATCACCATCTTATGAAGCCTGTGAACAGGGCCCTTTAATATTTCTAACTGCCCAATGCCACAAATGATCATGAAGCCTCCACACAGAAGCTACAGTTATGTCAGGCAAGAGTACACAATCTGATTTATTTATTTTATTGTTCATTTATTTTATTGTTCATTTATTGCTTAATACCAACGAGTGGTGTATAAGCAAGGGATTGGGGATTCAAACCTGTGTTGTGCTGCGTTGTCATGATTCCAAGACAAACCCGTTGCTTCTGAGCCATCTTTCCTGAGCTATCATGATATTCATGCAGGAACCCATCTTCTGACAGGCACCCATGTTTCTTCAATTGTATACATCCTTAGATCTACCACTGTCACTCATATGTGACAGTTATTTGGTCTAGCTGGTTATTGTCAGTAATGGATACTGGAATATGCGGCTCTTGCTAAACTACTACATATTCTGGCAAGTCTAGATACTCCTAAACCATTATTATGGCGTCCTGAGGAAGAAAAGGCATTGAGAACAATTAAACACACTGGCCCTCATTAGGACCCTGGCGGAGTGGGTTTCCGCCAGCGCTAATCGCGGCGGACCCGTCCGCCGTACTACGAGTTCCCTTAGCGCCATGGAGGTTTTCTCCGCCTGGTTTTACCGGGCGGAGAAAACCATGGCGCTAAGGGACCTCGTTGTTAATTACGCCGCCGTACTTTACGGCGGCGTAATTAACTCCTTCCCCACTCCCATTATACCCTATGGGGCAAGAATGGGAATGGGGAAGGGTAAAATGGGGATTGGGGATTTACCGCTCCGCCAAGGTCGGCATGGGGTGGTAAATCCGCCAACCCCCATGGCGCTATCGGCGGCTTTCCGCCATGCTCCGCGGTGCATTTAGCACCGCGGATTCCGCCAGGGTCGTAATGAGGGCCACTCTCTCCAATGTAGCATTCTTTGGCCTGCCCAATTACAAGGATTACCTTGCATACTCTCTGTCATGAGTGGGGTGGGTTTGCTCAAGCTGTATTAACACATCATCACCAAGATAAACATGGCATTTGGAACATGGAACCAGACATTGAAAAATGATCATGGAATGCTGCAGTGCACCTATTATATCTTGGTCACCTCAGGTGCTGCTCGGATGGCGATCTGGTTTTTCCAAAGGTATTGTTGGCTTTTTCTGCCCATGTGCACCATGGGGTTGAGCACATGACCAAACTGGAGATGGTTGATGATTTAAAGAAAAACTTTAATTCACTATACTTTTCTTCTGCAGCTACTGCAGATTAAATGTATAGTGAATACCAAGTCTGTTTAAAATCATCAACTCAGTGTTGCAAAGCAGTAAAAATGGCCACTGGAACACATCTCCCGTCAGGGAGACCATTTGTACAATAATTAGACTGATTTCTCTAAATGGCTACATTTTGTGGATTTGGAAGAATGCTACCCCTGCAGGAAGGCAGATAGAAAGACCATGGTGTAAACACTTATCAAAGTCTTTGAGCTTCTCCTTCTATAGGGGTGCACACTTTACAGACACATTTTTAAGAAGCTTTGTACAGCCTTACAGATTCAGAAAAAGCTCCAGTGCCCACATCATGCATAATCAGCAGGGGGAGAACGACAATATGTAATCCTGATAAATAACCTAGCTAAGATATATACTGACACAAGTTTGAGATGGCCATGCATGCTCCCATTAGCTCTTATGGGCATGTGGGCCATGTGCAACCAGAAAGCAGGTCTTAGCATCATGAAATGCTCCTGGGTCATCCATCTAAAGTACTTTCTAGCAGCACCGCCAATCGCTTTAACACTGACAAACATTCCCCTACCTGATGATATAATTCTGAAATACTTCCAGGCACTAATGAAAAGTATCTGATCTAATCATTCACAGGTCATGGAAGCACCACTAAAAGACCCGGAACAAGTGTATCACCTACTGGAACCCAAGCACTGGGTGTATGTAAAAAGACATTAGCGAAAGACTGCCCTAGCACCATGATGGAAGGTTCCCTGATGCTGACCATAAACCCTACTGTTAAGTACCAAGAACTAACCACCTGGTACATGCATCACAGTGTAAGAATACAGCGGTTCCCGAAGATTCTCTACCTTCTACTGGCCACTGGTATTCTGTTTGCTTCACTATTGTTTATTATTGTACTAAAAGGTGTATTTAAATGTGATGATTCTGGTGAATGTTTTAAAACCAAGGGACAAGGAGCACAGACTCATCTAAAAAGAAATTGCCAAACTGCCAACACTACTGACATAGAAGCATCAGCCAATGCAAAAACGTGACTCCAGTGGAGGAAGCAGAAGGTTGTTGCTTCACAAGCAGGGGAACTGTGGGTATGGAGGAACTTCATCTTGTGTGGTACATTATATATTGGGCTTTATTCCGGATCAATTTTATTATTTAAAAAACAAATACCAAAGCCCAAAATACCGATTTCTTTTTGCCACACATTTCCACGCAATTATATGAGGGGGGAGACCTCTCTGCAGCCCCTCCCCCATGCTCCCCATGCATTATGGATTACCCTGACCCATCCCCCTACATATAATTGCATTGAAACTGCACAGTAAACAATTTGGCATTTTCGGCCTCTGAATTTCCTTGCCACGAAATTATGGGGTGATACCCTTTATTCCTACTGGAGCTGAGTGTGCATTGGGACATGTTCATGGGAAAGCTACAACCTTCTAATCTGGGTTTCTGATGATGATATTAAAAAAAGTGTTTTCTGTAACTACTCTTAGCATGCCTGAATCTGTTAACCCTATACTCCCTACCACTACGACTTCTCACATCACTGCCATATATGTAGATGACATTGAATGGCCTATGCCCTGTCACATGAGTAACCTGATGTTACATTGCACTAACACTTTATATTTTGAAGACCAGGGAAAGAAATGCCAATTACTAATCCAATTCCATGCAAATGGTAAGGTAGAAACCAATGTATATGACATTTCGACCAATGTAACCCTCCCGAGAGGGTCTCATTTTTCCACCCCTGCCCCTCTTTGAAGAAGTAGATTTGGTTGCTGTTCCCGGCTACTATGAGATTAATGTTGAAGGGGCACCTATTGTTTTTTGAAAACTCCCCTAATGTACTGACACTTTCACTAAGTGTGTGTGTTCCAAAAAACCTAGAATTCCATGCATTGAGATGCTCACAGTTCCACATGCAACTTGCACACAGTTCCAATATTGCATTCCCAATACCCTGAATGCAACATATTCTGGGATATTACTATTGAAGCAGCCCAACAACTTTGGCAAGTGACACTGGTCAAAGGAGATGTAGTGGGGTACAGATGGAACATTCCGAGTGCTCCCCAAGCAGCCATATTTTTCCTACCGTTGTTTGGATTCTAAGTAACCTCTAATTTTCCCAATTGTTCTTTGGATGCAGCTAATTAGCTAACCCAGCAGAGAGCTGTTTTCTACTTGAAGGAGGAGAGATTTAGAAGTACATTTTTGGATGGTGCAAACTCCGATGTTACAGTGTGAAATGTTTGTAAAGGCCAATTGCACAATGAAAAGTTAGGATAGTTAGAAAAAACACCAGGCTGTATAACTGGAGTGCAATTGACTAATGTTGGTGCAAGTCTCAAAGAACTGCAGATGATCTCGGATCTGAAAGTGATGATTAAATACCTGCTAAAGAATTACATTCTGAATATCACTTCTGCAGGTGAACATATAAAATGGGACACAACATGATCAAAAACACAGGACTTTCGAGTGACCAGCTGCAAAATATCCTTGATGAAATTAAGCACTAAGCCTGGCCAAAGGCTCTCACAAATGACTCTGGAATACTGCCTGATCTCACTGGAAGTTCTCTGCATGGCAGTACACGTGCTCAAAGTTCCCATTGCATTGCAGACCAGTTCATGGGTTCTGGTTCCCTCTCAACAAATACTGGCAGGCCCCTGAGTGAGACGCCAATGGAATGGGTCACTCATCATGAGATTTGTAACATAAAGATTCTTGCAGGACCAAGGCTTTTTGTCATGAGTGCTCAGGGATAACTCCTGATGTGTGGCTATGAGTAGGGAAGCACTGGCAGTTCTTGCCAATGGAACCTCCACAGCTGTAATATATGGGTAGAGTTAGTCTGGGTCACAGCAGAACGGTTGGTGATAAGGTATGAGATTTCTCTCAAGTTGCAAAGAAAGTATTTTATTTAAATGATAGCCGATTGCACACAACATTCATTGTGCACTGAGCATTCACTTAACAGAACACTCTGTTTATTTGCCAGATGTCCAAGATTGACAGGTAAGTGTAATCTATGGCATCCCATCCAATTGGGAAACCCCAGTGCCTCGGGGTAATAAAGGTAGTCTGGTTTGATACAGTAAGATACAAAAGAACGACCTTGTAAAAATTTGAAAAATAACCTGAAATGTGAGTTATGATTGATGGTTGTACTCAAAGCAATACATGGAAGAGTAAATGGATCTAGTAATTTAGCAGCTCTATTTTAATGTAATGACAGACCACATACCCCTATATGTAAGTGTAAACTCACAATTCCCCTGCCCCATATAGCCGTGGGAGTACATATTAGCATATCTACAGCATGAGGTACATGAAGTGTATATCTTACAATATTGTTGACCTCGCTCTTCGGAAGCCACTACATTTAATATAAACTCCATTCACTCTAAGGAGACAACAATCTCTAAGCAAGTTAAATGTAGCATGAGGGGAAAACCTAAGACCAGACCCACACTGTGTCTGAGATGAATGCATCAGGCTGGCCTTCGAACCCAACTGCATAAGGCATAACATGAGCCACGATTCCACTGCACTCATGTTAAAACATATTGTTCTTAATGCCTCACAAAAACACCATGCAGATAGCAGCAATGGCCTGCACCCCTAATGCCTATTTAAAGGTCCATGCACTGTATAAATGTGGAGAGCAGGAGGGCGGCCAGAAAACCACAGGTAGTCTCTGGCAGTAGCAGTTCTTACACTGTGTCCACAAGGGAGACACTCAAATCCCAACAAACGATGAGGGACATTTTTCATATATTGATATGATATCTTATGATATGATAAGTCATTTATAACGTACCTGTACACAAGTGTTTCTAGGCACAACAAAACAAGGCAGGGAAGACAGAGGAAGGACAAAACAAACGATCTCTCTAGGCCTTGTGTCATTCAGATTGTGCAAGTGCAACAACGCAAAGTGCAGGGGGGAGAAGGTGAAGAGCTAGGGAGAGGGAAGGGGGAAGTGCAATCAGGGCAGCATTGTTCTGACGACAAGCAGCCAGGAAAGCGCGGCTCTGGTTAAGTGCAAGGAGGCAGGGGACTGTAGGGCTACAGTTACAGCCCCTAAGTGCACTGTAGGCCCGGAGGCTGTGCAAGGGAGACTGGTCATGGAGGGGCCTGGTACCCAGTGAGACTCTGAGGGTAGCCAGGCAACCAGTCACCGCAGCAGGCAGGAAGGTCAACAAGGGAGAGAGAGAGAGCAGAGGTGAAAAGGAAGTTCTTGAGCTTAATAACGGAAATAGGCAATGTGCAAGGGAAAATCCAGCTTTATTATCATCAGACTAAAGCACGGACAGCACACAAGCATAATAGCTGGTGTTCTCAACAGGCTTAAAAAGACAACAATGTATATATTCAATATTCATCAGAACAGACTAATGTCTGTTATGACGAATACTGAATACAGTAATCTTGGTTACCAAAACTAATGGGGAACGGGGACTGGTTAATAGTGGTGACTACATATACATTATATTTGGGTTACATTTCTGATTAGGTTATGCTCATCTGATGGCTCCTCCCGAGAACACATCCAAATTGATAACAGAAAAAGACATCCTCATTACGAGGTGGGCGGTAAGGGATTACCGGCACCAGTAAGGGCACCGGTAAGGGCACCGGTGCCGGTAATCCCTTACCGCCCTACTACGAGTTCCCTTTGTGAGTCCTCCCTTAACACCTGGTTTTACCAGGCGTTGAGGACGGGACCTGTAAAGGGACTCCAGAGCTAATAACGGTACGACAATTTGCCGTACCATTATTAGCGCCTTCCCCATTCCCATTGAGCCCTATAGGGACTCAATGGGAATGGGGAATGGCTCTGGTGAATGGGGAATTACCGGTCCCACCGACCTTGGAATGGACCGGTAATTGCTCCATTCACCAGGCTGGAGTCGGAAGGGTTTGAGGCAGCCATGGCACTAATAGCGCCATGGCTACCTCCAACCTCGTAATGAGGCCCATAATCTCTAAAGTTTGTAATTGGTGGGCACCTTTATACATGGGTGGCATAACATTAGAGAGTCTAAATGTTTGGCTTCTTACTAACCAACCATGATCAATTGACAGGTCGTCAAGACATAAGCCAGATAGGAGTAGGGGGAGAGAGGTCCATGGACTGCTTTCCAGTCAATTAAAAAAAATACCATTCCTCATTTCTAGGACATGAGTCAGGGTGATCTCATTGTATTAGGCCTTGTGTGAAATCCTTTATCTGGGGATACATGTAAGGGGTAAGGCAGGTGTCTTATCTGTGTTTGTTGCTAATGAATAGACAGTGGCCGTCATTACGACCCTGGCGGAAAGGGTTTTACGCCAGCGTAATGCATGGCGTACCTTTCCGCCTTACTACGAGTTCCCGTAGCGCCATGGTGGTTTTTTCGCCTGGTTTCTCCGGGCGGAAAAATCCATGGCGCTACGGGACCTGTTGTTAATTACGGCACCGTAATTTACGGTGGCGTAATTAACGCCTTCCCCACTCCCATTATACCCTATGGGGCAAAAATGGGAATGGGGAAGGGTAAATGGGGATTGGGGACTTACCGCCCCGCCAAGGTCGGAATGGGGCGGTAAGTCCGCCAACCCCCATGGCGGAGTTGGCAGCTCTGCGCCATGGACCATGGTGCAAATTGCACCATGGTCCTCCGCCAGGGTCGTAATGAGGGCCAGTGTTTCCTAAAAATGGAAGCGATTCGCCAAAATAAGAAAATCTACATAGCCTTTGTTAATTTATCCAACGCATTCGACACTATTGATCGGGAATTGCTTTGGGAAAAGATGAGAAAATGGAAATGTCCTGAACCCATTAAAGAACTTTACACAGGAATGGAAATTAAGATCAGACTGGACAATGTCAGGACCTTAAGCAAAGCAAATACAGACTAAACATGGAGTAAATCAGGGTTGCCCACTGGCGGCCATATTATTTTGCTGATTTCTGTCTGACATTGGAGAGTCTCTCGGAGCGACTAACTGCTATCCACCTAAAATCAATGATAAGACAGTAAATTGGCTGTTATGCACCTATGATATCGCCTTATCAGATCTTACTGCAATTGGTTTGACGCAACAGTTAGCAGCCCTTGAGATTTATGTGAAAAAAAAACAAAATAAGAATCAATCCTTCAAAGTCAGAAGTAGTAATACTTCAAGATCTTACCAGAGCAAAAAAACAACTAAAAAGCAAGAACCAAACTGGAGGTTGAATAACGAAAGGCTGACCTGTGTACAAAAGGTCAAGTATTTCCGCATGTGGATTAATAGTAGCATAAATTATGCGACGTGGGCTGAAAATGCAAAACAAAAATGCAAACAATTGGCCTGCCAGGCTGCTATCATAAACAAAAAAATATGGAAAATTCTCCCGGCAACCGGTCATTGCCCATTATAATCAGAAGGCGGTGCCAACTCTAATATATATGGCGCAGAAAGTGCCTTCGGAGTATCTGCGGATCTGTGGGCACAACTAGAAAACCAGTATTGGAGGCGCGTTTTACAGTTGCAAAAGGGAATACCATCTGCCTGCTTGCGATATGAGTTAAATCTGATATCAATGAACACGCGTGTCCTTTGGAATATGGTGTCTGTGTACAGAAAGACCGTCCTCGATGAAGGAGTGCCCCAGTTTGAAATATGATCCGACCTAGAAAAAGGAAACCCTGACTCAATACCAGTCAAGTGGGCAAATGCCTGTGAAAATCATCTTAAAGAGCTACTCACAGATCGTTAGACATTGAAGCTGAACCCTAATCAGGTGAAAAAAAAATTCTGGGTGCTGTACCGTAGATATCATAAATCATTATCATTTAATGAGAGACGTGGCAAAAGACGGAAAAAGCCAGAAAAATCTCAACCAATAACTGATGAAAGTCCCAAATGTGAATTATCGTAAGATCTTTATGAAATTTCGGCTTAATCTATTGGATACAAGAGTAAGCCTAAATTTGAGACACAGAACAAAGCAAGTAACATTGACTTGCTGTTTCTGTGAAAATCATCCAGAGACTTTAAAACATCTAACGTTGTACTGTGTGGGACTGATATTCTTGAGAACGTTACACCTGAACAAAGTGGTAAAGCTTTACCCTACCTTAGGTGGAGAAGAGTTGTGGTTGAAATTTGCCAATCCAAGAGAAAAAGATATCTACGTTCTGATGAACCTTCTGTGCAAATTAAATGTATTTTTAACAGAGAAAAATGAGTTGGATATTGTTAAAGCAGTGATGTAAGATGTGCGCCTGGTAACAGAAAAAACACAAGATCATCATTCGAAGGAAAGCTGTGGACTCATTTGGGATTAACGGAAATGTAAGAACTCAGAGAAAAGGGAGGAGGATACTGGAGGGGAGTTCACTTATTCTTTCTCCGTTCTGTATTTTTTTTATTTTTATTTTTAAAAAAGTTTGTATAAACTAAATGAAATAAAAAATAAATAAAAATAAAATAACAGACAGTGTTCTTCAATTATGGGTCACGTGTAAGGGGAACGTGTTTGGAATTATTTCACCCTGCATTTATTAAGCTTTTAGCAAATATTAATGTGAGTGTAATGGTTTCTTTTACTTCTTGGAACATGCTTGAGTTATTCTTCATGGAGTCTTTTGGCTTATAATTGTCCTTCACCTGGCTTCCAAAGGCTGGTTGTACTCTTAATTAATTTGAACACATATGGCTTGCGACTTGGAAATCATTATCTCTTGCGTTCTCTCTACTGTTCCTATACCCCGAATTCATGGTAATCTTGGCTTAGTTTGCTAGTTACTGTTTGAGCTCTGCACAGATCTGTATTTTGTTATTTCAGCATTTTGAGTTCTCGTGAAGCTTTGAAGCCTTCCATTTACTTAAAAGCTTGTTGTGGCTTCCATTTTGGAAAAGATGGCTGCTTATTACTGTTGCATTCCTATGTAAGTGACAAATATTCACATGTCGCTCATGTTGCATTCAGCATTTACATTGCTTATGTTAGTATTCTCCATGTTTTATGGTTGTCATGTTAATATTCCTAATGTAAAAATGCATGTGTGAACTAGTGTTCACATTCTTCATATTGAGTGCATATTTGCTTCATGTCTAATGCATGCACATGTATTGTTACAATGTTAGTTTGGTCAGTCATGCCATCTTCAGTATTAGATTGTGTCCATCTCCTGTTGTACCTGCCTGGGATAAGGGTGTTACAGTTGTCTTAGTGAGTAACGTTTCTCATCTGTGTAATATAGAATGGGAGGAGGGGCAGAAGCTATGCATGACGTATTCATCTGCCTCTCAACACCACATTTATGTGTGTAGCCCTAATGGCAGTATATTGGTGGTGATTAGCCATGCCAAAGAATTTTTACTTGGTGGATTTCGTAAAACAACAGATGATGCTTTCTAACTGCTTGGGAATGGCTTGCTCCTGTTCTCTTCTCCATCACTTAGATGTCAAAGGAATTCCCTCCACTTTCTTGAAAATGCAGTCGTGTAAAGGATATGTTTATGCCATCCCCGATATCTGGAAAAAGGATGTCAGTGGGCTACCACCCTCTCACTTTCAGTGACTCAAGCAGCGGTTTCTGCCACTCTCTTTAGTGGAGTATTAATGGATGCATGTGGGGCCAGGGCAGACACACATATATGGCAAGCATAGCCAGTGGTTGTTCCCCCGTCCAAATCGGGGTGCCCGTAGAGAGCCAGTGCGGTTGGAGGAAGGAAGCCACAGCCTCCTTCCAACAAGCTTTGAGTAGACACCAACAGTATGTAAACAAAGTGTCTCACAATAGCCCATGAAGCTGCCTCATAGAGGGGTTGTGGGTCTGTGTGTGGGAAGGGGATGTCTTAGGGACATTATTTTCAATTCTACCCGTATCATAGATTTTTCCTGCATCTGCCGATTTGTATTGCTAATCCAACCTGATCTAATCCAACCTGTGCATTATATATTGTGTGTGTAAGAGAGAGCGATTTAATTTGACTTTGTTATGAAAAGTTCAAAACATGATGGAGGGCAGGGCAGAGCTATGGCAAGGGTAGCCAATAGCAGTTCCACCTCAAAATCGGCGGCACTCGCACGCAGCCAGTGGGGTTGGTAGAAGGAAGCAATAACCTTCTTCCAGCAACCTTTAAATAGACGCCTACTGTATGTAAATGAAATGGCTCACAATATCCCAGAAAACGGCCTTAAAAAGGCACATCACATCATGCGCTCAAGTCAGCAGCTCCACTGAGGGACTACACACACATTCCCACCTTCTGAAATCTGTCAATTTACTGCTGACATTCTTTCAGCACTGTCCCTCAGACAGTTGATGGGGTAGGGTTGCAGTCTTGCCTGAACTCCTTTGAGCTGCCAGAGGAGGTATTCTTGCAGCTGTCGTTGGGACCAACAAAACCTTCATATGATTAGGATATTATGATATGTTAGGTTATTTATAACGCGCTTAATACCCAGAGGTTTCTAAGCGCTGACTCGGGGATCAAACCTGTGTTGATCCCTGACGTCTTGCTTCCAAGGCGAGCATGTTGCCCCTGAGCAATCTTCCCAAGACTTTGGATGCTTCCACCCAAAGCTGTGACAATGCACAAGCCCAACCAGTGGGTCACAGGTGGGGCACAAGGTCAGCCTTGAACAATGGCATATTGGATTATTATTTCTTTGTTCACATTTATTCCCCTTAGAAGTCCTCTGCACAAGGACTAAGCATTCTCAAAACATTAGGGAATCAAAAACATGCTAACCATATAAAATAGAAAGTACTAAATAATAGAGCAAGGTAACCTCAAAAGGACGTTTAGGGGAAAGAGGACTCTCCGCCTTTCCCACATCCTGTGCCCATCACTCTAGATTCTCACCCATTCAACCATCATTGGCACTGTACACCGTGTCGACATTACTACTGCTGTGCAGGAGCACAGAGCAGAGCAGTGGCTAAGCCGCCTAGTTAGCCCCACGCTACTACTAAACCAGAAGTGATCCCAATCATAAGGGGGAGACAGGCAGAGCCTGACAGGCAAACATCATTCACCTCTTTTGGTAACGTGGGCCATGGGCAGGCTGTACACTCTAGGTGGTGTGTGGGCTGAGAACAGAATCAATCCAAAAAATGTTAGTACACTGGTTACACAGAAAATAATGTACAATCAAGGTTCTATTTAAACAGAGACCTTAATAAAAACAATCAATGCAAACAAGCTAATTACAAACCATAAACTCACCCCTCGAAAAGAAACAGAGAGAAGGCAGAACTTTGATTTGTAAGGGCACTCTGGGTTCAGGGAAGAGACTTAGCAGCAGTGTCAATTCTACAAGGATATGTCTTTGGAAGGCATGGAAAGGGGTAATAAAAGTCCATAGGGCTCTTTAAAATGGACCAGGGGCACAGTGCCTCTTCAAAATACCTTAGTTCTTTTCTTTTGGTGCTCAACAGCATCAAGCCAGGCATAGGTTCTCTCAATGAGGTTGAACCAATGTTGCGATGCTGAAAATCGATGCCAAGACAGTAAGATGTGTGGGCTCTCATTGGGTAAAGTTGGGTTCACAATGGTCGAGTTGATGGCTTCCAACAGTTCAGGATGGCGGTTGAGTCAACGGTGAGACGATGTGACATGATATGAGAATTCATTTATAACGTGCATGTACACAAGTGTTTCTAGGAGCGACGAGACAAGGAACGGAGGACAGAAGGAGGACAAAACAATGATCTTACTAAGCCTTGTGTCATTCAGATCGTGCAAGTGCTGGGGGATGGAGGGGGTAGAAGTGCCAGCGGTGGTGGGAGGGGAGAGTACAAAGTAACTAGTAAGTGCAGACGGAAAGTTGGTTCAAAAGTGCAGAGAGTCAGGGTACTGTACGGTTGCAAATACAGTCCCTTAAGTGTTTGGGAGGCACTGCGGGGCAACTGGTCTTGCAGGAGCCTGGTCCCATAAGTTCAGGGGGTGGCCAGGTAGCCAGTAGGCGCAGCAGACAGGGACATCAGCAAGGGAGGGGGAGAGAGAAAGCGGAAGTTAACAGGAAGGTCTTGATTTGCTTCCAGAAACTTAGCTGGTCCTGCTTAAGTTTGAGAGAGGCAGGGAGGACAGAGATCTACCCCCCCCACTCTCTTCCTTGAGAAGCCTGTCGGGGGGAAATTCTGCCGGGGTCGGCCGGGCCGTCCGCCGACCTCCAGGCAGGGAGGCCCCAACTCCTCCCGTGTATATCCCAGATGAGATGAGATAGAGTATGAGACGCACACAAGGAGCAATGCAACTCTGCTGTTTATTAGACAAAACGGCAGGGATGGGTCAAGGAGCGTACGCGTTCGTCCTGACACACACACAGTCGTGGGGCTCGCAGGCCCTTTTTACGGTATTATGACGCGCTACTTGCGTCACTTCAGAAAGTTAACAAAAAACCTATCGCCACTCTTAATTGGGTGTTCGAGTGGTAGGGTTAGTATAGCACACATATAGAAAATGATATTAGTGGACAAGGTGTAGTCAGGTGGTATATCTGGGTTGTCCCTACAATTAGATACATGAGAATTGTTACATGAAGACTCCTGAGGATTGGCTAAATTTGCTGGCGTCAGTGATAAGAGCCCCATGTTCTGATTGGTGCGCCCGTGAGCTTCCCAGCCTGGGACCACCGTCGTTCCCAGCTCTCGGTGTACCTGTAAATTGTAACAATGTTTCACTATGGGTACATGCAGACAATGTGAGGACTTATTCATAGCTGGACGGGGGACCGCTCCCACTGTTGCAGATGTCCATTGAGCCTTTCAAGTGTGTCTGCCAGTGTCTCGTAGCGAGGGATCCAGACGCCTCTGTTCTCCTGGGTTTGGCATCTCGTCAGGTTCGGCTTGGTCACGTGGGGAGGGACCGTGAAAGAGGCAGAATTCTGCACAATTAATATTGTTTTTCTACTGCGCGTCTGGTTTAATTTGTCGGGGTGACTTTAACGTTGGTGCGTGGAGTACGAGGTTGCAACATCGTGCCTTTGATGATTTGCTCTTGGAACGTAGGTTTGCAACATTGCGACCTTGGCTGGTTGCTTCGCCAAGCTTATTCTGCAGGATCAGCAACTGACTCTTGCCTTGTTAATGTCCACGGGAGCTCTTGTTTGAGGCCTCCTTGGGCCTGGTGCATAAGTTGTCCGTTTGGTGTACAGGTGCTTTAGGTTATAGGAGCATATAATTTCATGACCAGTATTGTCTTCATTATACTTCTCATGGCGGTAACTGGTTTCAAGAGAAGCGTGAGCAAGCTAGTAGAAGAGTTCATGACGCGTCTTGCGTTTCTGCATTCTGAAAGCCTATGTAAAAATAATAAAGATGCACGTCCGTGAATATGCCTGTCGCCTACGTCATAGCACTGAGTATATTCTTCGTGTAGATTGGTGTGGGAGTGTCCAGTGTGTACATTCGTACAGATGTGCTTCCCGTTGTCTAGGTCATCATGGCATCTCTAACGACGTGTAGATTTTAGTCTAGTTGATCCGTGCCGCAGGTGTCGGCATGGCCAGTGCGGGCTGTTGGGCAGGCAGATGGACACATCCGTATGTTCCTGTACCAGGGTATCTGGTCGTCTGGCAAATGGACAAACTCTTCTCGTGGCGGGTGTTTGGGTCGTGACCCTCTAGGCCATGCGCGAGAGGCGAAGGACGGGAGCCTGGTCTTCCATTCTCCCACTTCAGTCCCCCCTCTGGTCGACTTGTCGACCACAAACATATCCTTCTCGTTATCTCCTCTTACTCGCCATATCTTAGTTATTCCTCCTAGATGTCCATAGTGGTTTACATGATCTTCAAAGGACCAATACATATATTCACAGGTACCTCCAGGAGTACAGTATACCCATCTTCCTATGTAGCTCCTGGGGTTTCTTGGGTTCTCGATCTTCACGGATGGTGGGTCTAGATGGTTGGTGATAATTTGGGTGCGCAGCTTCTCCCTCTCCTGTATTATTACACCTGTATGCTGGCCGTCATCTGTTGGCATCAAGGGGTGCATTCCCACCATTTCCAGCAACTCGTCAGTAGTGCGTGCCTTTCGTGCCTTCCAAAATCTAATTATGATCAGGGTAGCTCCAGCCAATATAGTACAGCCCACTATTATTTTCAGTCCATCTGACAGCCAAGATGGCATCCATGACCATAACAGTGAAAACCAGCTCTTATCCTTGTTCACACCGTTGCTTTCATCCATCATTTTGGATGGGCCAATTGCGAAACTGCTTCTGTCAGTGTACCATTGTCGGCATCATTGGCAGGTATGAACGTGCAGCATGATTGTCCTATCTTTGCACAAACTCCTCCTTCCATTGCTGTGAGAAGGTCCAATACATATCTGTTCTGTAGTGCTACCATCCTTACAGCTCGCAGCTCCTCTTTTATTGCGTTGAACCCATTTACTGTAGAATTGATGGTCATCATTAGTTCCCATCTAGTTATTTGGAGCCATTTTGCGTTTGCGTAAGCCTGTAGTCCCGGGTGTATTATTGAGGAGAAGAACATTGCTGCTCTGCTAAATAGTCTGTGTTCTGGCGGTATTGATGTTAGTGCCGTTTCCGACCTTCCCCACAGGTAATTTCCTGTCAGCGGCTCTCCTTGTCTTTTTCTTCTATTTAGGACAGTGTCATTGCTGTTGGTCCTGTTCCCTTGCTCCTCCCGAAGTGGTGCAGATCTCTTTCTTCTCTTATCCCCTTCATTCATTCTAGGAAATTTCGCCACATTGACATGCTTCTTAGGTACCACTAGTGATGGCACATTGACGTGTACCATTGTGCACACACCATTCCACAGGGGAGGCAGCGTAGGGTATGCCTTTTCTCCACAGGCCCAATAATGGTCCATTATTACTGCTGTTCCCGCTCCCCCCTCAGGTAACTCCGTCACACTTGCACAATTGGTGTTATATCCTACGTCCACCTCTCCTTTATGCTGGTAGCATACCTTGGGCGCAGTCAACGGTAGTATCGTTATTGGGTCTTCATCTTCTTCTACCCACGTGAGCCTTGGTACATACTTGATCCACGTCGTCCAACATCGGTGATTGTGTGCCTCGATGGTTGAGATAGTTTCTTTTGTTACCATGTTGCTGCCAATCACTCCTATCTCCCAGCTGTTGTCCAGATACACCTTTCCTGTTATCGTCAGTAGCGGCCTCTCCCAGCATCCTTGTTTACCCGGAACTTCAGTGGCGTACCAATCACATGGTAAATACTGCAGTGTTACTTTCTGCGTTTCTCCTTTTGCAGGGCCACTTGTTATATATTTGAATGCTTCAGCATGTAAACTGGTCTTGTGATAACTCAAGTAGGTCTTGAGGAAGTTGTTTTCATATGGGTATGAGTCTCGTGTTTTCCATGTCATGTGCACTACAGTTCCTTGGAATCTTCCTTTCGTCTGGAACAGTGCCAAGTATATTATGCACTGCGCTATCTTCTCATTTATTTCTGTGGCAACAAATGTTCGTGAAGCACTCATGGCGTATGGTATTAATGAGCAGACGTAGCAGCTATCCTCAGTTGTCTGCTTACCAATGCGGGTCATGTGCTGGTACCATATGTTGTTTGTGACGTGTGCTGAATCTTGTACATAATTATCAATACCTTTATTGTCTGAGTATGTGCTGCGTTTAACTCTATTTTGCTTGGGTGCAATGTTACTACTACCACCTGACGTAACACCTGTTGCAGCAAGGAACGGGGGTATATTAGGTTTGGGTGCAGCAATAAAATTGATAGCACAGCTGTACTGCCAGACAGAGGCAGCCAAAAATCTGGTGATCATCAAAATCCCTATTATTTTTATTACAACTGCTAATTTCACCGGCATTTTGCTCTTACCTTGCTGCAGTCCTGGCAGCGTATTCTTGCGACGTTAAAGTTGCCCGCCTAAAAATTCTCAGAAATGCTCGTTTTTAGATGTTAGTTTTGTGTTATTTAAGCTCTCCCTATCAAATAGTCATTCAGTGCCCAGGCGAAGAGCTGCTCCCACGCTACTCTAAGTGATCGGTCTCTTAGGACCGGCAAGTATGGGCGGAGGTGGGGCATGTAATATTCTATGGCCAGGAGAAAGGCTGTGTAGTAGACACGTACCCTTCTTCTTTTTAGGTATGTTGGCCTTTTTATTTCGTATACAAATTGGTGTGACAATTCTTCTGGGTAATTATCGTCTGGGAGTACCATCTACGCCTGGACAGTGAACTTTGTTAATTAGTTCTCTACTTAACAATACAATAATACGCAGTTCCTGTATGTGCGAGAGAAAAAAGAGAACATTCATGTGTTTACATGTGTATTTGTGCGAGAGAACATTCAGTTTAAAATTGCAATTATACAATAATACGCAGTTTCTGTATGTGCGAGAGAAAAAGAGAACATTCACGTGTTTACATGTGTATTTGTGCGGCCAGTGGCTTTCAGTTTAAGTTACAACTGTCCTTGGGAGTCAATGGGCGGGGGGGGGGGGGTTTTGCGCTCAGATGGCGGAAGTATTTTTACTCTTTGAACGTGTGACCATGGGGTGGGCAGTGTAGGGATCACCCCTTTCTTCGTCAGTTGTTGTCTCTGGGGTAGCTGGGTAGTTAATTGGATCGTTGTCTGTGGTAGAACTTCCTTCCACCGTCGGGGATGTTGTTGCTGTTCTTCCAATGGACCTGTCGTTGGCGCTGGGGCGGGTCTGCAGTTTATATATCTTTACATCATGTAGGTGGTTCCAGGCACGCTTGTCCTTTAGTTTTACTGCTCTTGTTGATACGTCTTCTACCAGATGTGGGCCGGTGAACCTTTTGTCGTTCCACTTCCTATTGAAATTGCGAAGTAGCACGTGGTCACCTTTGGCAAGTTTGCACAAGTTCTCTTTTTCTAATTCTGTACTGGCGCCTTCTTCTTGATTTCTGGTGGTCCCGCCCCGCGTGCGCTCGAGCTGTTGAGACACAAACACAACACTAGTAATCAAAGACGACACATATTGATACATTTCATCACCTAGTACACTCGCTGAACTTTCGTGGTCAGTGAATGCCCTTGACGTTGGCGTTAGGGGAAGGCGCATTTGACGTCCAGTAACCACCTCGTGTGGGGTGAGGTGGTGGTCGGACCCTGGCCTGTTCCTTAGTTCGAATAAGGCTAACGGAAGGCAATACAACCAACTTTTCTTTGTTGTTTGTTGTATCTTTGCAACTGCCTCCTTCAATAAGCCATTCAGGCGTTCACATACACCGTTAGCCTGTGGGTGATATGCACATGCAAATTTGTGCTTTATGCTCAGCAGGGCTGTGATATGTTGGAACATTTCGTTTGCGAAATGCGGGCCGTTGTCTGATCTTAACACCTCGCACACTCCCCACCTGGGGAAGACCTCCCTTACTAGGAATTTGGCTGCTCTAAATGCATCTGGGTGTGAACAGGGCCCTGCTTCAATCCACCTAGAAAATGGGCATACTACTACAATCATATACCTATTACCTTGACATATGTTGATCATATCAACATAGTCAATGTGAAGGTGCCGAAAAGGTCCTTCTGGCCGGGGTATGGTACCTCTTATCACTTTTAGGGTATGACCGGCCGTAAACTGTTGACATGTGAGACAATTGCTGATAAAATTTGACACATGAGAATTCAACTCGGGACAAAACCAATCTTCTCTAATTCGTGCTGCAATTATTTCCTTGCCTGTATGGGCTGGGTGATGTAATTGGCTCAGGGCGGTATTTAAAAGTGCCAATGGTATTACAACTTTCCCAGTACCACCCTGGCGCCATAGTGCGTCGGTTGGTGACATTGTACATCCTCTTTTTACCCATATTTCCTTTTCGGCCATTGGTGCAGCCGCTTGTAGTTCCATAATCTGTGTGGCTGGGAGATGGGTGTACCCTTCTTTTATTAACATCTCCCTAGCCATTCCCCTCCCTCTCCCTCTCTGTGAGTCTGTGGGGTTCCATATCTCACCAAAGTATGCAGCATATTTCGCATGTGCGTCTGCTGCTGCATTCCCTTTTGAGACGTGGTCTTCACCATTGGTGTGTGCGGTGCATTTTACTAGGGCTAGCTCTTGGGGGTCGTTTATTACTTCAATTAATTCAGCCAACAAGAGGGCATGTTGCACTGGAGTGCCATCAGCTCTCCTAAACCCTCTTCTTCTCCATTTTGATAGCCCTGAGTGAACAGTGGATGTAACATATGCACTGTCGGAATATATTGTTACACGTTTGTTAAAACTTTCCTTTAATGCTAATATTAGTGCAACTAGTTCTGCGGCTTGAGCAGAGTAATGCTGTGGTAACTGTACACACTTCATAGCCACACACACCGGCGCCTCCATCATTTTTACCACTGCTGCCCCAGTCCTCCTTATCCCATCTCCTTGATCAATAGTTGATGACCCATCAATAAACAAAAGCTCACCTCCCTCTAGTTCATTTTCTTCAACTTTTCTAGTACATGAATATATTTCATTTAGTTCGGTGCAGTCGTGGGCGTAATCTCCCTCCTCAATTATTTTTGCTAGGAACCTTGCAGGGTTAACAGTGCTACATCTAACAATCGCTAGTTCAGCCCTAGACAAAATGATCTCATAACCTGATGCCCTTTGTGTCGTTAGTGTGGACTTGGGTTTATTCAATATTGCAAATAGTGCATGTTCCACAAACAGTGTAGTTGGACACCCCATGGTTATCGCTGATGCTTTTTCTACTGCAAAAGCAGCTGCAGCGAGACCTTGTTCGCAAGGGAAGTGGCCTAACATCACGGGGTCTAAGTGACCGCTGTAAAAGGCTACTGGTTTATAGCCCATGCTTGTTTTTTGGGCCAATACTGCTTTCATTACTGCTGAGTCGCAATGTGAAAATATAAAAAAGCGTCGCTCATAGTCTGGGGATGCCAGTACTGGAGCTGTTGATATCGCGTCCTTCAATTCATCAAATGCCTCCCTCATTTCCATAGTCCACCCCAACTTTTTCTCCCCTTTATTTGCTTCCTTCAAACCCTCAAGCAGGGGTCCTATGTATGAACTGTAATCAAATACCCATGCTCTACAGTAGTTGCACAGCCCCAGAAATTGCTGCAGTTCTCTCACAGTCTGTGGCATGGGAGTGCTTGAGATGGCCTGTGCTCTTTGTGGTGCAATCTTTCTTCCATGTTGGGATATCAGTTGGCCAATGTAAAGTACCTGTTCCTGACAGTATTGTATTTTTTCCATGTCTACCTTGTACCCCTTTTCAGCCAATATAGTCAACATTTTTAAGGAGTCCTCTCTACATTTACTTTCATTTATACTGCAAATTATTATGTCATCCACATACTGTAACACTGTGCTTTCCACCTCAACGTTACCCAAATCCATCTGTATTACTCTATTGAAAATTGAGGGTGATTCACAATACCCCTGTGGTAACCTGGTATGTTTCCATTTTGTATTTCGGTAAGTGAAACTTGTCAAATCTTGTGAGTCGGGGTGTAAAGGTATTGAGAAAAATGCATTTTTAAGGTCTATTACTGTAAATCGTGATGCTTCTGCTGGGATGCCACACAATATTGTGGCCGGGTTTGCTGTTACTGGATATTCTGCTTCTACTATGTTGTTCAAGGGCCTGAGGTCCTGTATGAAGCGCCAAGACCCTCCTTTAGCCTTGCGCACTGGGTACACAGCCGTGTTACATGGTGATTCTGAGGGGACCAATATGCCATTGTTTATAAGTGCCGTTATAGTTTCATATATGCCCTCATCTGCCTCTTTTGACAGTGGGTACTGCTTTACTCTTGGTAGTATGGCACCTTTTTTCAATTTTATCCGTACACCCCCTATGCTTTTTATGCATCCTACGTCATAAGGGCTAATGGTCCATAATGATTTGGGCACCTTTGACATATCCTCCTTAAAGAAAGGGACTGGGGTGCATGCAGGTGCCTCAAGTGCCATCGCAATTTTCTGTGCTATTTGTTTGTGAGCCACTCTTAGCCATATTTCTACGCTCATCATGAACACCATTTCCCCCTCCTCCTTTTCTTCTGAGAACAGCTCCTCGTCTGACACCTGGGTCAACCTACATCCTTCTGCTAGTGCTATCACTGCCCTCCATGCTCTTCCTTCTTTGTCTTGGGCGTGCACAGCAATATACTCAGCTGTAGCAATAATGCTCTCAATGTCCATTACAAACACCTTTCCTTCTTGTTCATTAACAGGTGTTTCTGGTCGGAATAGATAGGCTGCTGGCCTCCTCCATATTTTCCCTTCTATCCCTGGCATCCATGCAAATGCCATGTCTGTTCCATACTGGAATAGCTCGCCATCTACTGGTTCCGCCCTAATCGCTGTCTGTCCGCAGTATGCTTGCATAATCTGTCGTGCTGCTAACATGTTAATCCCTGGAGTAGAGCAAATTATACCATCCTCTGTAAAGGATATTGTCATATTTAACCTATTCATTATGTCCCTCCCCAGTATATTTACTGGTGAGGCACTATAATACAAAAGTGGAACTGACAGATCATAATCTCCGATAGATAAGGGAACGTTATCAGTAAAAGGAACCAACCCTTTAGCCCCAGAAAATCCTTGGGTGTTCATGGCTTCGCCTGACATCTTAAATTTACCTTCCCTTATGCAAGACCGGGTTGCCCCGGTGTCAACAAGAAATGATAACTTTTTGTCACCTATCGTTACCTCTATGCGTGGCTCCTCCGCACTATTAGGTGTTACTGACAGGATGGGACACACCAAGGTCGTCTGTGGGCTGTCCTATTGGGGGTACAATGATTGGCCATTCCCTGTGTAAGGGTTGTGTCCCAAGACCGTCACCCTACCCAATTGCGTTTGTTCAGTTTGGGGTTGCTGTGTTAGCGCTACTTGTTGTTGTGGCAGTGAATATGTTTGTGGCTGTTGTTGCGTTATTTGTTGTTGTTGTATGCCCTGCTGTTCTTGTGATGGCCTAGGTTGTGCCTGTTCATTCCATGCTGGTGTTCCTGGCCTGACCCTACACGTACATGACATGTGTCCTAATAATCCACAACTCCAACACACGGGTGGTTCCCTACTCTGCCATGGGAAGCTCCCTGTGTTGTCCTGGTATACCGGTTGCCCTGTGGGGTAGGGATTTCGTCCCCCCACCTGCTGTTGGGTATTATATCCGTATCCTCTTCCTCTCATAAATCCTCCTCTCCCTCTGTTATAACTATAATACCCAGCTCCTTGCATTGGGTACCCTCCTCCCACGTTTGGTGCGTGTAATTGTAGTTGCGGCACTTGCTGTGTTATACTTTGTGGGGGTGCTATTAGAGCTGGATCTTGTGCAGCCACTACTTGTGTGGGGCTTTGGGCCATTGGTGTGGGCGTAGTTATTAGTGCCCCCTCCATAGTGTATTTAGTAAGTTTTTTCTGTACTAGTTTGGCCTCTTCTGTTTTCCTGTCCTCTTCCTTTTGTTTCATTTTTCCTTGCCATATCCTGCAGTGATGTACTATAGTCAGCTGTATTTCTGGCCACGGTTTTGCTTCCATTCCCACTACTTTCTTTAGTTTCTGAACTCCTTCTGGGAGCCCTTGTACTAGTATATGATAAAATATGGCTGGTGTCTTATCCCATTGTTCTCTAGTTTCCATGTGCCACTTCTCTTGAATATCCTGGATATAATCAACAGGATCCTCATTCTCACGCATCTTACGGGAAGTAATTGCTCCTATGTCTGATGTGTCTGGGTACTGTACTCTCAGTGCCTGCAGTTTGCAAATGGCGCCCCATCATGCGATGTGTTCGTTATTGTTACCCCATGAAATCCTGCTCTCTTCCAGATGTCGTCCGCTCTATCCCCTAATATTGATATTAACAGGCCCTTCACATCTCCTACTGCTAGTTTCTGTCCTGCGGTGTGTTTTTCCATTTCATATATCCACTTACCCGCACCTCCACTTAGTGATGGGAGCCTACATTTTATATTTTCTTTATCCGTATGCTTCCAAGGTACATACTGCGGTCTAACCCCTCCTCTCTCCAACAGTGGCATTAAGTTGTGTCTTGTGTCACCCTTTACGCTCCATAATATTGAGTCTTCACACCCCTCCTCTTCCCCCGTTTCCTTTACCACTTCAAATTCTTCCTTACTACCCCTGCTCCTACCTCCCTCTTCTTCCTTTCCCCTTTTTTCGTCATTTCCTGTGTTTAATATGGGTATGTTTATTTGTCTGTCTTGCCTGCGGCTAGGGAGGTCTCTAAGCCGACATGCATAGGGAGTCAATTCGTCCATGAAGGGCGCAAGCTTTATTGTGCGCAGCGAGCGTGTGGCGGTTGAGCATGTAGGGTGCGATGGGGGAGGGCGTGATGGAGATGGTGATAGTGTGGCTTCATGGGTTTGTTTTTCCACTAGTTCGTGCACCCTCTCCTCACTTCGTTCTAGCTCCTCCCTTCTCTTACTGATCCATGGCGAGTCTATGTTTGTTCTAGTGAGGTACAGCTTATCTAAGCTTTCCCTTTCACTCTTTCTTCCCCCCCTCTCTACTCCTTCTTCCTCCTCACTGCAAAAATCAGTCATAAATGGTATCCCCCACTCTGCCTTTTTCCCTTTTACTGTTACTGTTTCTAAGTCTATTAGCTCCATTTCTCCTCTTCCTTTGTTACCAACTGCTCCCCCTGGTGTCGATGTTGTTGCTACTTCTCTACTTCTATATACATCCCCCCATTTTTCACTCTCCCTATTACTCCCTTCTCTTTCCCCTTCACTCCTCTCCTCCATCTCCCTACTATTTTCCTCTCTTTTCCTTTTTAGTTCCTCCATTACTTCGTTGCTCATCTGTTCCAATATTCTTTCATCCTCTTTCTTCCTTTCCCATTTCACCCTTTCTCTTTCTAGTGCTTTCCCCTCTTCATATTTCTTAGCTGCCTCTGATACTACCCTCCTCCTCCATATTTCCATTTCCCTTTCTTTATCTTCTTCTTCCTTCTTTTTTTCTCTCAACACTACTCTTGACACCCTGTCTGCTGCTGCTTTTACCCTTTCAGCTTCTATCCTTTGCTCCTCATTTCGTTCCCTTAATTTGTCCAATTCGTCTTTACCCTCTTTCTTTCTCCTCACTCTCTCCTTTTCCTCCTTCTCAAGCTGTTTTATTAATTCGTTCTGCTCATCCCTTAGCTTTGCCAGTTTTTCCTCCAAAATCTCTTCTCTTTGTCGTAATAGCTCCTCCCCCTTCATCTCACTCTCCCTTGTACTATCCTCGTCTGTTCTCTTTACTGCCTCCCTCTCTTCTCCCGTTAGTGAGCCCCGTAATTTTAATAATATCTGTGCAGCTACCCACTCATCATGTCCTATCTCTACAATCTGCTTTTCTCCAATCCTCCCCTCCCCCACTGTCATCTTCCTATGAACCACATATGGTGGAGGGCAGTATGCCGGGTTCGAGTATCCTTCAGCCGCCCTTAACTGTCCTTCTATTTCTCCTAATTCTCTTAGAGGGTATAACCCTTCTCCCCCTATTTTCACTCCCGGTGTTATGGGTATCTCGTTGCTCGGTTCCTTTTTTATGTTGTATAATTTAACAATTTTTTCTCCTCCCTCTCCTTCATTCCCCGTATTCTTTGTCCTTTCACACCCCTTTTCCCCATCCGTTCCTTCTTTCTTAATCTCCTTTTCTTCCGGTGTTTCCCCCATAGTGAACATTCCATTTTGTCCTGGTCTGGACCCCTGGAACATCCTCCATAAGTTAAACACCTCCACATGATTTGCCAACTTCTTCCCCTTGTATGTATTATGCAGATGGTTTAGCAGTGAATGTTGGGCATATGGATCGAAACTACCATTAGGCGGCCATGGTGTTAACATTTTGTTGTCCGTCCCCTGGGTCCACTCTATGCTGTACTTAATTAATTTCTCCCTATGTGGTGGCAGTGTGGTGCATATGTGTTGTAGTGGGGTAGTGAGGGTGTTCCCCCCCCCTCCCGACCCTCTCCCGTATGACATAGTCGCACTCCCCTTGTTATCCTTCCCTTTACTAGCAGTTTACAATATACAACCTTGTATTGCTTACCTTGCCCCGCAAGTGTGGGGACTTACGACAATCCTTTGACAAATTATGCAATAATAATATTAAAAAAAAAAATAATAATAATAAAAACAAATATATATATATATATGTATGATGTTGTATTGTATTCCTTCACCTACGGCCCCCTGCGGCCGAAGCGCACGCAGCCCCCCGCGGCTGCGTACCCCTTACGACGATCTTATACAGTCGTCCTGTTTCCCCGTTCTCCTCCCCCCTTTTACACTTGCCGTGGCCGGCGTTCTCCGTGCGCAGCCACGCCCCTTTACGCCCCTTTCCCCTTCTCCTCTTTCGATCCACTCGTTTATCGTTTATCTCCGTATCCGCTCCTTTATCATGTTTCTCTTCCCCACCACTCTCAAACCCAAAGTTCCTTGTGCTCGCGATATCCTATTAAATTCCTACTGGTGACGTCACCGATTTCTTCGAGCTACTGGTACATTCTTATTATGTTCTTTAAGTTCAAAATACACTTGCAATCTACCCCGCTACCCTACAGCTGTCTTCCTGTCTCTCCTGGAACAAGGTAATCTCATCAATAATATAACCGGACTGCGCACGCTGCGTCGCCTCGCGTGTGATACGCCCCTCAACAGGAGGGCTTAACCAGCCAATTATCTTCCGTATTGAGCAACTATGTAACTAGCTACCGCCTACAGGGAAACGTCATCTACCTATCGAGTTTCTTGCTCGATCAATAGGGAACCTCGTCATCTACCTATCGAGTTTCTTGCTCGAACAATAGGGAACCTCATCTACTCATTGATCAATAAATGTCAAATCGTAGGAAACCACACACACCCACCCCTACACGTTAGTCGCGATTTAGGCCAGTCAGTGTCTACGAGCGGTCACACGTGATGTTTTCGTGCTCCGCCCCCCTCTTTTTGCGTGACGTAGCCAACTGCTCTCGCACTCGTCTCGTCACCTATTCATTCCATTAGCAACACTCAGTTAAACCTTCGCCGCGCCTCTGTACAATACCTCCCTCCTCCCTTATTTACTCCCTCCCCCTCCCTCACAATTTCGCATTGCTCGTTGTGCGTGTCATGCTCACCAAGTTCTCTCGATGCAGGGCCGCTCGACTGCGTGCACCCCTCCAAGCGGCTCGCCACCTCCCCTCGTCTGGATCACGTCTGGACACTCGCCAACCGCGGGCGGGATACTTCTCAACCGGCTCCCGAGGGCCAATATCCGGATTGCGCTGTCCGGTCTTCTCGCAGCTCCGCGATGGTCCTGTAGTCCTCAGAAGGGGGCAACGGCAGAGGGGGCCGCGCCGCCGGGCCTCCTCGCAATGTGAGTGCCTGGAAAAAGTAAAAATAAAAAGTCGATCTTAAACAGATCTCACTGGAGCCTCCAACTTGTCGGGGGGAAATTCTGCCGGGGTCGGCCGGGCCGTCCGCCGACCTCCAGGCAGGGAGGCCCCAACTCCTCCCGTGTATATCCCAGATGAGATGAGATAGAGTATGAGACGCACACAAGGAGCAATGCAACTCTGCTGTTTATTAGACAAAACGGCAGGGATGGGTCAAGGAGTGTACGCGTTCGTCCTGACACACACACAATCGTGGGGCTCGCAGGCCCTTTTTACGGTATTATGACGCGCTACTTGCGTCACTTCAGAAAGTTAACAAAAAACCTATCGCCACTCTTAATTGGGTGTTCGAGTGGTAGGGTTAGTATAGCACACATATAGAAAATGATATTAGTGGACAAGGTGTAGTCAGGTGGTATATCTGGGTTGTCCCTACAATTAGATACATGAGAATTGTTACATGAAGACTCCTGAGGATTGGCTAAATTTGCTGGCGTCAGTGATAAGAGCCCCATGTTCTGATTGGTGCGCCCGTGAGCTTCCCAGCCTGGGACCACCGTCGTTCCCAGCTCTCGGTGTACCTGTAAATTGTAACAATGTTTCACTATGGGTACATGCAGACAATGTGAGGACTTATTCATAGCTGGACGGGGGACCGCTCCCACTGTTGCAGATGTCCATTGAGCCTTTCAAGTGTGTCTGCCAGTGTCTCGTAGCGAGGGATCCAGACGCCTCTGTTCTCCTGGGTTTGGCATCTCGTCAGGTTCGGCTTGGTCACGTGGGGAGGACCGTGAAAGAGGCAGAATTCTGCACAATTAATATTGTTTTTCTACTGCGCGTCTGGTTTAATTTGTCGGGGTGACTTTAACGTTGGTGCGTGGAGTACGAGGTTGGAGTACGAGGTTGCAACATCGTGCCTTTGATGATTTGCTCTTGGAACGTAGGTTTGCAACATTGCGACCTTGGCTGGTTGCTACGCCAAGCTTATTCTGCAGGATCAGCAACTGACTCTTGCCTTGTTAATGTCCACGGGAGCTCTTGTTTGAGGCCTCCTTGGGCCTGGTGCATAAGTTGTCCGTTTGGTGTACAGGTGCTTTAGGTTATAGGAGCATATAATTTCATGACCAGTATTGTCTTCATTATACTTCTCATGGCGGTAACTGGTTTCAAGAGAAGCGTGAGCAAGCTAGTAGAAGAGTTCATGACGCGTCTTGCGTTTCTGCATTCTGAAAGCCTATGTAAAAATAATAAAGATGCACGTCCGTGAATATGCCTGTCGCCTACGTCATAGCACTGAGTATATTCTTCGTGTAGATTGGTGTGGGAGTGTCCAGTGTGTACATTCGTACAGATGTGCTTCCCGTTGTCTAGGTCGTCATGGCATCTCTAACGACGTGTAGATTTTAGTCTAGTTGATCCGTGCCGCAGGTGTCGGCATGGCCAGTGCGGGCTGTTGGGCAGGCAGATGGACACATCCGTATGTTCCTGTACTAGGGTATCTGGTCGTCTGGCAAATGGACAAACTCTTCTCGTGGCGGGTGTTTGGGTCGTGACCCTCTAGGCCATGCGCGAGAGGCGAAGGACGGGAGCCTGGTCTTCCATTCTCCCACTTCAAGCCTCTGACCCTCAGAGAGTTGGAGGTGGCTGGGAGAAGAGCTTGAGAAGGAAAGTGTTTTGGAAGAGAGAGTTGGATGTAGTGTGGGCCTCGGCCCCAGAAAGCCTTGTGGATGAGGTAGAGGGTCTTGAACATGGTCTTTGCAGCCACTGGGAGACAGTGGAGTTATTTCAGTCCTGGAGCGATACGATCCCTGGGCTTGAGGCCAAGGACAAGTCTTGCAGTCCTGTTCTGGATGAGTTGCAGAGGGCGGAGAGTAGAAGCAGATAGATTTAGAAAGAGGCTGTTTCAGTAGTCCAGTCTAGAGAGAACCATATCTCTGGAGACAGTGGCCCTCATTACGACCCTGGCGGAGTGGGTTTAAGCCAGCGTTATTCACGGCGGACCCGTCCGCCCTACTACGAGTTCCCGTAGCGCCATGGAACGTTTTCCGCCTGGTTTTTCCGGGCGGAGAAATCCATGGCGCTACGGGACCTTGATGTTAATTACGCCACCGTATTTTGCGGTGGCGCAATTAACGCCTTCCCCACTCCCATTATACCCTATGGGGCAAAAATGGGAATGGGGAAGGGTAAAATGGGGATTGGAGATTTACCGCCCCGCCAAGGTCGGCATGGGGCGGAAAATCCGCCGACCTCCATGGCGCTATCGGCAGCTTTCCGCCGTGCTCCGCGGTGCATTTAGCACCGCGATTTCCGCCAGGGTCGTAATGAGGGCCAGTGAGCTTCAGGGGAAAGTGAAAAAAGGAAGAATATCTCTGAGGAGGTGCAACTGATGGTGTAACGTCTTAGAGATGTCAGAGATGTGAGGAGCGAAGGAGAGGGTTGTGTCTAAGATGATTCCAAGGTTCTTGGCCTCACTGGAAGGAGCAGGTATAGGGCCCAGGGTGGGCAGCCAGAGTGAGAGAGCGAAGGCAGGAGCTGGGGTCCCAATGAGGATGATCTCAGTCTTACTGGCATTAAGGCAGAGCTCGTTGGAGGCAAACCATTCCTGAATCTCTGGTATGAGAGAAGGAACAATAGGAGCTGAAGGGAGCCTGAAGGAGGTTTCATCTCAATAACACTGAAAGTTAGAGCAGAAGGTAGAGATGCAGTGGTTCAGAGGTGCCAAGTAATGGTTAAATTGCCAGAGAGAGAGAGGGTTTACACCCCTGGGGAACACCACAAGTAGAGAGAGAGACAGAAGAGAAGAAAGACCCAAGCTAGACCTGGGAGGATCGATCAGTGAGAAAGGAGGTCAATCTGGCAAGGGACTAACGTGAGATACCAAGGTTGTCTCAGAGACGATTGAGCAGGATTGCATGGTTGACCCTGTCAAAAGCAGAGGATGGATCAAGGAGAATGAGGACAGAAGGAAGGTTAGAGTCAAGATTAGAGAGCAAGTCTTCACGGGTGTTCAGGAGAGCCTTTTCCGTGCTTCTGACTGCTCTGAAGACAGACTGATGGTCATGGAGACAACCAACAGATTCAGTGTGTAGATTAAGCTGGGAGATGGCCAGCTTTTCCAGGAGTTGGCCCAGGAAAGGAGTGATGGAAATTGGGGGATAGTTTGCTGGAGAGGAAGGATCAGCAGAAGGTTTCTTAAGAAGCGGGTGCACAAGGGAGTGCTTGAGGAGGGATGGGAAGCTTCAAGTGGCAAAAGAGTGATTACAGAAATCCGCCAAGGCTGGAGCAAGGGTGTCGATGTGGTATTTGATGTTTCTGGAGGAGCAGGAACTATTTTGACAATGCTTGGTCAAGCCAGCGGTTGAGATGAACGAGTCATTGGCTTCCAGCAGGTCGAGTCGACATCTGAATCAGTTGCCTTGACATAGTCGAGTCAGCGATCGGATTGATCGATGCTGGTATGCGGTAATGGGTCATGCCATCATCTGGATGCCTTGAATCGAAGCAAGAAATTCAAAGGTTCTTAGATTTCCAAAAGCCGTACCACAGATCATGTATAGACTCGAAATGCATCAAGCATGGCCATGCTAGCTCTAAAATGTCTCATGGCAAAGAAACAGGGTCCTTCCAAGCTGCTTCTGGGCTTCTCAGTTGCTGGGAAGCCGTATTCAGAATCTCCAGGACAAGACGAACCCTACAGGTTTGCACTTCCAATCAGGGAAGGTTGCTGGTACCTACAAGGTACTAGGGCAGGATCCTGGTTCCACCGCAGTGGCCAGCAGTTCACCCCACTGTTCCAGCGCAGTAACCAGCAAAGTGGCCTTGATAAACAGCAATTCACACCTATTGTTCCCTGGGGTTGGTAAGGGAGCCGAGCTTGACTCTGTCTTGGGTGCCTACTGTCTTGAACTCTCTGGCAGAGGACTTTGGATCGGGTGTATCGCTAACAAAGTTCTGGTGAATCCTTCTTCTTGTCTTGAGAATTTGTAGATGAATCAAAGAAGGATGGGGTTACTCCTCCTTGTAAAGGCAAAATGTAACAGGGGAATTGGGCCAAAGCAAGCCTGCTGTAAGAGGACTAATCCAGGCTGTTGCAACAAGTTCCCTTTGCCTTCTGACCTCATAACCAGAGTTCTCTGTCCTGCAGGAGTTGGACAGGAAATTGTAGAGAGCTCACAAAAACCAAGATGGTGGTACACCCCTCTCAGCTTCTCTCCTACCTCTGGCTACTCTAACTCTGCACCCTTGCCAAGTGTCCTGACTTCAAAGGGACTCCAGTGGTCAGCACCCTATTGTGAGAGTGGCTTTGTTATGCAAGTGTTGCCTTTGAAGCAGCGGGTTACACAATCTCCTGGGAGGGTTCTTGTGTCCTGCAGGAAAGTGTTACCCTTCCTCTAGGAGAGGGTTCTGCAATCTTTAGCTCTGCAGCTGTTGTGTATTATGACTCTTGTGATCCCTCACAATTGATTATTCTGGCCTGGGCTGATGGGAATTGTAGTCCAAATATCTAGAGAGCCAGAGGTTGCAGAGGCTTGCTGTAGGAGGATCAAAATAGGTGCTGTCTTGGCGTTTGTCCAACATTGCCGTAGTGGAGACATCCAGGCCCAATGTCTAATACGCATCAGCCCTGTCATAGCTGAACCCCTGATCACAGAACTGACGCTTGTATGATATCAAATTGCTGCGGCTGTATAAGTGTTTGACCTTGATAATCGCGATGCCATAACCAAGCATGGTGTATAAATAAAGATTAACGTGCCATCAAGCTGACTATGCTACACAATTATTATAATTTTTAGCAGAAGGGCAGACAGTGAAAAAGCCACCTCTGCTTCCTATCACAGCTTCCAGGGATGCACATGTGAACTTTGAAACTGGGGTTCTAATTAGCAGGCCTCCCGCTCAGCAACAGAATCACCTCCATCATTTTATATAATACAAATAAAAAAGGCTAGGGATTTTACACCCTCACAGATGGCAATCCATCACATACACACATTCCCAAAATGCTGACCAAGTCCTACATGTTGTAATCTCATTCCTACCCACATCAAGATCCTGATAAATTTTAATGGAATCACACCCATTCCACCAATATTGACACGTATGTCCATTCGCACTTTACATACTGCACATTTTTCCATGGCACGGGATGAGTCTTCAATGGCACTCTCACTTGGGATTGTGAAACCTTTCAATAAGGTGATAAGGCATACAGTGGGACAAGGACCTCTAAAATGGTGCCCTATCATGCATGCCTCCTTCCTTAGAGGGTATGTCCTCTGCCAGGGTGAGTCAGAGCAACACCACAGGCACTTTACATTATCCCTGCATTCTTCTGTTTGTTTCCCTATTTAGGGATTTTTGTGCGGTACTGACTCATGGATTAGGCCTTTTGATTAAGTAAGCATGGCAAGAAAGCTGTGAGTTGTCAGGTCTGCGCACGCAACCAGAACTTTAAGAACCCCTAGCAAGATTTCTGCATGATGTGTCACCATGGGGTGCCGAGAAACCGGGAAACCGGTGTGCCGGGAAGTGGGATTGAAGACAAACAGGAAACACCAAATTCCCTTAGGTAGTGCGGGGTGGGATGCATGTTCTGGAACCTAAGGTGAAGTTCCTTGTGACACATCGGGGACTAGAGTCCTGCAAAAAGCATTTTGTGCCATTCTATCGTTCCTAGCAGGACATAAAGACCACCAAAAGCTGTGAATCCCAAAATCTGTTTTGTCCTTTGAGGGCAGTAGAAGGGGCCCCTGGTCACTAGAGTCTGCAGCTGGCAGACAGTACACTAATCTAGCAAAAATAACCCACAGTAAAAATGAAGAAGTCAAAACTGCATGTTTGGATAACAACTCCAGTTTTGGAGGCAGGATAGCTCAGGGACAACGCACTTCGAAGCAAGACAAGACATGAATCACAGGTTCGAGACCCGATCAGGGACGTTAATTGGGGGTCGCCATGGGTCGCAATGAGGTCTCCCTTGCTACCCTGTGGTCTCACTTGCACCCCCTATAAAAAAAGATTCTTATTTAAATAGACGCTCCTGGGCTGTGGCCAGCGCCCTGTGGCTCTTTCTTTCTGGAGTGGCTGGCATTCTTGTTCAGGCCTCTTAAATAACGAGGGGCTTCCCCAAGTGTAACACTTTGAGCAGTGACCCTAAACAAGAAAGAATAGGAATAACAAATAACGTGTCTTTCTGGAATTCTATACAATAATTCCTAGACTCATTAAAGGTTTATTTCAGGCACACTTCAGGGGGTGAGTCACTGATTTAATCTTTTCTTAAACACCTCAAATTCACAATGCAGACAAAAACTTCCAAAAAGCATTTAGAGTAGAATAAGCAGCCATTTCGGACTATGTATTTTGCTTTTTTGCAAGTTGCAGTTATAGCATGTTTTTTCTGCTGTTGTCTCTGTTATGATGATTCACAAGACATTCCACCTCAGTGTCCTCGGTCATTAGACACAATCTGTGTGCCATGAAGCTTGTGTACAGTGTAGAAATATGTGACCATTGCACATCAAGTGGCCATTGATTTCATTATGCCACAATTAATGCTTTGTTGTAATGTGTCTATCTTTCCCTCTTCCTGGAATGCTGTTCAGGATTTTTGTTTGCATGTATGAGGTAACGAATGCCAGGAGTATGGGATGACGTGTGAGTGTGCAGCTTTTCCCTAATTTGCCAACCTCTGAAGCCTGAAATGTAGATCCACGCAGGCTCGACATGCAGCCAACTTTGCACCAGGCTTGCAGATGAACTGGCCTGCTGTGAAATCTCAGATACCAGTTTATCGGTATCCACTACAGAGTGTAAATGCTTTCTGACTTTGAGAACATTCAGACATGTAATTGCTCATTTTTCTATAGCTGGTAAGATAGCTCAGTGGGATGAGTGCTCACTGCTGCAATGTGGGTGTGATTGGTAGGTTGCAGGTTCGCATCCCGGAGACCAACTCAGCCTTTCATCCTTCTGAGGTCGATCAATGAGTACTAGCACACGTTGGGTGATATTGTATGTATATTTGATCTATATGACGTGCTTAAACATAAGTGCTGTATAATAAGGCATTGTTGTCATTTGGGCCTTGGACGTCTGCCTGCATTCACAGTCACTTGGTAATATGGGCCTATACGCACTGATGTTAATTATACATATGGTGGTCCATTCTTGTATGAAATGTATACCACATTAGTGATATCGTAACCATATTTTTCGTAGTGTACTTAGGAACAATGCTATGCAATGCCACTTCCTTTTTTGTCAAGGTCTGAAACGTTGTATTTCATCACATCCCGTGATTTAACTTCGGGGTGGAGTCAAATGACAACACTTCCTGTGATGTCATCAGAGGTCAAGGGTCGTGTGATGTCACTTCTGCTACCCCTGGTATTTTGGTGAAATTACATCCCTGATCCCGATCAAGGATTATAAACCACTCGTTGGTATTAAGCGCGATATAAAAAATAATAATTATAAGTAACAGTGAAGAAATAATCATTTCAATGGTAATGGTATTGTGTGAAAAAATGCAATTGAATTACGAAAAAAGGTTGAGATAATCTAAATAATTAAAATTAAAAACGAACAGTATTTAAAATTCTAAAGAAATCAACTTCGGTGCAATATTGCCGTCTTACTCAAGTTATGCTCAATAATTCTGACACGGGCAGGCTAGTTCGGTCCTGTTTTTACTGGTGCATTCCGGGTTCCTCGTTATAAGCCCACGGTATGGTAATGGTCAATTACGGAGCATAGCGTTAGCGTATTAATTCATCGTTACTATTTGTAAATAAACATGTATGATCACTTCTTGATAAACTATATTTTACTTGTTGCTGGACCCGTCCAGCTTTTAAGCGCTGGTACGGGGTTCAAACCCATGCGGCATGGCATCGTCGTGTTGCTCCGGAGCTGTCCTCCTGGCCTCGGTGAGGGAATGTAGAGACCACAACAGAAAAGGCAACATTGTGAAAATAAATGCAACCTTTTAGGAACTTTGGTACAAAAAAGAAAATACATGTGTCTCTAGATCATAAGATTGCTATGACATGAATTGCTGTAAAAACAAAATAGGTCACAACAAAATGGTAATGTGTGTCTTCTTGCAGTGTTTAGTCTTGTAAACGGTTATATGATAGACATATAGAGACCACAGACGGTCATATGATAGACATATAGAGACCGCAGACGGTTATATGATAGACATATAGAGACCACAGACGGTCATATGATAGACATATAGAGACCACAGACGGTCATATGATAGACATATAGAGACCGCAGATGGTTATATGATAGACATATAGAGACCACAGACGGTCAAATGATAGACATATAGAGACCGCAGACGGTCATATGATAGACATATAGAGACCGCAGACGGTCATATGATAGACATATAGAGACCACAGACGGTCATATGATAGACATATAGAGACCGCAGGAGCGTGTGCTACAGGGGTCTATGTCGTTTTACCAACAACAGCTTTTTTCATAGAGATTACATCGAAAAAACGAATTGACAATCATTTTTTTTTCTATTTGGGGGGGGTCCCTCTATTTGGGGAAACCTCCCTTGCCTACATTTTTAACCCTAACCCAACACTCTCCCCACCGCTTTCAACCCCTTAGCATCCCCTTATATATTTCGATGAGTTTTTAAAAATAATGTTTTCATTAAAAATTACTTTGAAAAAACACCTGTCGATGAAAGGACGCGATACCGTGCTACAGATGTTGCAATACTTTCCTGGTGTGAATAAGCCAACAGTGACGTGGTCCCACAGGTTTCGCCCTTCGCGTGCATCTTTCCTGCTAATGTGTCATCACGATCATGCCCTGAGGGGTCCAATAGAGCGGTCGTTTTCTCTAAGTAGTCTAAGGCGCATCACAAGACAGCGACAGAGCACCTTCTTTTAGGAGCCTGTGCCAATTTTGCCTTTCGATGTAATGTCACGTAAAGTTGTGGATCTAGTACATAAGGGGAAGGGGAGTGAGGGTTAGCGAGAGGAGAGGGACGGTCATGTGGCAAACATTAGGTGTGGATGGGTGCAGATATGGCGTCACCGAGTTCTGTGTGATTGTATCTCTTTAGGCCATTTGTGGATGGAATACTGTGGTGTCTGTCTATCTGGAGGGGAGAGGCCAAGATCATTTAGCTGCCAGTGCTGGTATACTGGGAGCTGCTGGTCTGGAACAAAGGTGTGAATGTTTCATGGAGTACCAGTTATATAGGGTGTGGAAAGAGAGATATCCTTGGTTCCGCATTGGATTGTGTGGGGATGGTGGGCTGCTAGCAGGTGTTAGGCTGTAGCAGGCATGGGAATTTGAGAAGGCACTGTGGAGTGGGAAGAGATAGAGTAGGTCATCCAGGTGATCCTGAGGGATTGATGGTATTAATCAGGACATCCGGTTTCTCACCATCTTTGCTTTTGGTTTTATGGTAGTTGTTGGGCACTGGTAAATTGGGCATTTTCCTGTGTTCCTGTCCCACCTCCTTGTTGGTGGTTGATGGTTGTTGAAAAGTCCTGTGCCAGTGGTTTATGTGTCCAGTAGGGTTTTAGTCATCAGGAGGGCAAAACAAAGTAGTTGCAATAGATGAGGGCGCTTAAACCCCTGTTGACAATAGGCAGATGCTTGGCTGGGCCCGAGGGGATTGCAACGATCTCTGTGATATGGTTGTCTCAGGCCGAGCCTGGTTGTGCATTCAGATGGGATTGATGACGTCTCATGTCTGGTATGAAGGACTCATTGGCAAAACCAACTGAATTGGGTCCTACCTCCATAGCGCAAATCTTTGACGCGTGCCAATCTTTGATAGTTTGCCTGTTGTGGTCTGCTGATTTGCAAGGATTGTGTAATGCTTATGTGGCCTTCCATTGCCTGTAGTCGCCTGGGCATAGTTTCCCATAGATTGGTCACCAGGAATGGGAGAGAGGTCCCTGCCCTTAGTTTTGGGATGAAGCTTGGGACTGTTACCTCATCTGCACTCATTGATCAGAGCATTCTAACACATGCATGTTGAATGAACCTCTTGGAAACCACAGTGGGTGATGCACAGGATTTGGACTTGGATTCTGCATTTGGGTGGGAGCCAGTGCAGTGCCAAAGAACACGTGCAATGTGCTCCCATCTTCCAGCCTGAGGAGGTGCCGTGATTCTGAGTTTTTGTGTATCTGGTTTGCAAAGTAGCCCGGGAGTCCCGCGGAAAGTCTATCGGACTAATACAGTCTTGAAGGCATTAGGGCAATGGCAGCCATGGTTCTATGTGTGAAAGTCTGGCAGGACATGATGTGCTTTTCACTGTAGTTGAGGTTTGAGAAAGAATGTGTTGTCCAAGTTGTTGCCTCCTGCTGGCAAGGCAGTTTTCCATGTATTCTCATATGTGATACATTGTAATTATTCTCTGAGACACTTTACCAGTTCAAAATGGGTGGTATGGATATGCACATTTCACTAAAGGAGCACTGGTTGACACTTAAATTAACACAGAAAACATAAACATTCTGCAGAGTGGTGTGCATCACACTGCTCATTCAATTTCATGTGTGAACTGCCATTTGATGCATGGGTGGGTCTGGCAATGATAGTAGGTGGTACATGCCAAGTAATCAGCTACTCCATGGAACATGTTACATTACTTCATGCATGCTGCTTGCTACTCGACAGAATGAAGATGCCATACGCTTTGGTGGGGATGTTAGCACCACATTGTGTTATAACTGCATCACCCTTGCACATCATGAGGACATTTACCAGTCAGGGTATTTTTGAATATCTGAAAATGTGTCTCTTGGACAGGGTAGAATGAGCTGCACATGCATACAGTCAATAGCCCTTATGTCATTTGGGAAACCTGCCATGGGATAGAAAGCAGCCTTTACCTGACCTATCTCTAATCCAGTGCATGGAATCTTGATGACTTAGATCAGGTGCTTGACACAGCTGAAACAACACGGCGACTCTTACTGAACATAGGCTGTGAAAAACACCAGCAGGAAGAGAGACTGTCCTCTGGTATGACCAAGTAGCGCAGCAATGTAAGACAGAGGGTACCTCTTCAAGAGATGGCACAGCTGTTCGTGGTAATCAGTCTTCAGCTGAAATAACATACCACTACCAGTTCTGACACGTTGAATATGTTCACTGTGGTTTGATAGCTATGTTGCCACATTTCACCCAGTTCCCATGCCTGGCATTAAACAGGCCACCCATTAGAACATCATCTTGTCTATTCTGATCACCATCCCCTACATTGTGCTCAACATTCCTCCCCTTGGCCATTGGTGGTGGTAAAAGGTGGCTACAAAGTGGCATTATACCTACAATCATGTGTTCCAGAACTCCGCAAAGTGTTCACGATTGTGCATATTTTCTCCTCAGCCACCAAGTGATGGCAACCCGATTAGATCACTGTAATTTCATGCATCTACGAGTACCCAAAGAATATCCGAACAAGTTAACGCGGATACAGAATACTGCGGCTAGGATTCTCCTAAAGAGTCCAAAAGGTTACCACATGTCAAAGGATATGGCCCCACAGAATCACTTATAAAGAGTTCTGCCTGGTCCATAAAGTGCTACATCAGACTGGCCCTAGGTTCTTGTAGAACAAATGTAACTGCTATCAGCCCCCCTGGTGAAAGTTGAGCGATCATGCCTTTTATGTTGATGCTGGGGCATCCTGGAGTACATTACCCCAGTCTCTGTGCAGCAAAGAGAACCATCTCAGTTTTCATAGTCTATATATACATTAAAGGACCTATACTTTAGATAGCTCACTGCTCAGCTTCTCCAGTCAGCATCTTAGTGCCCTTTCTGCTTGTGAGTAGACTCTTCATAAATACTACACATAACATGACATTCCTGTAATAGCAGTGGCTGAGTACAGCTTTAAGATGCCTACTTGTTGCAATTGGTCTCTTGGCACTGGCGATCTACAAGTTGCCTGCTCATGTATGCATTTTGGAGAGGCTTTGATGCATCTGAGGCTACTAAGAAATGTGCCCACTTATGGCTCCAGGGGTTGCAAATATTTGGAAGCGGATACCAGCAGACCTTTGTGTGAGAGACAAGCAATCCTAAAGCATATGGGCTGAGATAGCGGGAGTCAGCGGAGGAGTCTTCTGGCATCTGAGACATGCTCACGTTTGCCAATTCCAAAATGCATCCATAGTGCGGTGCTCTGGATAGGTGGACGCTGGAAAATCTGGCAAGCGGGAAGGCCAGCGCAAAGGGCTGGTGTAGAGCAACTTGGACATTTGCCCACTCTTCATGTGGACGCTGTTGGCATATGATTTTGCCACTGGTGATAGGGCAGATACAATGCTGAACAGGGGACAAGTAAAGATTGAACAGGATTGGAGAAAAAGGAGCACTCTGTGGGATATCACAGGACGGCTTGCCTCGATTGGACAACTGGGCCCAAAACCCATCCTCTAGTGGACTGAAAAGACGTGAACCAGGTGACGAAGGCTGGGTCAGTGAATGCTTTGGAGGTGAGTCTATCTGCCAGCATTTCATGGTCCACAGTGTTGATGACTGCTAAAAGCCCAATATGATCAAAGAACTCAGTAGCCCCTGTCTAGCATGCATAGAATGTCATTTCAAAATCAGAGCATGGATGTCTTGGTTTGTCCTATGAGTGGGCAAACTCCCAATTAACTGGGAGAAAGGGAGCCATGTTCATTGAGGAAGGTCTGTAACTGGATCAGTGTCCCTTTTCCGTAGATGTTTCGGCAGAACATGACCCAGCACACCATGATCCTTCTACCACCCACTTCGTTCACCTCCTCTAGTCCTTGGTAATGGCTCTGTGAGTCTTAGGAAATGAATGAAACCTGATACATGCCTTAGTTGATGCCTGTTGAGCGGTGGGTCAAGATCCAGTTGGATCGTCTATGTATGTTGTGGGCAAAGGAGAGAGGCCAGTGCCCACCCTTCAGGATCGGGTCCTCAACTCAAGTTCCAAAGGAATACGGCAACTCCATCGGACGCGGAAAGGTGGACTGAGCAACCATGCCCAGGCACGTAAACTGATATCAGAGATACCTCAGCAAGGAAGATCCACACATCGATTGACTACTGTGTTCATCTCAGAAAGTGTTTATCATTCTGGGATGTTGTCCATATCTGTGAGATTTGGGGAGGTTTCATGAAAGCTATCATGGAGACGAATAGCGAAAGAGAGTGATGCATTACCATTTAGAGTTTTTGTGATGCGCCAGAATGTACCATCAAGGAGGTCTCATGGTGGTTGAGGCGAAACAGAACCAACGCTGGGAAGATTACAGAGAGTAGAGTATTATTGCTCTTGCAAAAGGCGAGATAATTGGCAATGGCCCAGATGTGCCAAGGAAGAGCGTTTCCAGCGTAAGGGGCAAGGATGAAGAAGACTGGCCGCCCCCTTCAGGATTTGTGGGTTTGAAGGACTTGTAAGAGATTTGAGGAGGATGCTTGGTTGTACCTTACAGGATTGTCGCACTGAAATGGCCGAATCAGAAAAGGAGGGCACAGAACTAGACAGATCGCGCAGTTAGTGATCCAGAGCTGCATTGCAATGCCAGTACTTAGTCCCAAATAAGACAAAGGCTCTTTGTTTGACCAGGAGTTTTTCTAAAGTGATGTATTTTGACCCCAAATCTCCCTGAAATGTATAGCTTCAGGAAAAGACTACTGGAAAAGGTTTAGATTGCTCTACTTCTCCCTAAAATAAATCCAATATTGGTAAAAAGTAACTTTCCCAAAAATACACGTGACAAACTTGATCTCTCTGCATTCTGTACCAAATCAGAGAGCTTTGTTTTACCATGTTCCAGGCTAGAGCCATGCCTTGTTCTATCTGATCCTATTGGTATTTCTAACGAAGGGCCGGCTGGTGATATTCTTGAGTCAAATGCCACAATAGAGGACACAATGGAGCAAAGCCGGATTTCTCCATTAGTATTTCCTTCATAGGAGCGGGAAATCTTCCTGCGTGAGCTATCGTATACGTCTTGGTTGCTTTCCCTGAATCCTTTCCTGTACACTGGCTTCCGTGTTCTGTGGCAGGCGATGGTGGGGCCGAACCCAGAAACCTTGGCTGGAAATCTACAGTATTGCTAACCTGTGTGGACCTGCAGACTGTGAGATGTGTTTCTCCAGCAACGTAATCTGCAAGCTTGATCCATGAATCAGCCTCACATTAAAATCCAAAAACAGGGATTCTAAAAAAAGGATCCTAGCATTGTGTAAAAACCCTGGGGTGATGACTTGACTCACCTGGGCATGAGAGGTGCCCGCCAAGTGTCGGAACGAAGCATCATACTCTGAAAGAGGAAGATTAGGAGAAAGTGTACAGGTCCATTGACATGGGCATGGGTGAGGTTCAACGCCTCTTGCGATCTGGAATCATTTGAGACTCCATTCAGGAGTATAGGGCTTGCGATATGGGTATGTCTGAGACTCCATTCCGGTGTACTGGGCTTGCAATCTGGGAATGTCTGAGACTCCATTCATATGTATGGGGCTTCCCAACTGGGAATGTCTGAGACTCCATTCAGGTGTATCGGGCTTGATATATGGAATGTCTGGAACTCCAGATGGGACTCCATTCTGGTGTATTGGGCTTTAAAACTGGGAATATTTAAAACTCTAGGTGTCTGAGATTCCATTCTGGTGTATAGGTCTTGCAATCTGGCATTGCCTGAGACTCTATTCTGAAGTATGGGCCTCGCAATATGGGTATGTTTGAGATTCTATTCAGGGGTATGGGTATTGCAATCTTGGAATGTCTGAGACCCTATTCTGGTGCATGGGGCATGATATATGGGAATGTCTGAGACTGTGGTGTGCCTTGTGATCTGGGAATGTCGTAGGCCCTTATTTCAAGTTTGGCGGTATCTCGCCAGTAATTCCGGCGGGATACCAGCAAACTGCCCCTACCGTTGCCAGTGCCTGATATCCCGGTATTACCAGGATATTCTAGTTGCTGGCAATGGCTGTAAATCCTCATTCCATGGAGTCCTGTATGGCTCCATAGAGGGGATTGCTGGAGTTACTGGCACCACCGGCATTTATTTGCCAGCAGGGGCCTGATTTATCTCTAGCTCTTGACTGGAGGTAAATCAGTGCCCACACTGGCAAACGTGTGTTTTGCTGGTCCATTAAAATGGCTGGTCCTGGAATTATCAGCAATTTTAGCGTCTATTTTTCCAGACTGGCAAAACTGTAATGACGCCACTCCATTAAGGTGTATGGGGCTTGCAATCAGGTAATGTCTGTGACTCCAGATGTCTGCGACTCCATCGTGGTGTATAGGTCTTGCGATCTGGAAAACAACTGAGACTCCATTCAGAAGTATGGACCTTGCAATATGGGTATGTCTAAGACTCCATCGGGGCTTGAGATCTGCAAACAATTGAGACTCCATTCTGGTGTATGGACATAGCAATATGGGTATGTCTGAGAATACATTTAGGTGTATATGGCTCTACCAATCTGGGAATGCATGCAACTCCAGATCTCCAAGACTCCATCCTGGTGTATAGGTCTTGCTATCTGGAAACGACTGACACTCCATTCTGGTGTATGGGCCTCGCGATATGGGTATGTCTGAGACTCCATTCTGGTGTATAAGACTCTACCAATCTGGGAATGCATGCAACTCCAGATGTCTGAGACTCCATTCTGGTGTATAGGTCTTGCTATCTGGAAACGACTGACACTCCATTCTGGTGTATGGACATAGCAATATGGGTATGTCTGAGACTCCATTCTAACGTATAAGACTCTACCAATCTGGGAATGCATGCAACTCCAGATCTCTGAGACTCCATCCTGGTGTATAGGTCTTGCTATATGGAAACGACTGACACTCCATTCTGGTGTATGAACATAGCAATATGGGTATGTCTGAGACTCCATTCTAACGTATAAGACTCTATCAATCTGGGAATGCATGCAACTCCAGAACTCTGAGACTCAATCCTGGTGTATAGGTCTTGCTATCTGGAAACGACTGACTCTCTATTCTGGTGTATGGACATAGCAATATGGGTATGTCTGAGACTCCATTCTAACGTATAAGACTCTACCAATCTGGGAATGCATGCAACTCCAAATCTCTGAGACTCCATCCTGGTGTATAGGTCTTGCTATATGGAAACGACTGACACTCCATTCTGGTGTATGGGCCCTGCGATATGGGTATGTCTGAGACTCCATTCTGGTGTATAAGACTCTACCAATCTGGGAATGCATGCAACTCCAGATGTCTGAGACTCCAATCTGGTGTATAGGACTTGTGATCTGGAAATTACTGGGACTCCATTTAGGTCTATGGGGCTTGCGATCTGGAAATGTCTGAGACTACATTCGGGTGTATGGGTCTTGCAATCTGTCAACATCTGAGATTCCATTCAGGTTTATGGGTCTTGAGGTCTGGGAATGCCTGAGATTCCATTCTGGTTTATGGGGCTTGATATATCGGTATGTCTCAAACTCCAGATGGGGCTTGCAATCTGGGCATGTTGAGACTCCATTTAGGTGAATGTAACTTGCAATCAGGGAATGTCTAAAACTCCAGATGTCTGAGACTCCATTTAGGTGAATGTAACTTGCAATCAGGGAATGTCTAAAACTCCAGATGTCTGAGACTCCATTTAGGTGAATGTAACTTGCAATCAGGGAATGTCTAAAACTCCAGATGTCTGAGACTCCATTTAGGTGAATGTAACTTGCAATCAGGGAATGTCTAAAACTCCAGATCTCTGAGACTCCATCCTGGTGTATAAGTCTTGCAATCTGGAAACGACTGACACTGCATTTAGGTGTATGGGGCTTGCACTCTGTGAATGTCTGAGTCTCTTTTCGGTGTATGGGGTCTCGAGGCCTGGGAATATCTGTGACTGCATTCTGGTTTATGGGGCTTGATATATCGGATTGTCTGAGACTCCAGTAGGGGCTTGCAACCTGGGAATGTCTAAAACTCCAGATCTCTGAGACTCCATCCTGGTGTATAGGACTTGTGATCTGGAAACGACTGACACTCCACTCGGGTGTATGGGTCTTTAGTAAATGCCAATCCAAAACAATATTGAAAGGGTATGAGACTAGTTGTAGGAACATATGTGAGCCTCCACTGAAGTGCATGAGGCCAGCAATGCTTGGATGTGTGAGGCCAGCAATGCTTGGATGTGTGAGCCTCCACTGAAGTGCATGAGGCCAGCAATGCTTGGATGTGTGAGCCTCCACTGAAGTGCACGAGGCCAGCAATGCTTGAATGTGTGAGCCTCCACTGAAGTGCACGAGGCCAGCAATGCTTGAATGTGTGAGCCTCCACTGAAGTGCACGAGGCCAGCAATGCTTGAATGTGTGAGCCTCCACTGAAGTGCACGAAGCCAGCAATGCTTGAATGTGTGAGCCTCCACTGAAGTGCACGAGGCCACCAATGCTTGAATGTGTGAGCCTCCACTGAAGGCTCCACTGAAGTGCATGAAGCCAGCAATGCTTGAATGTGTGAGCCTCCACTGAAGTGCATGAAGCCAGCAATGCTTGAATGTGTGAGCCTCCACTGAAGTGCATGAGGCCAGCAATGCGTGAATGTGTGAGCTTCCTCTGAAGTGCATGAAGCCAGCAATGCTTGAATGTGTGAGCCTCCACTGAAGTGCATGAAGCCAGCAATGCTTGAATGTGTGAGCCTCCACTGAAGTGCATGAGGCCAGCAATGCTTGAATGTGTGAGCCTCCACTGAAGTGCATGAGGCCTGCAATGCGTGAATGTGTGAGCTTCCTCTGAAGTGCATGAGGCCAGCAATGCTTGAATGTGTGAGCCTCCGCTGAAGTGCATGAGGCCAGCAATGCGTGAATGTGTGAGCTTCCTATGAAGTGCATGAGGCCATCAATGCTTGAATGTGTGAGCCTCCAGTGAAGTGCATGAGGCCAGCAATGCTTGAATGTGTGAGCCTACACTGAAGTGCATGAGGCCAGCAATGTTTGAATGTGTGAGCCTCCACTGAAGTGCATGAGGCCAGCAATGCTTAAATGTGTGAGCCTCCACTGAAGTGCATGAGGCCAGCAATGCTTGAATGTGTGAGCCTCCACTGAAGTGCATGAGGCCAGCAATGCTTGAATGTGTGAGCCTCCACTGAAGTGCATGAGGCCAGCAATGCTTGAATGTGTGAAGCTCCACTGAAATGCACGAGGCCAGCAATGCTTGAATGTGTGAAGCTCCACTGAAGTGCATGACACCAATAATGCTTGGATGTGTGAGCCTCCACTGAAGTGCATGAGGCCAGCAATGCGTGAATGTGTGAGCTTCCTCTGAAGTGCATGAGGCCAGCAATGCTTGAATGTGTGAGCCTCCACTGAAGTGCATGAGGCAAACAATGCTTGAATGTGTGAGCCTCCACTGAAGTGCATGAGGCCAGCAATGCTTGAATGTGTGAGCCTCCACTGAAGTGCATGAAGCCAGCAATGCTTGAATGTGTGAAGCTCCACTGAAGTGCACGAGGCCAGCAATGCTTGAATGTGTGAAGCTCCACTGAAGTGCACAAGGCCATCAATACTTGAATGTGTGAGCCTCCTCTGAAGTGCAGGAGGCCAGCAATGCGTTTTTTGTGAGCCTCCACTGAAGTGCACAAGGCCAGCAATGCTTGAATGTGTGAGCCTCCATTGAAGTACATGAACCAAGTAATCTAGGCCTATGTGAGAATCCATTGAAGTGCATGTGGCCAGTGAGGCTTGAATGTGTGAGCCTCCAATGAAGTGCATGAAACAAGTGATCCACAACTATGTGAGAATCCATTGAAGTGCATGTGGCCAGTGAGGCTTGAATGTGTGAGCCTCCACTCAATTGCATGAAACAACTGATCTAGGCCTACGTAAGAATCCATTGATCTGTATAATGCCAGAAAATCCTAAATGTTGTATTCTCGATTGACGTGCATGAACCAAGTGATCCAGGACTATGTGAGAATCCAGTGAAGTGCATGAACAAAGTAATCTACGACTATGTGAGAATCCATTTACGTGTATGAGGCCAGCATGCTTCAATGTGTGATCCGCCATTGAAGTGCATGAACCAAGTGATCTAAGGCTGTGTGAGAATCCATTGAAGTATATAAAACCACCAATGTTTCAATGTGTGAGCCTCCACTGAAGTGCATGAACCAAGTGATGTACGACTATCTGAAAATCCATTGACATGTTTGAGGCCAGTCTAGAGAAGCCCCTCCGGGTGGCCAACTGCAAAAATACAACCCACTAGGGGAAAAAGGGCCAGCACACCTCTTGCAAGGAGAACACGGATTATTTGTAGAAAAGACAAATATGTGATAGCAAAGAACTCTGCTGCCATGGAGCACAATGATGAAATGAACATGGGTGATAGCTTATCAAAGAAAAAAGCGCCACAGCAGACGCACATCACATAGGTTAGAAATCCACAGAGCTGCTTGGTTTGACCCTATACATCGGTGGCCTGCTCCATATGGGATGCCACGTCATTAGTCCCAGCCTCTTCCGTTCATCTTCTTCCTTGTTGGGTTCTTCTTAGCACGTCATTGGGTGCAAGGCTCCTAAATGGCAATTAAAATCACAAATCATAGCGTGCCATATCTGTGGCCTAATGTGCAACTGGTACCACAGACATCTGCACAGAGGATGCTTTTGAGGTCACATTATCTTACAAACCACAGCTCCATCCCAGACACATCAATGCCATTCCAGTTCTTCCCACCCCGGGCTTACATTTGTCACTTTCCCTCCCTGGCACCTTGCAGCACAAATCGCAGGGCCCAGGGAAATTCTGCTGTGATCTTTCTGATAAATAAGTGATCTAACAGTTTTATGGTCAGTGGTCTTGGACTGGCTGGCACTCTGGAATGCTGGGGTCTTAGTACAAGGGCATCTGGGCACTATAATTTAGTGTTTGGGCTGGGGTAGGTCAGAGGCATGTGCCCGCCTTCTCGTCGGATATCTATTCACAGGGAACTCTGGGTCCTCTCATGGCCTTGCACAGCGCATTATTTCTGGTTTACACGTGCCAATAGTATGAGACAAAGATAGCCTAATGAATCCCCGCAGATTTAGAATTTCCCACTACAGCCCAGACCGCAACCTACTCCTGCATTCACACACGTATCTACATGTGCCTGTCTCAGGCATACTGTCTTAGCTGCAGAACAGCACCAGACCTTGATTTCAAGATGGCTGCTATTTTCTAAGATGGTGTTTTATTTTCTAGTGCAATCTACACCCACTCACATAATACCCTACCCATAATGCAGCTTCTATTGAACCCTCCTCCCCCTCTCCCAATAACCTCCCCAAGGATCTACAACACACTCTTAGGCCTCTGCCACACTCAGAACCTCTTATGGGCCTGGGACGATTGACCCTGCTTCCCAACACCATCAATGCTTGAATGTGTGAACCTCCATTGAAGTGCATGAACCAAATGATCTAATACTATGAGAGACTCCATTGAAGTGTATAAGACCAGCAGTGGTCCTTCCCACTAGTGATCATGACACTAATACCATTAAGATTAATGCAGTTTACAGCACCATCCAAGACTCGATGGCCATTTACAACTTATACCTGAATGATGAAAAAACAGAGCTCCTTGTCATTGGTTCCCCACAACGGATTAGTACACCATCTTATCCTCCTTCTGTATTGATGGCACATGCATCTCGGTTTTGAAGAAAATAAAAACTCTGTTGGTTTACCTCAAAGCTGACCTAACTATGACCAGGCAGATTCATGCCCTAGCATCATCCACTGCCCACTCAGCCAGACTCATTTCCCTGAGTAGACAGACCCACTCACAAAGTAACTCCTTCATACTTGACTTGCACAAGCATTGATTCTCTCGAAACTGGACAACTGCAATGTCCTACTTATGGGCACCTCGAATGCCAACATGTCCAAACTATGACTACTTCAAAATAAACCACTTAGCTTGGCCTTAAACACTTAGAACACATTTCAACTACCAGACACAAATCCCATCGGATCCGCATTAAGGATGTAGGTGATTTCACAAAATCTAATGAGTGAAATCTTCAAAAAAAAAGTCTTCTCATTTTGATTTTATTATGCAGGGGAGAACCCCACACGCCCCCACCCACATCCTTCCATCTTATCCTATCCCCTTATCCCACCCCTTCTATGTTTTAAAATGTTGCCACTTATCCAACCAAATTCTAAGACATTTTCTTCCAAAGATTTTACATTAGATGAAAACGGATTTGGTGAAATGCACTGATGCGCCCCATCAAAGCTTTTCGTGGAATTCAAAACACTATCCATCACTCACCACTGTGTGCACAAGGAGGCCGCCCATTACCTCAACGACTGAATCACCCAAACTGACCCTATATACACGCTCAGTTCTAGTATCTCACTGTTTACCCCTCGCTAAAAGAGAAAAAGGGCAGCGGGGTCAGCCTTTGCATCACGGCTCCCACACTCTGGAACGCACTACCTGCTCACATCCGTAATGTTCAATCGTTCACCACCTTTAAAAAGCTAGCCATGACCTGGTTGTTTGACAAATACGAGTAATAGTTTGGCCTCTATGTATTTCCTGATGGTTATAGGTCAAAGTTTCGAATGCATAGGATCAGAAGCCAAAAGGGTCGAATCAAAAGGACCTAAAACCAAAGGGTCGAATTTTTTTTTGTTTTTGTTTTTTTTGTTTTTTTTTTCGGCCCCCCCCCCAAACACTCTTTTCTGTGGTCAAAAACGGAAACCCAAAAAATATATATTTAAAAAAAAAATAATTCGACCCTTTGGTTTTAGGTCAAATTGAGTCGACCCTTTGGCATTCGATCCTTTTGTATTAGCTACTTTAACTGGACACCTTTCATGACTTGTCCATCATGTACTTTGCTCCCACCTTGTGATGTACTAACGCTGTGATAACCTTGGGTCAAGTGTTGTCAAAAATGTAAAGATAAAAATAAAATAAATGCTTGAATGTGTGAGCCTCCATTCAAGTGCATGAAGCAAGTAATCTAGGACTATGTGAGAATCCATTGAAATGCCTGAGGCCAGTTCGGCTTGTCTTTGTGAGCCTCCATTGAAGTGCATGAACCAAGCAATCTGGGAATATGTGAGAATGCACTGAAGTGTATGAGGCCAGTGATGTTTGAATGTGTGAGGCTCTTTTGAGGTTTATGAGGCCAGTGATGTATCGATTACTGAGACCACATTGGCACACCTATGGTCAGTGACAATTGAAACGGCTGGTCTTTAATCTTGAAGGACGCCATCAGTATGTTTGTTATGTTATGAGGATTTTTCGAGTGCACTACTGCCACAAGGCAACTTGGTGGTAGGAAACCACAATATGGTCCACCTCAATCTGCTCTCGGGAGAAGGGAGACTCAGTTGAAGCATAACAAGCCAGAATTGTGGCAAAAAAAAAGGATACGATTGAAGCTTACAAAGTACAAATGGAGCTATAATTTAGATGCTGAGTGCGTAACCACATGATAGGATAAGGGGATAAATTCCATGTACTAGGTTGGTAAACAGGAATCAGTGAGCGGAGTGTAAGGTCAGGGATGAGAAGGAGTGTGTTTTCAGTTTATATGAACCTTGCTTGGCGATGGTGAGACCCTTCAAAAAGTGGTGGCAGAAGATCTCAACATGACATCACCAGTGGCTAGAGGTAAGATATCTCAATATATGCACAGCGGTGGCATATGGAATGATACTTCAAGTTTATGATCATTGATTGATGGGAACATGAGTTACATTTCAGGAGCCAAAGTAAAGCATAGAACTTGGGAAGTCACTGGGAGGCTTCGATCCTGGTCAGTTCAAACAGCTCAAGGAAACTCCACTCCACTCCACTCCTCCTTCTGATGGCACAATTTATGATATGTTTGAAAACCGTTTTGCATGGGTGGCAGTCAGTGTAGTGTATAGCTGTGTGTCTGAAAGACAATTGTTTGTGTGATGCTAGTGTGCATGTATGTGTGTGGGTGTGTATTTGTGTGCATGTATGTGGGTGTGTGTTACTGCTTCATGAATGTAAGTTAGGGGTAGCTGGGCTAACATCTGCTACCCCTGGCTATCTCCTTATTACGTGAAACAGAAGAGGTGATGACTGGAAGGTCTGGAATAAATCCTAAATGCTGGAATTGCTCTGGGCACCCTCCAGACCATCGTTCTTCAGCCTGCAAAGCCATTAGAGAAGGGGAAAGACCATATGCAAATCAGATTTGGTCCCATCCATAGAGGGGCAGCGCCAGTGGTTCAGATTCATTCAAACCCTTCCACCCGTCACTTTTTGGTTGTAGTTTGTCTCCCTGTGTGAGAGAGTGTATGCCCAGACATGGGTCTGTTGCTGCCTGCGCCATAGGGAACCAAGCTGCACCTCACTGAGGCAGCCCAACAAGGCCGAAACATGTCTGGGGTTGCTTCTGTTTCCATGTAGAGCGGCCCTGGCCTGACAGTTTGGGCTGTGCTGCTACCATTGGGGGCATTATTTGACTGATTTGCATATGGCTGGACCCCATTTGCAACGATGCAGACAGGCTAAAAAACAGTGGTGTGAAAGGTTGCCCAGAGCAGTTCCAGTGGTTCAGATTCATTCAAAACCTTCCACCCATCACCTTTATGGTTTTAGTTTGTCTCCCTATGTGAGAGAGGGTATGCCTAGATGTGGGTCCCTTGCTCGCTGTGCACAGGGAACGCAGCTGCATCTCACTGAGGAGGCCCAACAAGGCCGAAACATGTCTGGGGTTTCTTGTGTTTCAATGCAGAGGGGACTTGGCCTAGCAGTTCAGGCTGGGCTACTACCATTGGTGGCAGTACATGACTGATTTGCATATGGCTGGACCCTTTTTGCATCGGTGCAGACGGGCTAGAAAATGGTGGTGTGGAAGGTTGCCCAGAGCAGTGCCAGTGGTTCAGATTCATTCAAAACTTTCCACACATCACGTTTTGGGTTGCAGCTTATCTCCTTACTACCCCATGGGACTGCCTCTGTGAAACATAGCCTACAGGCCCTCTCACTTAGACCAAAACATGATGTGTTACACAGTGAAAAAACACTATTGGCCTTAAATAAATCTCTTTGGTTTTCACATTCATGTTTTCAAGATCAAGATTGGTGTGAGATTCTACCATAGGCTAGAATGTGAACATCATCTATTGGGATGTGGAAGCTGAACATTTTCCAGAATATCACTTGCCATTCCCTCTGCAGAATTATTATTGTGTAGGCAGCTGCATTTATCTGTATACTTTCAGTGTAAGAGTGTATCTCATCCCTTTTCTGAGAGACTTCATTGCAAATGATGCAAAGTGTGCAGTAGCACCTTTGGTCGTCCTTATGCGCAAAATGGGATTACCATGACAAATGAGATCATGCCCAAATAACCAGAAAGACTCTAAGAATATGGCAAAATACTACTTTATTAGCAGTTCAATTAAGTTGGGAAACCTGGCGAACAACAAATCATAGTCCACACACTCTCAGCGATATTTCGATTATAAGTCAGCTATGATGTCATCCTACGCGGCAAATAAAAAAACCTATCAGACAGAGGGATTGGTTAGGAGAACATATCTACTTATAGTTTCTATAAGTGTTAGTAACATCATTGGCTGCCCCTCATCTGGAGGGAATGCCTTGAACTTCCCTCTAACTACGTATAATACCGATTATCACAGTGGATTGGCCCCTGCAACACTGTATACTCACCATTGCATAGGCCCTCTGATTGGTTGGCATTCTCTCCCAATCTTGGACATGCAGCTTGCTAAAAGTACAGAAGCAAAACAAAACCCAGGTGCAGAGAACAACGTCAGACTACTGCCCACTTGCCCAATTAGTCTACATCTCTCATCAGCCAAGCCTTCAGCCAAGGCCTCTTCTTTGTACTTGACCTTGCTGGATGTTCTCTTCTCTTGACCTTTAAGGGGAGTTAAGATACATTTATATGTTAACCTGGAGCTTATGAATAGGCCTTGTTTTCTGGTCTTGCACCACGTGTGAAGAGACCATGATTGTGTCCATTTCGCCTTTCTATTTAGTGCTATTTAACTCAATTATCCTGGCTGTAATGACTCTCTTCAGACCCTGGAGAACTTGGTTGCTCCATCTCACATGTGCTTTTTGTATCTTTGGTTGTTCAATATTTGGCATTTGCAAACATTTGTTAATTTACCTAATCTAAGAGAAATATATCCTGTTTATATTACTTATCCTCGTTGACTCCCTTTGTACTCTACAATTGCTTCTTGCTGTGGCCTCCTTGATCTCTGGCCAACAGCTAGCCTTTGTTGGTGTGCAAATCTATTTCCAGCCTCTATCAGCTCTGCAGCCCTGCTCTCTCTCCTTCGAGCTTTTCGCTTACTATTATTTAAAGACGGCGTCCATCTTTTTAACATGGCCGCTTTACCCATGTTATATCTTCTACTGCAGCAAGCTTCTATGTGACTCATCTACCTTGCATTTCTGCGTATATACATTTACTACTCATCTGGTTACTTATCTTGTGTGTACATATGGTTTCTTCTCACTTGTATGTAGGCTTACTCATTTCTTTAGTTACATCTTCATTCTTTAAGTATTCTTATATCATTTCTGCGCGTCATTGTGTCTTCTTCTTATGACATCACTTGGGACCTCTCAAATTTCCGTTACGGCTCTTCGATGTTCAGTAGTGTCTGCAAATCTCCTACCACCACTTCAGTTCGTGGATACGTTTGGTAGGGTTTTCTGAGTGCATAACATCTCTCATAGATCAGATGCAGTATTGGAATAATACCTGGTGTCATGCACAATGGGCCTCATTACGATACCGGCGCTAAACCATGGCGCTATTAGCACCATGGTTGGTGCCGGTATCGTAACGTGTCCGCCATGGTCAAATGGGGAAATACCGCCCCATTCCAAGGTTGGTGGGGCGGTGTTTCCCCATTTCCCCATGGCCCTTCCCCATTCCCATTTTTGCCCCATAGGACTTAATGGGAATGGGGAAGGCGGTAATTACGGTACCGCAAATTGCAGTACCGTAATTACCCACAAGGTAATGTATGGTTGCCGCCGGTATTTTACCGTGTCCGCCTTGGTGGATGGCGGAATTACCGCCCTACTCCAAGGTGAGCGGGGGTGGTAATTCCCCATTCACCAAGGCCCTTCCCCATTCCCATTTTTGCCCCCATAGGGCATAATGGGAATGGGGAAGGCACTAATTACGGTACCGCAAATTGCGGTACCGTAATTAGCACCAAGGTCCCTTTGCAGGTTTGTTTTTTAACGCCTGCTAAAAGAAGGCGTTAAAGTACCAACCCGCAAAGGGACCTCGTAATAAGGCGGTAAGGGTTAACGGTCACCGGTAGCATCACCGGTGACCGTTAACCCTTACCGCCCTCCGTGTAATGAGGCCCTAAATCTAAGGAATTGGTTTCTCATTTGTGCATTTGGGCTTCTACTCAGATATATTTCCATAATCCGTAACTTTTGACTTCCAAATGGATTCGAATTAAAATCTAGACATGTATTACATTTTGCCAGCGTTGTTATCCAGTCAACTTGGTATAGTTTTTGTTGAGCTTGCGCAGGGTTTTGTACTAGAAGTTCAATAGATATATCTGCATCTACCAAACTATCCAACATGCAATTCCTCCATTTGGTTGGAAAATCATGTTTAGATGTGTAAGTTCCCCAGGGTATTTAATAGATTATGTGTATTCCCAGCTATCAGACAATTCCTAAAGAGAGAGCCGAGCCTCCACTAGTATATGACATGTAGAGACAGAGCTCCCAATTCAAAGGGTATCATTGAGATTGGAACACACAATGGTAAACTTAGAACTTTCTTCCAAAATTTGCTCCCAATTTTGTGCCAAAAGGATTGTATTAGGGGATATTTTGTCTCAGCGCCGTAAATCAAAATGACACAGCTTTCTGATTATAGTCAATGAACACAGACTTGCAGGAATATTTCCCACTTTTATACAATATCATTCTTGCCTGCGATGTTACAACAGTCAGCTTATTTATGATAGTAGCTAGATATGATTTTTCATTTGTTTTGTCATTAATATTGATACCCCGGTATTTATATTGATGAACATTCTCTGGTTTGGTGCCTTGCAATGTCCAGGATAAAGTCTTTCGTCTGCTCACAGAGCTCTTTACACACTTCATCGTCTGGGTTTTTTATAAATTAATGTTCATATTGTTTTTCTGTGCGTAAAGACCCAGTGCATCTAAGAAATTTTGATGGCCTTTTGACTTTCTTGATAATAAAATAAGGTCCTCAGCATATAATGACCATGCAATCGGCAGGTTTCTCAACTTTAGAGCATCAGATGTTACAGAGAGGAAATCTTCTTTGATGTCTAATATAAAGAAGTTAAACAACACTGAGGCAAGAATGCACCCCTTGAGTCCTCTGTGGGTGGTAAAGGAGGGAGATAAGAGGCCGTCAAGGGTCATTCGCACGTGAACTGAGGTGGATGTGTGCAGCAGTTCGGTAAGTGACAGTGTCGAGATTGGACAATGTTTTCTCAGTTTCTCAAACTAGAGATGCCTGTCCATTGAACGCTGTTCGAAAATCTACAATTGGCAGATGTAAAGCTTGTTTTTGGATAATGCATTGGGCTTTAAGTGCATGGAGAGTTATAGTATTTATGACAGTACCTAGGCCTGTTCTTCATCCAGCATGTCCAAGGTGAGGGGGCAGGCTTTATCACTGACTTACACGTCTGCTCCTCTACAAAAGCACTTTCCTCCAAGTGCTTTTTTACATTTCAGAAATTATCCCCTCTTCATACGGTACGAAGAAAGGGACGGTGATAGCTCACTGAATACAGTGCTTGCCGCTAGTAATATTCTTCATCCTGCAGTTACCACAGATTTGCATCCCAGCATGTCTGTCTCAGCCTTTTATTATTCAGATGTTATGTGATATAATTTTTGTTTAGCGCCTACTTCCATTGTTATGGCCTTGAAGTGCTGTGGGGTGGTAGGCCATTCAGAAGACCGTAGTCTGTGGAAACTTAAAAATGCAAGAGCTTTACATTGCATGCAAATAGAAATTAGGTGACTAGTCACTTACTACCAGAGATGACTAGATTACAACAGCATAAAACCATGCAATTCAGTGTGTCCAGCCACACCATTGCAATCCTCTTTCCTCAATTAATGTTTTTTTATTTATTTTTCTATTTCTCTTTATTAACCTGATATCCTTTGACAAACAATGCCGCACTCCATTGGTAATATGCTTTTTATCTTATGTTTAATTCAAATGTATTCTCTGGTAACCTTTTATTCAATTGCTATGGCATTGTGGTTGTTATGATTTTATTCTGGTTGGTACACCCATACCTGCTCCATGTGTTTCGGGTCTGGGTTTTTGTTCTACCTTTATTGTTGATGTTGGTATTGTGTAACAATTATTTTTTTCAAAATCATGTCCAAGCAGCCTCAGTAGAAGAGCATGAAGCTCGAAACACGTGTCAGGCTGCAACGTTGTTGATTAAAATCACTTAATATAATCAGCAAATTGTGCTTTCTATTTGATATTGTGTGTGCAGTGTGAGAGCAAACCCAGTCTTCCCTCAGCCACAGAGATGACTGCGACATCAGTCACCATGTGACAGCTGGACTACATATTTCGTGGAACTCAACTGTATTCTATGGGTTGCAGGCAAAATGGGTGAACAAGTATTATAAAACAGTCTATGAACCCCCATGGCAACTGTTTACAGTAGAGGGCTCAGCTCTTCTTTACATGAGAACACATGCATTCACAAGCAGGTTACATGCACAATTATGAGATATGTCAAAGATAAATTCAACACTTGTCATCTTCACTGGACAAGTGGGTTATTGCAGTACACACTTTTTAAATCAGATACAAACAGTGTTGGAATGCAGTGAAAAAAGTAAACTTTAGTAATTATGGTAATACATAGCCATCTATAGAGAAACTACATCCTGAGCTACTTCCGGAGGCTGAGTTTATAGAATCTGCATCCTGAGAAGGCTGAGGAAAATGTCAGAGAAGGCTGCAGATGTACCCCACACTCGCTCCTAAATTGGGCAGCTGTTGTGCGTGTGCCCTCTGTGACCATGAAAGCAATGGCACAGTGGCCTTACCTTTGCCTCATGATAAACCAGCTGAGAAATATCTTTAAAGTGGGTATTTATACAGTGGATAACATCTATTATTTACAGTCCTAGAAAATACTTGATTTACACAACAATAAAAGTAATCTTTATAATTTCTGGTGGATTTGGTGCTTTACACACCTGCTTTATTAAAACAAGGAAAACAACGCAGGAATCTTAGCATGTTGGTGTCAAACTAAAGATGTGGGGCAGAATCTATGGTCTTCTGGGTATGACACATGAAAACATTGCACCTATTTGACACCACCCATGTTCTCTTTCTTCCACTGTCCCACATATTCTAAGACTGGTGTTTGTTTACATAATTATATCAGCAAGGTGCACAATGTGCCTTGGCCGCTAGCAATCGGATTGGGATAATTGATGCTTGGGGAGAGGTACATGGTGTGCTGTGTCTATGTACACGATTGAGGTGGTCAGTGACTTTTCATGGCGTGCAAGTATCTCTCAAATTGAAATGTGTACTCCTGATTATCAATCCTAAAATGGGTTGGAAAGGTTGTATAATGAGATAAAAGAAACATTGCTGCGTCCTTAAAATCAACCCTTGCCAGGGGTGGACTGGGAACCAAAAGAGGCCCTGGAAATAATTGTCAAAATGGCCCCATATTACACATTTTCAGCAAACCCAACCCTTTTGCTATGAGAAAATGTGAAAATAAAACAGGTAACTACACAAAAGACTCCCGGGGTGCAGAGGCCTACCGGGAAATGGATGTACGTTAATATAACAAAAACCCAAATCTCGAACTACAAAATCAGGAACAAGATAGGTTTACATTTTGTAATTCGAGATTCTTTATTTTTTTTTGCCCCCACATCACATGTTGGGTATACCAAATTAGGGGAGTGGGGGACACCCCCGCTACCCCTGCTCCACTAATTGGGTATTTTGGAAAGAGATATTTTCGTAGTCCCAAAATCCGCGACTTTTGGTGATACAGGCTTTTAAATGAGGTATTTTCGTTGAATATCCTGGGAAATGTCCATAGTTCCCTATAGGCCAGCCCACCCCTGGCCCATTGCTAAGTAGGAACAAGAAACCAGGACACATGCGCTTAAATTATGGCTCCTCAACTTGCATAAATTGTGTGATCCTTGCCAACTCACCACACACTGCAAGAAACCCGGGGGTTCTAAAGCAAGTGGGTAGCCCTGGTAGCACAACCTATCAACAACAATCCACTTTCAAAATGGCTCCTACTCAGTTAGAAAACAGTACCAATTCATTTTACAAACACTGTTATCAATTGTTAAGAATTCATAGAGGAGTAGGGGCACCCAACATACTGTTAATCATGAACAAACACAAATATAGGAAAAACATTGCATATCAATGTAGAAAACATGTTACATTAAATGCACAACATCACTCATTTCCAACCACTCTCATGCAATCTCATCCATACACTAAGAGCCCGATTCATGGAATATTTGCCCGGTTCAAAGTGAATTTGCACTGCTGAAAAGTGACTTTGCGCTCCCAACACAAACTCTGATTCATGGAACTGTGACAAGTGTATTTTTGCAGTGCAAAGTCCGCGCAAAGTCACTGCATAGTTATTTTTGCAGTACAAAAATACTTTGCACGAACTTTGCACTGCAAAAATACACTTTGCACAGTTCCATGAATCAGGGTTTGTGTCGGCAGTGCAAAGTCACTTTTCAGCAGTGCAAAGTCACTTTGAACTGTGCAAAGCATTCCATGAATCGGGCCCTGTATGGTTGCAGATTTGGAATGTGCCTGTGCAGTGTGTTTGTGGGCGCTTATGCCTGTGTGTTGAGCAGTAGATGCGTACATCTGTGCAGATATATTGGTGTGCACTATCTCCCTGTAGTGCCGTGGGTATGTGTGTGGCTGTGTGTGTTTAGATGCCTGCGCATGTAGTTTTAGGTGTTTAGAATGTGTCTCTCTGTTTCTCATCCGTTTGTACACAAATATGCTTGTTTATGTTTGTGAGGTAGACGGTGTACATTTATTGAGAGTGTGTACAGATTTTTCCAAACTTTTTTGGGGTTGAAATGAGGAGATGACCTAGCGCACCTCCTCTCTTGCGCCCAAAAAAGTAGCACCCAATACACAAAGGGTGTCTGAATGAGCTCTTCTATGCCCGTGTTCTCCCCCTTTGTGCATTTGCATAAATAAGGCTGCATTTCTGGAGAAGTGCACCCCGAGTTCAGAAACAGGGTGTGCATTAAAATGCCCAGAAATGAGGATTATCCCACCCTGCACCTTTTGAAACAGGCGCAACAGGAGGCGTAAATCACAGCAGGGTCATTTCTGACCGTCATGTGTGTCTATTGAAGTGCGACAGCCGTTGTTAAGACCGTGGTTGTCATAGTTGTATGTCTGTCTATCGCCCAAACAGGGGGTGCATTTCATGGAGACGGGCCCATTAACAGTCCGTCTTGCAGAAACGTGCTCCCAACAACCACGCAAGCGGGCTGGACAGCGCATCTTTGCGCCACTGTCCAGCCAATCCGGAAAGGCTGAGGTCAACTTTGAGAATAAGGTGCCCCTGCGCATTTCTAAAAGGAGCGCAAATGAAACAAGCGCATTCTCTGCGCTCCTTGATTTGCGCGACCTTCCGGTAACCGGATGTTTCTATGAATGGCTTGTGCATAGAGAAGATGCGTGTGTCTGTCATAGCAGGTGTGTCTACAGCGCAGTGGCATAGACCCGCCTACAGGGAGGTAAGTGTGTGTGTTTGTGACATGACATCTTTGTACACTGCATCTCCTGCGTGTGGTTGCGTGTGCACCTGTGTGCATGTAATGGAAGAGGAACATTTCTATTTTAGTAGAATGTACATTAAACGTCTGTTTTGCTGGAAAGATTGTCCTCAGTAGGTTGGCAAGGTCCTATTTTTGTTTCCATTGGGGGAGCGCAGTTGATTGACTGGGTTGCTCTCCATAACCTAGATAGGGAAGAACATGACCCGTGTGTCAGAATAGCACCAGCTTCCGTCATTTTCCCATCAGGCAACATGGCCGCCAAAGAAAGTGATGAAATCTGGCACGGGCGGTGGCAAGCGCAGTGGAAAAAATACATGAGTGGCTCAAATGCATTGCTCAGTGTTCTATCCAAGCCAAACACTAGAGGTCAAAGGGCCGCCTATGGAAAATACCCATCAATGTTTCCTATTCATTTCACAGTGGGCCAATACTCAATTTATTAACATTGCAGTCCCAATAAAATTGGGCTTTCTTTTTTAAATTGGCCACAAGTCTGTTCCGGGAGGAGCCCCCTACCTCTTTGCCTGACACTTCTTCTTCTTCTTAATTATCGGAGGCGTGGGCGGACCCACGCAGGCGCGTCCCCATCCTATAGGATGATGTGCACCGTACCCACTAATTATTATTTAGCTCCACTTAAACTCACAACTCCTCCCACCTCCCCGTCTGCCTCACAAAATCCAACATCACACTACTCCTCCTTCTGCCTCTCTCCCCATCACCTCCCAGCAAAGCCCTCCCGCTCAGCTCAGCCACACCCAATGCAGTCAACCGAACCCTCATCAATTCTCTCTCGGCAACATGTCTCTCACACCTAATCAAAAAATGTCCCACCGTTTCAGGCACCCCACACACCGCACAGTCCCTTGATTCATGCTTCCCTATTCGAAATAGACAGTCATTCAGCCCCACATGACCTATCCTCAACCGATTCAGCATCACCTCCTCCCCCCTCCTCCATTCTGAACTCCCTGCATCCACCTTCACCGACACTTTTGCCTGACACTTGGCTCGCTCCCCACCCTTATTGGCTTATGAGCGGCACCGACCTGCTGATAGGCTGCTCGGATCTGCTACTCTCTCCTCAGCCTTATTGGCTTATGAGCGACTCTGACCTGCTGATAGGCTGCTCCGATCTGCTAGGCTAAGTATGAACTTCAATGCATAGTGATAAACACAATCAGTCCCAGGTTCTGTGCATAGTTAGGGTAATTTCTAGCTTGTGGGCAGATGCTAGGAGTGCCTGAAGCCAGGACCTTCTACCAGACATTAAGAGAAAATGGAGTCTGCCCAGCGCCGGTTCTATGGGGAAGCGATTCCAGATGATAAATGGCGTCTTGGACAATATGATATGATATGATAGGTTATTTATAACGTGCCTAATACCCAGAGGTTTCTAGGACCAGGGGATCGAACCTGTGTTGCTCCACGTTGTCTTGCTTCCAAGCATGTTGCTGCTGAGCTATCCTCCCGAGACCATAGAATAGAGAATAGACGCACCTGAGCTGCTTCCAAGAACTCAGAACTATTTAAGCTGCATACAACCTGTAATGTGATGAGGTCCCAGCTCATGGAGAAAGAAGAGACTAGTCACGATCTACCCTCCCTGATAGCCCCCGCCACCCATGTTCAAGTTCCTAGACAAACCCAGGTTGTCCAATGAAAATCCCAGATGTCAAATGGCTCAGGGGCCAATTCAAGGCTGATCATGGTCTAAAGGTGTGCATGGTAGCATGGACATGCATGGCTGTTTCAGATTCTGTGAAGTTCAGATAAGCATGAACAACGAATGTGCTAACATGATCTTTTACAAGGTCCGGCATGTTTGCTCATCCCTAATTCGTTGTACCTGGCGGATTGTCGGCACATTTAAATGTAATGTCCTAAATGACCATGGTTGGCAATTTGCCCCCAAAACAGCACAGTTCCGTGATCCATTTCTGCAGCTGGAACATCCATTTATACTGAAACCTTTGCCTCTACAATAACAGAGTGTCTCCTTCAGGCACACAGACAGTAAGACAACAGACACCATTCAAAAACACAGCAAACCCCTTTCCTGTCAGATCTACTTAGCGCAGGTGCACACCTGGAAAGGACCCTAAAGTATTAGGATGACTTTAATTAATTGTACAGTAAAAAAGGCTGCAACAGTCTTAGATCAAAAGAAAGATGTATATGTGCACAGTGAACATAGGGATGTATTCATTCATGCGGGAATGAACACATAACTCAGTATAAATGCGCTAAGGACTGTGGGTATGCTAATTGACTCAGTGCAAGAAAACAGGATGTACATGTCACGCTCCTGGTAACAGGGGGCACTGCTCTCCCCTGCATTGCATTAGATGTGTGCAACTTGCACACTTTTGTGTGGGAACGAAAAGTATTTAGATTAATTAGATTTTCAGAGGGTGTGGCAAAGGGGTATCATTAATGTTGGAGTAAACTTAATTTTGAATATTAAAAGGGTGCCAGTTCAAAGGTGGGGTTCCTTCAAAGGGCAAATAATGAGGCAAATTGCATTGCTAGCAGAAACAGAAGTCTCTTGCCAGACATGAACACTCCTCCATTTAATATTCATCCATAAAAAAAGAGATGAGTGATATCAAAGATCCATGTCAATGGAACATGGACGAACCATGATCAAAGAACATTTCACATAATCACGGCTGATCACGTATGGCAAAGGACAGCTGTGGTCTGTCGTTGTATACCCCTGCTACACGGCACAGAGACCATGGACATAGTTACCATGATCCATGGACAGACCGTGGATAAAAACGTTATTGACATAATTCGGGATCCGGAACAGTTGTGGGCATGTTTTTATATGGACAACCTTCCTTATCCGTGATACCTTGGACAACCGAAGGACGGGGCTCCGAGATGAGAGCAGGTGAAGCTCCAGTTGCAAAGCCTTCACCAATTCCTCTGACCAAGGGGACAGGACAGGGCCGGCCACATTGATTTTAATAGGTTGCTTGGCTGCTTTTGACGCCGTGGACCAAGGCAGTGCCTGACCGATTGCCGGAGAAGGTTACAGGAGTTCATGGCACAGCACTGGCCTGGATCATCTTTTTTCGGCAGAGAGGAACCTTACAGTTCCCCGAGAAGTTTGCCAGGGCCTCTTTTTCGTACCTTTGTGATTCACCATCAGTGTGCACCCCTTTATCTAGGTACTTGAGGAATTTGATCTACCCTGTCAACAGTGCGGGCGTAACCCCCAGATTCAGGTGGATTCGCATGCAACTTGGTGAGGCGGGAAGAGTTGGGAAGGCTTGACGAGTGGCGAAGCGTTGGATGGAAGCCAAAAGCTGAACAAGTCTAAGACAGGGGTAATTTTCCTGAGCTTCTCTGTACGCAGCACCCTACCTTTTGAACGACCTCGCCATTTGTGGGAAACTTCAATCCATGCAGAGTAGGGAAAGACCCCTCATGCGGTTTTACAAACGGTCTTTCATTCCGGCTTAAGCTCGCTGCAATACTTAAACTGACCCATTATAATGTATTTAACATCCGAGAAGTTAGTCTCCCCTTTAAAGAAAGTCCACGGCAAAACCTTGGGTCCGGCTATCGTGTTGGCTATTGTCCGGCATTGCATGCCTGTTCATACGGGCATTTGTCAAAGAATATTTGAAAACGTTTACAATCCGGGCACTTTGAGCATGTTCCTCTTGAGAAAGTTACATCATATCTCAAAATCCTGTGCACCTCTGAGCCTTTGCATGTGGCGATCAAGAGCACCTGCTTGTTCTTACACCGCTCTGGAGAATGACCACAGGATGGCATTAACCTAGATTTCTAATCTGCCAGAGTGATATGATATGATATGGCATTTATAACGCACCTATACACAAGTGTGTCAAGGCGCGATGAGGCACGGGGGGGGAGGAAGGACAGACAACGATCCTACTAGGCCAGGTGTCATTCAGATCGCGCAAGTGCATGGGAAGGGGGGAAATAGGAAAAGAGCGCGGGGGAAGGAAGAGGGGAAAGTGCAGTACATGGGAAAGTGGAATAAATAAGATAAATAAACAGCCATCTGGTGGCAAGAGCAAGGAAGTGCAGACATAAGTGCTGGTAGGGGGACTGTAGGGATACAGAAAACAGTCCCCAGGTTCAGGGGTTGCCAGGGAGGCAGTGCAGGTGGGCAATTGACAGCGCCTGGGCCAGAGGTCAGAAGGGTGGCCAGGTAACCAGTGCAGTTTCAGTCAGGAAATCAGCAGGGGAGAGGGGGAGAGAAAGCAGAAGCAAAGAGGAAGGTTTGGTTACCCAACCGTACCCAGCCGTCTAGCTCGGCCGCCAAGTTGCAAGAGCATATATATCAACAATAAGCACCGTAAAACCCAGTCTTCTGTAGCTTCCTAGTCTGTCTCAAGCCAGTGAACATGTGGCAGATTTAATGAGGGGAAGGAGTGCTATAACAAAAACCGCATAGCTCCGCCACTATGTACCAGGCCACTAAGTGGGCTACTTATCGAATCGACCTGTCTTCACGCATTAGGAGAAGAACTAGTGATCATCAATCTGACATAGCATAAGTAGACAATGGGCTGGAATGAGGAGAGAGGAGGCCATTCCTCTACTTCTAGAATTCTACAAGGTGGAGGCCTTCAAGAAGGTAAGATCTGCAAATCGAAGGGAACAAGAAGGCCAAAAAAGTTTGTAACAGGCAGTGAGAAATGTTGGGAGCATTGCAATAAAGGGCCTTCTAGTTAATGCACAGGGCATTGAATTGCCTTCTTCCAGTGACCAAAAAACAGTCTAGCCCACTTTTGCCAACCTACAGTTTCTCAAAAAGCATTTTTTACTGACTTGTTCTTGTTCTTTTTTGCCGCAAAATACAGATGGTACGTTGGGGTAAGGTATATGTGGGGGCGGAGGGTTAGGGTAATAAGGGGTGGCGGTGCAGGGGTCTTCTTTCCTCATTTTGTGGTTAGAAAAAAGTGGAAAAGTCTGTAAGTAGAAAATCGTCAAAACTGTAGGTCAGCAAAACATATTATGTAATGTAGTTATTGAAAGCATAAAACAGCAAAGGCAAAAAAAGACCCCCCAGGCCTTCACCCAATACATTGGTGACCATAATAAATGTTAAAGCATGAACATAATTTCATACCTTTTAGCAGCCAATCGCAACATTATGTAAAGTAAAAAAGTATTATTTTTTAAATTTTAAAATGTTTAAATCTTTTTTTATCTTTTCCTTTTTTCTTTTTATGTTTATCAAAGTGAGCGAAAAGTTGAATTTTCTTTGAGACAGTGAATATAAGCGTCTGTGCCAGATTCTTGTGTGGTACTTAATGTTACCCTGATGGCACTGAAAAAATCTGTTGGCAAAGCAGGGAAAGGAAAGGGGCGAGGTGAAAAGGGAAGTAGGAGAGAGGAAAAATGGTGAAGATGAAATAACTGCGATGGGAAGAGAAATCAGTGGGTGGCAGTGGGCACATGCTAGGGAGCACAGTTGGAAGAAGACTACGCCAAAGGAGTATCAGGCATGCAGTTCACGCACTCTTCCCCCAACAGTGTCCACAGACAGTTACCTGCATGTGCTTGCATATTTACTGGGTAATGCAGAACTATAGTGTGTGCAGGTGAGATAGGCACTGGTATGTGTACTAGCCTTCATTTTCCTAGGCAAATGGGGAGGATGAGAACATCAGAATTCGAGGGAGGTCACTATTGTGCTAAACCCATGGTGGTCTGGTCTAGGCTCCCTGTTCTTAAAATCCTGGAGGATTGGTTGGGCCAGTAAGACTGTCCCATAGAGTCTCCATAAGACATGTTCCAAATGCCAGTGGTCAGAGACTGATACTTTCAACTGGAAGATAGAACCAAGCAATTTGCAGTGAGAGACAAAGGAGTTCCACGGAAAAAGGTCTGAATTGAATTATCTCATGATGCAATGTATGTGATGAGTAGCAATATCTTTTGGTTGGCTGATCTTCAGCATCTGGCTAATTTGTTAGGGGCCAGAGATTCGATAATCAGTTGCATAACTGCACCAAAATGTTTATAGAAGCACAGGTTTACGGGTCCTTGAGCCACCTTTTTTATCTCTCACTCAACTTTGGCCTTTTTCAGTTATCTTAAAAGCTCCTCTCACTTCTATAAATGCTCTCCTTGGAAGCTGATGATCTAAATTATTATCTTCGTATCACCGATCTTTCCTTTTCATTACCTCAAAAGTGTCTAGCTCAACCATTCTTGCAACACCTCGCCAATCAACTTCTCGACGTTATCCAGCCATACCAGATCGGTTTTCAAGCCAGTCGCTCTAGTGATACTAAATATTTTCATGGTTATAATGGTTTGGGGGAACGGAGCAGGGTTTTGTCTCCTGGTTGTCCTAGACCTCTTGGCAACCTTCGCAAGTGTTACTCCTTTCATCCATGGCAGAATATCCAGTTATTGCAGACTATCATCATTCCAGATGGGTAGATAACTATGGGCGTATACCAGTGCCACCAGGGCGGGCCTTATCACCATGCCCAGAAGGGTGCCCCACAGGTTTATCTTGTAGCAGTTGGTTCTTCTTCCACCAGTATACAAACAAAGCCCAACTATGCCTGAGGTTTTCATCTCCAGCCGATGGCTGTCCCCTAAGAAATTGCTTCTGTGCGATCGGGGGCTGTATCAGAAAGACATGTGTCCTGGAGACATAGCGCCTGTTAGACTACAATAAATGGTATTATTGTTTTTTAGAAACATCATTGTAAGTCATATGATATGATTGTGTTATTTTGTTTGTATTCTTGTCCTCTTCCAATATGCAAACTCTTAATGTTTCCTTCGTACTTGTATCAATTTGTTGATTCATTGTTTTCAGTTTTCACTTTATTTATTCTGTATTTTAACTGAGATTTCTCTTAATAATTTTGCTATTTAATTCTCTTTATTATGCTTGTGGCACATGCTTGTTTTGATGCAACAGTCTCAGTAGATCAATATAAACACTTCTCTTTTTTATTCAATCCTTATGTTAACCATCAGATCTTCGTATGTGATCCTCTCATGGGTCTGCAGTACTTATTTAATCCTCTAATTTGATCCTCCTGTTAAATTTGCCAATGCATACACACATTCATGATGTGCTCCTCAGGAGGATGCCATTTACTCTTTAGGTGTCTTTAGAGACTTCGATTGACATTTGCTGTTTGTCCAATGTCTGTTTCATTTTTAAGTTTCTTTGTCCTATTTAGTTCAGGATTACTCTGGATACAATAGTCCTGTTGGCATCCTTCTCCACACTCTATCGGCGAGGGGATATATGTCACACCACCCCTTAAAGATGAACTCCAAAAAATATAACTCCTGCCATTCACTCTCCCTCGCTCCACTCTCACTGCCCAGTTTGGCGAGCCACACTATCTTCAGTGAAGATAATTCCCTTCCAAGGTCCCGGGGACCACTCTTTCAACATCAGTCTTGATTGGGTCAGAGGTCTGAAACCCCACATGGTCAAAATAGCCCACACTTGGCATTTTCATGTCATATCGCATATCCCTGTCTGGTCAATCCCAGACTGGGCGGTTAGAAAACATTGGTCTCGGCCACCCCACATGCACTCTTGTCCCTCCAAAATCTTTTATTCTGTTGCACGCTTGATTACGGGGGCCAAGAAATGTGACCGCTCAATACTTTTTCCACTTCATTGGATTCCCCGGCACTTCATTCTCAATGTATACATGTCGGCACTTCATTCAAGGATTTGACCGTGGGCCAGCCCGTGCACTGTACCTGCCGGAGAAACATTGGATCACTGGAGGGACAAGTATAGCCTGCAGAAGGTGGCACTTAATAGCCAAAACTAAAAAGGGAAACAGAAGGAGTGGCGAGGGGAGAAAGAGAACTGGACAAGTAGATGCCTGAATATAGACTATTCAGTTATCTTGTTCCAATCACGCCTTTTCTACGACCGCCCCTCAGGTTTGGAACTCATTTCCACCCGACATCAGGTGTGTGCCCGATCTTCTGGTTTGCTGGTGACTGGTTTTATAGCCATGCAGTGGCCTACTTTTCCAGTTCTCTTTCACACCTTGCCACTACTTCTTTTTCCCTTTTTACTGAAATTCTTTTTACTTTTTACTGTACCTTTCTCCCAGAGATTAATTTTGTTTTGCAGGATGTATCACACCAGCTAGGTTTACTGTTATTTAATCGTACCTGTTTTTTTATGCTACACATCTCTCCACCATGACCTTCCCCGCCATTGCCCCTAGGTAATCAGGTGTACTCCAGAAATTATATAGGTAAGAAACAAAAGAGCATATGACTGCCCATCCTCAGTATATTTAACATATTATAAATTGCACTCAATGTACACATCACATGCATTCAAAATACTGTGTCGTAAATTGCAAACTCTGAAGCCAATACATTCTCAGCAGTATGGTTCAAAGTGGTTCACATTTTTTCATTCTTTTTTTATTATTGTATTTATAGTACATATTATAACTTACACAAACATTGCAACACATCAAAGTATCTTAGTACATTAAAAACCAGATAAATCAAATCTCTAAAAACAGAACTTCCCCAACATTGTACTCCTAACATCACATTTAAAATAAGATAAATCTGCATCAAATAATTACACTTTCCAATATTGCATTTCCTGGTCTCACCACATTTTGGAACACCTTGAAAATTTCAATTAAGAATCTTACCAAAGCAATTAATAGAGACACTCGTGCACCATTCATTACAAAGCTGTAAGTACAGTGGAGGTTGAGTACACAAACAGACCTAACTATCTTAATCTCAAAGTGTCGAAAGGACACATAATTAAATGATTTAAAGTCACTGTACAATTATTTTTACATAATCTAAAGTTATCAACTCCTTTAGGATATTCAATCTCGGGCCGTTGACCTCCAAGGTTGGTAAACAATTTAGTCGAAATCTCATGTACCAATATCTAAACCGGTGAGAAGGAAATGCCCTCACTATCCGTAACTTTATCCCACCTCCTTATCTTACTTTTCATGACCCATCTTGAGTCATCCTTTTTGAAATCCACTGTTTTCATAACTCCTTCCCAGCACTGCCTAAAATTTTACATGTACCCATTAGAATTGTACCTCATTACTTCACGCATTATTTGACATAAACAAAAACTTTCATTGTTCATAACATTATTATATAACCCTACACATTTTTTAACATGTAATGACCACCAACGTTGAATTCCCAACTTATATTCTATATTACCTATATTCTTATATTACTAATTGGTGAATACTGGGGCAATCGTAGAACTTCCTTCTAAATGCAACCCTCAAGCATGTCAAAGTATTTCCTATTTGAAAAGATGGAAAGTCCATACCATACAGTAACATTACCGACACTTTAAGTTGATAACATTCAATTAATGGAACTAACGAGAAGGCACATCATTTCATCTTTATAGATTTCATCTAAGAAAGTAGAACTCCCACCTTTGTCTGCATACATACTTTTTGTATTTTCAACCCAATTTTTTCCAGAAAGGGTGAGGTCTGAATAACATAGTGAACCTACCTCTTTGCTTCTTACACTATTTATAGGCCATGCATACCATATTCTCTTTTTCTGGCTTCTATTAGTCATTATCTGTGATATCCCTGGGTTAATTACCAAGTTATTTTCACATAAATGAGAGACGGTTCCCCATATTAACGCTGTACATCCGCTGGTGTAAAATCTAATAAAAGAAGATCGTCTACATAGGCTATAGAATTTACTTAAAGCTATTTAAATTTTAGAAGAAAACAATTCCATGTATTACATTCATCCCATAGATCTGCAATATATACATTAAAAAGTGTTGTTGCAACACAACCCTGACAAACTCCTTTCCTTCCATAGCACCTGATGAATCTCCATCCCCATTGAGCCTAACCCTGATCTCAAGCCTGGATCTATTCCCTGCATATCTAGCTTTCTCCATAATCATAATCAAATGTTGCGGCAAGATCCAGGCTTGCCACATACAGCTTTCATCTAGTTGCTCTCCTAGCAGGATCAAAATACTACCCCATGGATGAGCGTCCCTATGCCCACCTGGTTAGATCTTTCAACGCAATGTTAGCCACTATTTTAAAAGAAATATCTATTAGCGATATGGGACGATAGTTCATGGGTGTGTCCCAATAGTAGTGTAGTGACAGATAAATATAATAAATAACCTTTTCTTCACTTGTAGCAAGAGTTCCATGCCTTATGAAGACCTGGCAATGTTGTCACCACCTGTTCCTTTAAGTCCTCTGGGCTCATGACTCTTCATTACAGCACCATGACAGGCAAGCATTTGACATTTCAACAGAGTGATCCATTTTTCGGTCTGTGTCATCCTCTTAGCCTGCCTACTTATCCTGCATGGAAAGGAGATCAGCTACTCTTAAAGATCCTTTGAGTGGTCTTCACTGAAGGATCTAGATTCCAGAATAAATTAAATAATTGACAGCAATACATACAGTAAAATAATACAACCATCAAAACAAATTATATCTCATACGTCGATCTAGCTCTCTCTCTGTGCTCTCTTTCTGTTGCCCCTCTCTCTCTCTACCACTCTCACTTTCTCTTTCTCTCTATCTCTCCTTCTCTCTCTTTCTATCTCTCTCTCTCTCTCTCTCTCTCTCTCTCCCTCTGTGCGCACTGTCAGGGCTGCGTTTACTAGAGCCCATCAGCTGTTGCTGACAGCAGCGCAACATGCAATAAAACACATATATCTTAAACTGGTGAGTGCTGTGTTTTTTATGGTTGAAAGTAGAATTGGAGCAGCAACAAACAGAGGAATCGCCCAAGGTGGATACCAGCTTAGTATTTGGAGATCGATGGTGCATTTTACTTGCAGTGTGGGTGAGGGTGAGGATTCTTACAGACGTTTTACAAGACTACAGGACCAGGCTACAGGGTCTACAACTGTGTTTGTTATTTTCTGTTTTGCTAAATATTAGCGTTTGTGCCTACTCTACTAAATGCATTGGTTAGGCAGCACTACCAACCAATCAGTAGCTTGCATGCAAAATGAAACATTGCCTTGGTGCCCAGAGTAGAAGTAGATCATTAGTTTTAGTCTAGTGTGTCCCTTTCCAAGTAAGCATAACATTTTGAGACACATAATGGTGTATGTATACGTTGCAGAACCTTCTATTTAAAAAAGACATTGGGCCTCATTACGAGTTGCCGGTCTGGTAACTACGGTACCGGTAAGCTTGCCAGTACCATAGTTACCGGACTGGCAAACTACGAGTTCTGGTCGCGGGTGCAGTACCGCCCGCCTGGTCTGACCTGAGCAGAGCATGTCGGATGCACCGGCTGCATTCAAAAATGGTGCCGGTGCATCCGACCTAACCATTCCCATTGAGCCCTATGGGGCATTCCGGCGCCTGGCAATGGGGAAATACCGGGTCCGCCAGGGCTGTAATGGCCCTGTATTTCCCCATTGCCAGGCGCCGGAAAAATGTGCAAGTTCAGCGGCAGCCTGCCGGTTTTACCGGCAAGGCTACCGCTGAACTTGTAATGAGGCCCATTGTTTTAAACATACTGAATTGTAAACTGACTGTTTTTAATATTTAAAATATGTTAATTCCCATGATGGGCAGGCTGGTACACACCTGTACTCTTTCAAAATATCACTAACAGAAATGGGAATAGCAAAATTGCACAGTAAGGGTTCTTGGCTCCCTTGCATGAGATCATAAAGCATTTGGTGGCATATGAATGACTACGCATGTTTATGTTTGACAAATATGTCTGTGATAAAAAAAAAGAGTAATATTCTTGTATTACTTAGTACATAATGCAAACGTGGCATGGTTTGAATGTATTTTTCCAACGCAGTTACTAACATTAACTTTAAGGTGTTTATAGCCATGAACCAGATTAACTCATTAAGACAGCCTTGCGGTTTGGATGTGAGTATACAATGGGTGGGAGGATTGCTAAGGGGCAACGTGCTCGCCTTGAACGCAAGTCGTCACTGAGCAACACAGGTTCGATCCCCGGGTCCGTGTTTAGAAACCTCTGGAATTAAGCGCGTTATAAATAACCTATCATATCATGTGTAATATCTATTACTACACTGACGTCGGCAGTCTTGAGGTGTGGGCTCTCTCCAAGCCAGGGCTCCCCCAGAATGTTAAGAGTGGGGATACTGAAAGGGATCAAAAAGGCTGAGTCCCCCTTTAGGGAATTATATATGTTAATGTACTGCTAAATACTCCATATTTCAACAACTAGAGAACAGCATGGAATCTGTCTACAGGTTGATTATGTGCGTGTGTAGGAATTTTAGTGCTATGCAAAAAGGGCAAAGGACAAAGTGGAGGAACGGACTACGTGGTGAGAAATCTCTGATTTATGGATATGGAGAAAGTGCAAGCCGTGCGTGCTGGGAAGTTGAGCGAGATGTTACACTTCAAAAATCAAGCCACTGAATTTATAAATAGTTGATGCTGTTAAATCTTTATTAATTTCATCTCTCATGAAATGGAAAATTAATCAGATTTGTCCTAAACGACGAGCTCACCTTCAAAGCAAACACCGCCAAGAAGACCCAGGCAGCCTGGTATCAGCTCGCCCAAATTTACTGAATAATGACCTCCATCCTAGAGTTGGACTTCAGAATCAAATTCACGAACTGTCTTCCCAAACCAAGATGGCAGCAGCACCCTTCCTACTAGAGTCTTCGACACCGCGCTGTCCACTCTAAAGATAATCCCGGACACCACGGCTTGATTCAGAAAGAATCTGAAAGCATGACACCACGTCACCCCTAAATGAGGCCTCCACACTGACTGCCCTCCACGCCTGCCTCATCATCACCACCTGCTGCACCACCTAGAAAGCCATCACAACCAACGTGCCTCCTACCTCGTTGTAGATAGCCAGTGTGAAATAATGACCGAGGCAGGGGGTCTATACAGAAGAAGAAGGTTTATTCTGGACGGACCACGTGGCACACCACCATCCAGAGCACCTCCAACCGACCAAGTGAGAACATTGCATTGCAACCGCAACCGACAACAGGAGTTCCACTCTCAAGGTCATAATGAACCGCTTTAACACAGTGCAACACCAGAACCCATGCCATCTGTTGCAAAGAATCAGGTAAGTCCATTGTAGCTTCCTTGTATTCAGTTACATAAAAGATCTCAAGAGAGGAACCCACTGGCTCCACCACCGAGGCTGTATCTCTCCAGTTCCTGTGGTGGAACACAAGTGACATAAAGTTCTTTCACTCATATGCACACATTCTCACACTCCAACACTCTCTGACCACATTCATGCCAGACTAGCATGCATCCCACCATACAGCAAAGCACTTCACAACACCACCGTCAGACACGCAATCGAGAAGCGTGAAAAAGAAATAGTACGAAGTACGCCGTCTCAAACTATGCACCCAGACTCTGTAAGAACATCCCTTCTCAGATCAGACTAGCCCAATTTATCTTGCCCTTCAGAAAGGAATTGAAAAAGCATGTCTAAAAGCAACATTTTAACAGCTGTCTTTAAGAAATCTTCCAGCTTCCCAAGCCACTGCGAGGTTGGCGTTCAACATACACTTTCTCCCTTGGTATGCCTGATTTCCAATCGTACAGCTCCAATCCAACCCTCAAAAGGACCTGAAATCGTCTCTCCGTTGTTGTATACAGCACTCTTCTGCTTTCTAGCATGCCACAAAAGAAACTGTATTAACATACATACATTCAGGTGTTTCATACCCTTTCACTACCCTTATGAGATTAACATATGTCTCAAAAAATGGTCCCAGTTTACCCATTGGAGGTCTATATACATGTTAAATGGGGCAGGAGGGCCCTCGTTGTGTGTCCCGCCCACCACTAAGTCCCTGGGGCCGCTACCAATTCTTCCTTCTTTTCGCCATGGTGGTCTGGCCCTCGGTAGAAGACAGCAGTCAAAGGGTTAAATAGAGTTCTGAGGTTTCAATATAGTGCCAACATTGGTAGCAAGCCCACCAACCTTGTGTACTGTCCTCAGTGCTTTAAATGTGACCCTTTCCTCCACTGGAAACAAGTGGAGTTACTTTGGGGATGCTGTTGTGTTGCCTGATTTTCTCAAGTTCAGGCTTGATGGTATTGTCTTCTTCTGATCCTTTGCAGATTTTGGATCCCTGTATTTGAAGTTCTGCTTAAGTCTATGTTGCAGTACTCTTGACTTGCTCATATCAGCGTTCTTGTGATTGCCACTCCACGTCGTTAAGACTATCGTGCGCACATAAGTCAGTGATCTTATCGTTGCCAAGATCGGATGGTGAGTAGAAGCTGAACTAGACCTGGGAGTTCTCACTTTTCTGACAATATTTATGGAAAGGGACAATAGCGGCTGCTGTGTGGGAGCTGCATACTAAGACATGCTACGGGTACAGCTTCCAATCAAGTTTGCTGGCATTTGGCAATTACCACCACACAGATCCAGAATATCATTTAAACAAGTATCTATTTAGATACATCACCTGCAATAGGGATCATTTTTCAGCCCATCATCTACAATGCCTGATAGGAGTAAGAAGATTGTTTTTGGGCAACTCACCCCAACTGTGCCTTTTATTAATCTGCATAGGTGGGCTAGGCCAATCTGAGTTGCCTACATTTTCTGGAGTCTGATCAAACATAAACAAGCATTGGAAAACCATCAGTTTCACCTTTGTGTTTATGGCCCTTGGAACATGCATCTATGGCTGGATGGGATTACACCAGAATAATCCAAATACCCAGACAAACTCAAAAAGATGGCAAGTTGCTGTTTTATTAACAATGATCTAAAACAGGGAGGTTCCAACGAACATCAATCAACGCACGCTCAGTGTCTCTGTGATTTCCATGAAAAATACAAGTATATGCTTCTTTATGCATCTGAGTGACGTCATAGTACTTGGCAGTAGTGAAAAACCTATCAACGGTTGGGATTGGTTAAGTGACACATCCAGATATACAATCATATAGAAGCTAGTTTTGTTATAGGCTGTCCAATATCAGGTTGACAACTTATGTCTAATGCTTCAAACGTGTCATTTAAGAAAAATCAGTTACATTGGTTTTTTAAGCTATAAGGTCCTTCGTTATATGGACTAATACAATTCGTTTGGCATGCTTGTGCCATATCTGGAACATTTGGTTCATTTAGCAGCACCTAAGCCAAGACCCAGGTGGCAGTAGACAGGACATGAGCCTGCCCTACCACCCAATTAGCCTAGCATCTTTCATCACCCATGCCTTCTGCTATGAAAATCTCTTTGTACTTGGTCTTGCAGAGTATTCTCATCATGGGAATACAACAGGAGTGAGGCCACTCGCTATCGTATCTGGAATTACAAGTTCAAAACCTATTTCCATACTTGACTCACGTGACAAGAGACCACAATTTCATTCTGTGAGCTTTTAAATGCTTTAAATTAATTAAGACTTGGCATCCTGTGTGTTCTTTCTTGCATCTTAATGTTAGAGGATTCATCCTGCACACACACGTTCTTCTTTGGAGTAGATAGCTGACCTCGGCTTCTCAGTTCTTGACTACAACTTCAGGCCAGACAGCCTCCCAACACTGTTTCACTAGCCTGCTATTTTACTGCGACACAGCTTTTCATTCTTTCTCATTGATTCTTTGGCTTTTTATTTCATGATACCAATGTCCAGTTCCTGTACAATCACAGCTTTGCCTGCATTCTATTCACTACTTGTAGCTAGTCTATACAATGACTTAATCTACTTGCATTTCAGCGTCTGTATATTCATTAAACTTCTGATTTCGTCAATATTTTATGCTGTGTAATATTGTCCTTTTACACTTTAAGGTTCACTTGATTATTTACTACGTCATTTTCTCCTATAAGATCCATACATCATCTTTCAGTGTCGCAGGACGTCGTGCAGTTTATTATGACGTCATCTGTTCATTTTCTTAGCTCTGTCTCACATTCCCTCCAAAGTTCCTCCTGCAGGCTGTCATCACCTCGAGGGTGCATTCGATATGGTTCTCTTAATGGATACCGTCTTTAATGTGCTCGCTGTATTATTGGACCGTAGCTGAGGTTAGACAGGGCATGGTCTCATGGCTCCAATACAAGGGTGGTAGGGGGGTAGGATCTCCTGCAGATATGTACATCTGCTCCTCTACATTCCCCCCTCTGGTTAAGCCCTCGACCGCCTCCTCAAGTTTTCGTGTTTCTTTGAATTTATTTTTGAAGAAAGGTTTCTTTGGTATCCATACCTTTGTCACCCCCCTCAGGGTGCCCGCATTCTTTATATGCTAGTCCAGACTTGCAGGTCATGTATTTGCATTCGCCACTTGGGGTACAGAAGACCCAATGCCCCACGTAATTCTTAGGATCCCTTTGATACAGGTGCCACAATACTTGCATTTATGTGATCTCTGATGGCACTTTCAGTCTGGGCATTGTCTACTGTTTAACCCTACACATTGATCATGATCTTCATTCGCACTGTTTTCTTTGCTGTTTTCCGGCATTGTTCAATTATTATCCTTATAACACACAATCCAAACATTATCACCACCAATATTGCTCCAAGGAACTTGAATATACTCACCATCCAATCAGGAATCCATGAAAACAGGTATGAGAACCAATCGTCATCTCCAATAGCCTCTGTCTCTTCCTCCATTTTCGTGTGAAATTCTGTCAACATGGTTATAGCCTCCGTCAGAGTCCCGTTCCCACCGTCATCAGATGGTGTGAATGTACAGAAAGAAGGTCGGACCTTGGCGCAAAGATCTCCTTCCATTACTTTAATCATGTCAAGGACATACTTGTTCTGGAGGGTCATTAACCTTATGGCCCTCAATTCTGCTTGATGGCATTAACTCCTTTTATAGTGGTGTTGATTGTCTGTAACAGCACCCATCTGGTAATCTAAAGCCATTTGGCATTCACTGCTGTTTGGAGTCCAGGCATGAATATAGACGCCATTGTCATAGCAGTCTTGCTAAACAACTTGTGTTCATTAGGAATATCTTCATAAGCCTTTATTGATTTCAATGAGAAATAATTCTCTCTTTTCATCTGCCAGAGTGCGAGTGACTTTCTTTTTCTCAAGTGCTCATCCACTTGTTGAAATCCCTTGATCTTCAGGTCTCTCTGAGGATTAACTAAGGCTGGAACATGGATGAGTACTATGGAACAAACTCCTCCCATTTCCTGGGCAACTTCATATATTCTATAGATCTGCAGACCCAATATCGGTCCATTAAGACAGCAGTCCCTCTCCTCATTCCTGGGAGATCAATTATGTTCTTGCATATTTTCTCCAACTTTGCTTTTACCTGTGCTTCGAAAGAACATTGTTGCGTTAATCAATGGGACCACAGCCAGTGGTCCTGCATCATCATCCACCCATATCAGCAATTTAGAGCTATTGGCCCACGACCTTAAGCACTCGTCATTCACCTTCTGCACCTCGTATACCAGTTCCTTCCTTGGTAGTTGAACTGCACAGGACATTATGCCATCTTCCCATCCTTTAGTCATAATGATTCACCCAAAGATTAACAGTTGTGAATGCTCCCAGCATCAAGGCATTCCAGTATTTTCAGTTTTGTCAGAGCAGTTCATCCTCTTCATTTCTTCAATTATCACTTTGTCTTGTCCCGCAGAAGGATACACAAGCATCTTGTCTGTCCATCCAGGCTCTTTTTCCATTTGCTTTGACGATATATTCATTCTGGTATAGGAAAGACTGTCTTCAGCATCGCAAGGTTGCCCAACTCCCTTGGAACTGTCCTCTGGTAGTTAATGCCGCTAGATGACAGAGGCACTTCGCATCATGTGCCGGCATCACCTTTGAAATGAAGGTTCTTACTGTGCTCTTGGCATAAGGGATGAGACAGCAGACATAGCAGCTCTCATCAGATGCTCTCTCCCCCAACTCTTTCATGTGCTGATACCACACATTATTCCCCAGGTGAGCTGAATTATCAACATAGGTATTTATTCCCTGTTTATCCTCTTCTGCATCCCTCTTATGTCGTTTGACATGCCCAAATAGGTTAAAGAAATTATCTTCATTTGTAATCATATTAGGAAAACCTATGTGTCGTGTTTTCAATTGACCCATCAGCATGATAAAGACTTTGAAATGTAAGATACAGAAAGAAAAAGGTGCTCAACTCACATTTGTATATGCAAAATCTGCTAAATTATTGTAATGAAATGTCTTCTTATAACAGGGCCGTTCTTCCTATTGTGAAGAAATGTGAGAACATTAACATATCTCCTAACAAGGGTTGGGTATGATTGAAGTATAAACACAAAAATAGCAACTACAAGCCTGTGTGTGTCACTGACGATGGGTATCATGTATTATCCTTGAAATAGATATGCTCCTAAAAATGAAAATGGGTATTGAGCTCTTTTCCAATTTATAATAAGGAATTGGTGCTTGGGCATAGTGTTGACATGATTTAACTTTTTCAAAGAATCTCTAAGAGTGTCTAATGAATTCCAGTCCAAAAGTAAATGTCTTTTTAATCGCACACTGTCTTATTGTCCATTTTCCTGGTCAACGATCGGATCTGCACATGCGGCAATCCTTCTTGTCTTGCTTCCTGGTCAGCGGGTACTAAAGGGAGGGTCTCACCTTTATGGATCTTTATGTCACCCATATGTAACCAAGCTCTTCTTCCAGATACCCTAACTGCAGTAGGGGAAACTTCTTCTACACAGAAAAGTCCATTAAACCTTGGCACATGTCACCTACAGGTAAAGCTTCTAATATGCACTTGGTCTGCATCATACAACTTAGGTGGTGGTAATAATTCACTCAGATTGGTTACTGGGCCATCCTCTTCTGTGTTCCTTGACCCCTCCCTCCGATGCTTGACTTGATCTGAAATTAAAGACACTGGTAGTTATGCATGTCTAATAATTGTGCATTTCATCACCTAGAGACTGTGCTAGCTCTGGGCATCATGCCTGACTCTAGATGGAGGCATAAAGGGCTTCCTCATGTGGCACCCTGTTACAAGTTCATGGGGCGTAAGGTGATGGTCCAAACCTGGCTGATTCCGAAGGGCATACAAGGCTAAGGGAAGGCAATATAGCCAGTTCTTTTTCAAAGCTAATCTGATCTTTGTTATTCATTCCTTGAGAAGGCTGTTGAGCCTCTCACATATCCTGTTTGCTTGTTCGTGATAAGCAGACAACAACTTATGCTTTATACTCAATAGAACCCCTATTTGTTCAAACAGCTCATTGACAAAGTGTGGCCCTTTAGCTAACTTCAATATTTCAAACATACTTGGAAATACTTTGTGCACTACAAAGTTTGCTGCACCAATGGCATCAGGATAAGTACAAGGACCTGCCTCAATCGATCAAGAAAAGGGACACACCACCACTAATAAATATCTGTATCCATTGCATGTCTGTAGCATGTTAATATAGTCAATATGCAAATTCTGAAATGGGCCATTCAGACAGGGTATTACACCTCTGAATGTTCTCATTGTATGCCCAGCTATGAACCTCTGACACACGATGCAATTTGCAATGAACTGTTCAACGTGTTCCAATAAATTGGGAACAAACCAGTCCTCTGCAATGGTGGGAGCAACACTTTCTCTGGTTATGTTGGAGGCGTAATGCAGCTGTTCAAGTGTGACTTTTAGTAATATTGCTGTCATCACTGGCTTTCCAGTACTTTCCTGTCTCCATTGTGCCTCCGTGGGAGATGATGAACACCCCCTATGTCTCCAAAGCTCCTGCTCTTCTTGCGGACTCTACCCTGTATCTCTATTAGTTGTGTAACTGACAGCATATTAAATCCCTCTCGTACCAGCATGATTCTATTTAATACTTCTTTAACATTTTCAATTCCGAAACATTTCTGAGAAATATGCAACCCTTTTAGCATCTAAGTCTGCAGCTTCGTTTCCACGAGAGATAAAGTCTGTTTGTTTATTACACCACACGCATTTTATGACGGCTATGGCCACTATGTTGTACTGCCTTAATAAGTCAGTCCAATAAAGATGCATGTTGCACTGGAGTGCCATCTGTGCGGACATAATCCCTCCTTTACCTGCGTGACAGCCCTGCATGCACAGTTAATGTCACATAGGTGGAGTCAGTGTACGCCGTCACTGCCTGATCTTTGTGTTTCTCGAGCGCAACAATAAGCGCTACCTATTCTGCTGCCTGTGATAAAAAATGGGATAGCAGTCTTGCACTCGCCACTATCTCAAATTACCCATTTAATCTGTGTCTTACAACTGTGGATTCTGAATGCCTCTCTCCACTAGTTTGGTACATTTTTGAAGAACCATCAATAAAGGGAATCTCGCCTCCCGCTAGAACATTTTCTTTCACACGGGGTATATCATCATAATATTCAACATAATTAGAGTAGTCATGCACATCATCACCTTCTTCTACAGGTTCAGCTACAAACGTGGCTGGGTTCTCTATTTTACACCTCACAATTTTAATTGTTGGATTAGAAATCATGACTTCATGCGCAGACACTATTTGTGACATCAATGTACCATTGAGTTTCTCTAAAATGGCGAATAAGGCATGCTCCACGTTTAGAGTCATGGAGCATACCCTGTTAATATAATGTATGTTATACCCTAGTGTAGTGCTTTGTGTAAGTACTGCTGTCATTATTAACCCATTGGTTTGTGGAAACATGCAATTCTTTGCTATAATTCGGGAATTCCTAAAACTAGAGCTGTACAGATTGCTCTTTTTAATTCCTCAAATGCTTCCTCCATTTCTTCAGTCCATTCTATCTTTTCCTTACCAACTTGAGCTTTCTTAAGCGTGTGCAAAAGCAGTTGTGTACATGTGCTGTAGTTGAACACCCAGGCCCTGCAATAATTGCATAAGCCCAGAAATTGCTGCATGTGCCTCACTGTACTTGGCTTTGGTGTTGTCATGATTACCTCAGCTCTTTCAGTTGTCACTTTCTTTCCTTCATGTGAAATTAACTGACCTATGTACAACACCTCTTCCTAGAAATACTGTAATTTCTCCTTATCTACCCTGTATCCCTTGTCTGCCAGTATAGTCATTAAGTGGACAGAGTCTTGTCTACATTCATTCTCTGTTTCACTGCAGATTAATATGTCATCTACGTACTGAATTACTGCACTCTTGAGTTCAATGTGGCCTAAATAATCTGTAGGACACTGTTAAAGATTGGTGGGAACTTGCAGTACCCTCGAGGTAAACAAGTATGTGTTATTCTCTTTTGCTTGAACGTAAAGGTAGTAAGGTCTTTATCAAATCGGTCACTGTGAAATGCTTAGCTTCAACTGGGATGCTACACAATATTATCGCAGGATTCGGGACTAATGGAAATTCTGCTTCTAAAATCTGATTAAGGGGGTGAAAGTCCTGTATAAATCTCCATGACCCTCCTTTAGATTTTTTGATTGCATACACCACAGTATTGCAATGGGACTCCGATGTTCTAGGATTCCCTGATTCATCAATGCTGAAATAGTCTCAAATATGCCTTCATCAGCTTTTTGAAACATGGGGTACTGTTTTTTCTCAGGGTAAAATTGCCCAGGCTTGAGTTTTATTTTAACCTCTCCTATTCCCTTCAATAGGCCTACATGATATGGGCCTGTAGTCCAAAGGACACTTGGCACCTTCTCTAGGTCTTCCTGAAAGAATGCTGATCGTTGTTGCATTAGTGCCATTCGCTGTGGAACTTCCCTTTTCCCAATTCTTATCCAGTATGTAATGCTTGTAAAAAACACTACCTCATCATCTATATGTTCATCTCTGAACATATCCTCCTCTGTTATGTCAGTTCAGCTGCATCCCTCCTCAAGAGCAGTCACTATTCTCCATGCTCTACCTTTGTCATATACTCCTTCAAGCATTGCTAATTCCCCCGTACTATAGCTGCTTCCAATACTATAGGAATAGTCTGCCCTTCTTCCTCATCCATAGGTACTTGTGGTCTAAATAAAAATGTATTAGGTATCCTCCCAATTTTCCCTACTAATCCAGGTAGCCATATTAATAAAATGCTCACTCCATACATGAAGACTTCCGGATATACTGGGACTCCTCGTAGAGCCACTTGCCCTGTAAATGCCAGTATGAACTCCTCTACATTTAAATAGTGTATTCCCTTAGTGGAGCACACTATTCCTTGATAAATGAATGAAATTGTCATGTTAAGCTTTGTCATCAAATCTCTACCTAAAATGTTAACTCGCATTTGTCACAAATGTGACAAGGAGACGGGCATTTCACACTCCCCTATAAAAATAGTCAGTTAATCAGTAAAAGGAACTACATGTGTAGCTCCAGAGAACACTTGAGCATTCATGGCAATACCTGACATTGGGTATTTTCCCTCCCTTATGCAAGAGCAAGTCGCCCCAGTGTCTACAAGAAAACAAAAATGTTTACCTCCTATCATCACATCGGTCCTTGGTTCCTCTTGGGGATCTGGTGTTACTGATAGTACTGAACACATCAAGGCACTCTGTGAGCTGTCTGATTGAGGGTGCAAATTCATCCCTGACCCAGTAAAAGGGTTCCCTCCTACCAAAGTGACAACCTATATCCTAGGTGTTAATAGTTGCCTTGTGTTTGCATTCTGTTGGGTGTACATAGGCGCTTGTAGCGATTGCCCTTGCAGTGGGTTTATTTGCACTGACCCCTGCTGCTTTACCTGATGTGCTTGTGGTGCCTGTGTCTGATAGGATGTGTGATCCTGGGCACAGCACTCCTGTGTTTGTGTACTGTATGGTGATGGATAAGCTGTTCCCCATCTTGATGGTTTACCATGTTGTTGCGTGTTTCCTCGACTTCTACATACACGCGCAATATGCCCTGTTATCCTATAATTCCAACACACTTGGGGTGGCCCTCTAGCAAACCTACTATTATATCCTCTTTGAGTACACTGACTTCCACCCTGGGCAGTTTGAAATCCCCCTTGGGTGTTCTGAAATCTGCTGTGGGTGTTCTGAAATCCACCGACTCTTACTCTATATACTCCACCTCTTCCTCGTGGCCAAAGCCCATACCCACTTAGTTCCATTGGGTGTATATTTTTTTACCTGTGACGTACCCATTATTTCCTGCATTTCTACTCCTTCTCCACTTGTCAATACCGACCCTTCTATAGCAATTTTGACAATTTTTTTGGAACTAACTTTCTATTCTTCTCTTGTAACGATCGACAATGATGCACGATATTCAACTGTATCTCAGCCCACAGCTTCACTTCAATTCCTACTTGCGTTTTCATTTGTCTCTATACCTGTTCTGGCAACTCCTGACACTAAATATGATAGAATTGCGCCACTGTTTTTTCCCACAGTTCATGTGTCTCAAGCTACCATCTCGCTTAAATATCCTGAATTTAAACAATAGGGTCTTCATCTTTGTTCAGTTTACGTGGCATGATTGCAGCCATATCTGACATATCGTGATACTGTACCCTGAGAGCCCTCCAAACATCTGCCCTACAATTATTAAATGGCGCTCCATCATGTGCTGTGTTTTGCGCTGTCACACTCGCATATCCCACTCGTCTTCAAATGTCAGCCCTCTCTCCAAGAATAGTTGGCAATAGACGTTTTATGTCCCCTATGGCCAATATATTTCCCACTGTCATTTTCTCTAATTCGTATATCCACTTTCCAGCCCCCAAAGTCAAACTAAGTAACTTGCATTTTAAATTATCCTTATCCATCTGAGGCCATGGAATATATTGCAGACTTGGCCCCCCAGCCCCTACTCTAACAAGGGGAATTGTGAGTACCCCATTCCATAACTGGATCCCATTATTAACTTAACCAATGTAGGGGTAATCGTCCATATTCGTCATTGTGCTGGTAATGACCTTAATCTACTCACATAAGGTGGAGATTCTCCTCTCTCCTCTTTAACTACACAATCGTCTTTGGGGAAGTTCCGGATATGGTGTAGGATCTGGTATCTTTTCATTCTTTGTCAATGATTCTTTGGCTTTTTACTTCATGATACTAATGTCCTGTTTCTGTACAATGGTGGTTTCGCCTGCATTCTATTCACTACTTGTAGCTAGCCTCTATCATGACTTGATCTCTCTTGCATTTCAGCCTCTATATATTTAGTAAACTTCAGATTTCTTCAGCACTTTTTACCGTGTAATCGTCTCCTTTTACACTATAAGGTCTTTACTTTGTCATTTCTCCTCTATGATCCATACATCGTCTTCATTCAGTGTCTCAGGATGTCGTGAACTTTGTTATGATGTCATCAGTTCGTTTTCTTAGCTCTTGATCATATTACTTCAGGGAGTTCCACCTGCAGGCTGTCATCAACGCGAGGGTACATTTGGTCGTCTTAATAGATACCGTCTTCCATATGCTTGCTGCATTACTGAAACAGTAGCTAAGGTTAGACAGGGCATGGTTTCATGGCTCGAATACAGGGGAGGTAGGATCGCCTGTGGATATGTACTTCTGCATCTTTTCACCTTTTCCATAGATAGGCATGTCCACCCAATTTATACACTCTTAACATTACAACTTTTAAATATTACAATTTTCTGCAAATCGGCCAAATAATATTAGTAGCATGTTGATACTAGCTTTTCTGTCCCCCCAAAAAATTAGACAGAGCAGTATTCCACTTCATGGCTGTGTACTGGCATACTTCGGTAAGAAGATGCTATTACAGCCAGAGCTGCTTGATAACTGATTAAACCATTATACCTTTTAAACATAGGTGTTTGCAGACATAGGCTTCTGTTTTAAATAACGTCAATGTTACAAGGATGTAGATAATAAACGTCTTAGTCATTACAATTAACTCGTTACCTGTTTTTATGCAGAGAAATTACCTTGATGTGACACAAATTTAGATAAAATAGAAAATGTTCAACATCATGCTACTAGCGTATATATATCCCTCCTCAACTAACAGAAAATCACACTGAGCCCTCCATACCAATAGTCTGCTCCTACACCTGGTTAGATAGCACAGTGAGTTAAAGGCTCGCCCCTCATATCTGTGTTCACCCTGCTGTGACAGGTTCTAATCCTGACAAGGTCAACTCAGCCCTTTATCCTTCCCAAGTTGATACATTGAGTACCACCCTGTGTGATAAAAATGTCATCTGTTGTTTCAGCGCTCTGAGGCCCATGGGTGTCTAGTGCAATATAGGAAATAAAAAGTGTTATTATTTTTTAATGGTGACTAGTGAGCTTTCTATGAGCCCAAACTAAAAAGGGGAGCCAGACTCTTGAGCAATGCCAGTCCAATAGCACTTTCTGCAGCCCGACACTCAGCCACTTTGTCTTCTGTCTAAGGCTTTAGGGAATTAGATCAGATCCACAGCCAACTATTTTTTATTTTGAAATTTCATAATTTGATGGTCTAGTGCACATTCCGGGATGGAAAAAGAAATAGCTCATCACATGAAAATACCATTAGATGATAAATTAAGAGCACCGGGTGTAACAATGTGTGAGATCATTGGAGGGACATGGCACGAGGCAGAACAGATGGGGAAATGAGTCCAGTATGCTGAGGACCGAAGCAACGCTTTGAGATTCCAGTGGAATTTATTTAAAGGAACATTTTAGATTCAGCACAAGATTGTTGCTGTTTTTGGACCCAAAGGTAGCGAGCGAATCGTTGCTGCGTCGCTTTCTTCTGCACTTAGGTGTGCTGCCAGGATTGAAAGAGATCTCAAGCTCCTGGAGTGAACATGTCTCCTGATGCAGGGAGAGAGGTAGTTGGGGGCTTTGCTAGAAAGGGGACAGTGATAAGAGTCTTTGGGACGATTCTTTATACAACAGGAATCATTTCAAGGCTGGCAACATGGGATCCAAAGGCTTGAGCTTGACTTATTTTGGAGGACTTGAAGCTGTGGGAGTAAGTTCTCCCTGAGACCTCTGCAAACTGAATTACAATTATCGAATTTGGATAGAATAAGATCTTGAGCAATTTCCGTTTTTGGGGCATTTCAAGATAGGAGAAGTTTTCTTTTTTTTTTAAATGTACGGCCGAAAAGCATCTTGTGAGTGATCTGCTTAATTTGTGGCGTGCATGACATATTTCTGTTGCATAGAATTCTTTGGTTTCTCAAGGTAGAAGAGGGACGATGAGGATTGCCCCATGAGGCAGGCTGTCTAACAAGCAGTGAGATCAGATTGTGGGAGAAAAAAGCAATAATCTGTATATGTTTATAATGTTGTGCAACCAAGCTGTAGGTATTCTTAGGATGTGTAACCAAGCTGTAAGTATTCTTATGCTATGCGCCCTGATACCCTAGGATCTGGAGCGCAATACAAGAAAAATAAACAAACAAACAAATCATTTCAATTCAGTCAGGCTTCAAGTAGAAATTGTCATCGGCTGCCCAATCTAGCAATTTTTGGAGGACCATGGGAATGCGGTTGTGGGGAGTATATGGAAGTCATCTGTGTGGATCTGGGCCCAGGGGCACGAAGGAGCCAATCAGCTTGGTCAGGGATTAGAGGTGTCTGTCATCATGTCCCCTTGGGCATCCATGATTCCTCTCATCACATTGTGCCCATGTTACGATTAATTGTGTATGTAATGCCCTCTTGGAGATACAGCAGCACTGTACCGAATACCTCAAATAAGGAATACGTAGACCTTGCCTCTACTTCCCTAACATTATGTAACATCTGAGGGCGCATCCTCATCTTGATATCTGTTATGATTAACGATAGAAGGGATTTGCAAGGGTGGCAAATGCCTTCAACGGGTGTCCTTTTAGCCTCGGGTGTTATTTTAGCCTCAGGTGCCCTTTTAGCCTCACGCTCCCACTACTGCAATTTCCTCTTGCACAAATAGACTTGAAAGAACTGATCTCTTTGCTTTACAGATTGGTGCCTCCGTCCGCACCGTTGCTTTCCCGGTCGCGCCACTGCTTGTCTCTGCTTTCTCAAGTACTTCTCTGATCTTGCTACTCTAATTCTTTATGCCTCTGAAATGCAAACATCTTTGCTTGTACGTTCACTGCCAGGACTATGAATTCTACCATATATATTTTTTCTCATTATTGTATTTGACGCAAGGTTTGATTGTGTATCCTTACTTATTTCACGCCATATGGACAGTTCCCTCGTTGAGGAATCTCCTTGAGAAAATTCCCAACCTCTGAACAAGTTGCTTACCTAAAGTGGAAGGATTCTGTCCTATTAGGCACTGACACTACTACTGTTGCATACCATTTTAACACATTCCTCGAGGGCAGCCTTGAACATCAATGTCTGTGATGGGCCCTCAGCATTCTAAGTGCGGTCACTGATTAGCAAGAAGAGACGCAGCCACTATTGGAACATCAGGATATGCCTGACCCTTGTTGCAGATGTTGTTAGGATGTTCCAAGCAACATCTGGAAAGGTAGAACCCCCAACCAGGAGCAAGTCTCTTTATCAGCTATGTTATTAGGAATGCCTTGTACTCAATGGATACCAGAAACCCCCTACTCTCAGGCTCATTTTGAGCCCTGTGGTTTGCCCGTGGGCAAGTAGTTGACCAATACAGCGATCAGTCCGTCGGGATCTGTCAGGCCGTTGTGATCCATCCCCACAAATTGCAGAGGTGGACCATTGATATGATATGATATGGCATTTATAACGCACCTGTTGATTTACTGCAAGTCATCAGACCTTTCAACACAAGCATGCAGTGGATAAAGCCAGTTCCACACCATGCGTACCCGGCATAGATCTGCAACGTTGCAGCGTGTTGCAATGGGAGTCAATATCTCAACCATGTCGGTGGACCTCTGAACACCAATGCATCGTGGCACCCCATGCTGTGAAGTCAGAGAGACCTTCCGGGGCAAGTTCCAGAAAATATCCATGACCACCAGCCTTAGAATCGAACTGTGTGAAGGTGAATTCACGCCTTCAAACACTTGTGTATAGGTGTGTTATAAATGCTATATCATATCAAAGCAACAGGAATTCGTGCTATCTCTCACTATGGTAACTAAGACATCCCTAATTCTTCATGAGCCCTCTTTTCTGGTGCTTTAATGCTATTGGTAATTTTGTTTATATGAACAACACCACTACCAATTTTTCTTATCTCTATCCTTGATGAAATTCATCTGCTTTATGACACAGTGTCCCAAACACGACCTTTTTTTGGTGCCGCTCTCACTAACAACCACAGCACCCAGGGCTTCATATAAATTGAAGGCTCTAAGGACTGCTCTGTTTACTAACAGGCAATTAGGGCTAATTCACTAAGCACTTTCCATGAGCCAGTCGGAATGCCTCCCGAAAGAAATAGTAACTTGTTTCCGAGACAAGCGTGTTGCCCCTGTGCTACGCAGGAGTAAATTACTCCGAATCCACAGATGGATTTACCAGGGATTCCCATAGGGATGCACGACCTTTCCTGGGGGACTCTTTTGGAGTACGTTACACACAATTGCTTATCTTTTCTAACTTGTGCGTGCTTCTTTTACTTCAAGGCCGGGCAAAGATGGGTGTTCCTAGGGGCGTAATAGGGACTTGTGGGTGTCTGAATGGGAAGGAAGTAGCAAGCATAATGGAATCTTCAAAGGTGTTAGGAACTTATAGGAGCACAGTGAACCTGTAGGCATAGGTGGTATGGAGTGGTGCCATCACGTCCTTGTCTATTGCATGTTTCCAGCTGTACATATTTGGTAACCATATTCCTGCAGGTAGGGAAATCATCCACACCGATGCGTGGGCGAGCGCTGTGGTGGGGTGTGTACAGGTGGGTGATGTCCTAGTGATTGAGGCCTTAACATAATGATATTGCTCATTTCTATCATGCATCATCCCGGATTCCGGCCCCTATGTATTACACTGGGTTTCTAACCCTGGCTTCTCTGCATTGTCTTGTTTCCGAGACAGACGCGCTGCCCCTGAGCTACGCTCCTTGCACCTTGTTGAGTTTGGCTGAGGGACTGCAGCTGTGGGATGTGTTTGTGGTGGGGATGAGGTTGGCACGCTGTATTGCCGTGCCTATTTTTGCCTGGACAGGGCCGGTTCTACAGTAAGGCCACGCTAGGCATCTGCCTAGGGCGCCACCAGCAGCGGTCCTTGGTCTGACCCCTTGCTGAAATGAGACCTTGCCAGAGGCCTGTCTAATCTGTTTGGTGTGACTTGGTCCATTCAGTCGGTTTTGTTGCTAAAAACACTGTTGTACTTTCCCATGAAGTGCTCCTAGCAGTATCAGGTGATATTATATGGTCGCCATATATAATGTCGCCTGGAAAAGGTTGTGGCAGGATTATATAGGTGACCATATATATAGGGACGGAGCAGCGGGGCTTGCAGGGGTGTCCACAGCTCCCCATGAAGAAAAAGGGTGTGGGGATTGCGGGGGTGTCCCCTGCATGTTCCATGTAATAATGTCCCCACAGAAAACTGACATTTTTTGGCGATTTTTTGGCATGACGATATATTTCAGGAGACATTATTACATGGAACTCTCCTAGCATGGGATGAGAAATTGCTACAGTAATACCCTCATTTTCCCAAGGGTGTGCTTTAGGATCAGGGATCAGTGTCTGGCAAAAGGAGTATTAGCACCCCGATAGTTGTCCGAAGACAGTGCTGATGGGGGAACCCCGGCACTTGTTCTGTTGCCACTTCAAGCAATTTAGCCCCCAGGGCTGCCATTTCTGCACCCTTTGCCACAGCAAACTTCAAAAGCACATCGCCCACCTCTGATAATGATCTTTTCAGCGGGCTGCTGCCACCCACACTGCTTTGCTCTGTGGTGCTCGGTGCCAGCTTGGCTTTGGCACTGTGCCAGATGGTATACCGCGATAGTTTGGGCATTGCGGTGCCATTGAAGACTGCTGGAAGTGCGACCATCTTGGGCAAGTCAGTCTGGCCTGGCTGTCCCTAGGCAGGCGGGCAAGGTCAGAGCTAGCCACAATATTTTGGTGGGGCTGGATGGCAGTTTTAAAAAGCTGGCAGTGTGTGGGGCCATCAAACCTATTGCGCTATTGACCCCACCCCGAGCCAAGACGCTGAATAGATATTGTGCCTTCCATTGGCTGATTAGAGGCATCTTTCCCCCCAACTCACAAGGGGCGGGCCAGGATTGTGTAACAAGTGGGGCCTAGAGCTAATGTAGAAGGGACCACACTAAGGCGAGCCCAAAGCGGGCACTGGCCTTGTTCTGCCCACAGCTAAATCTGTAGGTCCTCCTGAGCATAGCATTTGCAGTACACTTTGTAAGATATATTAGGTAGAAAGCCACAGAGTTTCCAATCGGTTTTGTCGGATAAGACCTGAGAAAAGTCCATTGGATGCCTAGTTATGAACAATACACTTTCAAACACATTTTCATAATGCCTTTGGCCACTGTATGCCAGTACACTGCAAGTGTAAAGAAAATGTAATACTGATTGTGCCCAAACATGTCCATCCTGGTAAACCGATACATGCCAGTATTTCCACTTATGAGAATATTCATGCTTGCTTTGCCCATGATGCCAGTAATGATACAAGGCTTGTTCATGCTGGCCCTGCTAAAATATGCTGCATCCCCATGTAAGAACATGTTCCTGTTGGCTTTGTATTAATGTCAGTAAGAAAAAAGCCATGCCACAGCAAGAACACATGCCCTCACTGGCTTGCTGGTATGATAGCTCAAGCGATGAGTGCTGGTTGCAAGTTCAAATCCCAGCATTGCCAAATCAGTCTTTCATTCTTCTGAGGTTGATAAATGAGTGCCAACTTCGGTTGGGTTATCATGTTATTTAAATATGTTCTCTGTATAGTGGTTTGGAGGAAGCGCCATACAAATCTCAAACCATTATAATTACACACATCCCTCATATAAGAACACTCATGTTGTAGTTGCCCCCTAACGCTGTAATAATTGTCATCCATAAAAAATGTCAAAAATGTTATCCACACACATGTACACCATTCACAGTACATTTATTCATATGCATGCACGTACAGACAGCCACTCACATACCAACATACATATAGGCACTTACCCTCTCACATGAATATGCACAAATACATTCAGCATATGGCCTTTCAGGAATGTGCATTCAATGGATGGGTTCACAAATAATTCTGAGGTCAAATAACCAAACCAATTTAGGAAGATGGCAAAGTACTGTATTATTAACAATTATCTAAAACAGGGATTTACAACGAACATCAACGGACATACGCTCGTCTTTGCTCAGCGATCTTTTCACAAAACAAGAGTTATATATGACAAAATACGTCAGAGGTGATGTCATACTATATGGTAAATAATGAAAAACCCACTAACGGTCAGGATAGGCTTAAGGGGAACATCTAAGTATATTATCTATAGGAACTAGGATTGTAATTGGCTGCACATTGTCAGGTGGAGAACAAGTGCCTACCTCTAAAACATGTCATCTTCAGAAACATCAGCTACACAGTTTCTCATTGGTCTTCAAAATATAAGGTCCTTCATTATATGGACCACTACAATTGGTTGGCATGCTTGTGCCAGGTCTGGAACATTCGGTTCACTTAGCAGCACATAAGCCCAGACCCAGATCCCAGGTGCAGGGAGAAGGGGCATGACAATACCTCCCCACCCAATTAGCCCAGCATCTCTCATAACCCAAACCTTCTGCCATGAAGATTGTCTTTGAACTTGACCTTACGAAAGTATCTTTGTCTTCAGACTACATGGGAGTGCAAACTCACACTATTGTATTCTGGGAACTCTATTTTCATCCTTAGCTCACGTGACAGGAGACCATGATCTGGTCCATTTTGCAGGTTTTAAATGCTCTAAATAAACAAAACTTGACACTCTTGGTGTTCTTTCTTTGCACCTTAACAAGGGATGATTCATCCTTCGCACGTTCACTCCTTTCCAGAATAGATAGCTGACCTTGGCTGCTTCAATCTTGACTCCAGGCCAGACAACCTCGCCATGCAGTTCCACAATTCAGCGTATTCTTGCTGAAATGCAATTTTCCCTTTCCCCCTTCATGGGTCCTGGCTTACTAAATTCATTATACCGATGATCAGCTTCTATATAATTGTGGCTTCACCTGCATTCTTTTCACTACATATAGCCAGCATCTATGATGACTAAGTCTACCTTGCATTTCAGCGTCTGTACAAAATTCTCTGCAACACTTTGTGCACGTGTAATCTTCTTTTTCATATTCAAAAGTTCACTTGATCATTTACTTCATCATTAGTTTCTGTAGGATCCATACATCCTCTTCAGCCAGTATCCTGAGACGTCGTTCATACTCTCTTATGGCGTCGTAGACTTCTTTCTTTGGTCTTGCTTATATTCCTTCAGGGAGTCCTCGCTCAGATTGTCGTCCCTTCGGGGATACATTTGATAGGGTTGTCTCAATGGGTACCTTCTTTCGAATATACGCTGCGGTATTGGCACAACTGCTGGTGTCGAACACGGCACAATCTCAGGCTTCCAACATATGGGAGGTAGGGGGCGGGGTTTCCTGCAGAGGCACGCAGCTGCTCCTCTACACATACAATCCTTGCATACACACACTTACAAAAGCACTTTTTTTCCTACCCGTTTCCCTCAGGCCCTCCCCTGCCTACGCCATTGAATCTTGCAGGATATTTAGTTAAACAAAGTGAAGGCATGGAACAACTAAAAGTTGAGGTGAGCATTGAAATCTTTAGCTTCCAAATAGGGGGTCTACTGATATCATCACCCGGACAGGCTTTTGTCCTCTGCACGTTTGCGGATTCCACTGTCATGTTAACGACAGTTTTGTCACCTCAGAGAGTGTGTAGAGTATGTTTAAAAGTAAGTAAATACTCTGCTATCAGAGGTGGGAAATGTGACAGCTTCTTGCTGTCTGAGCCGGGCTGGGCCTCACAACCAGGGCCAGCCTTAGGCATGACCGCACGGGAGAACATCTGCAGTGCTAATTGAAAGATTTGCACCAAATGTTGTTTTGCTGCCTGGGGCACTGCAGCTTCTAAGGCCGGCCCTGCTCACAGCACGGTAATCACAGCTTCCTCAAAGTGGGAGGGCTTTAGCCCGAGCCTGGTGCCGCCCCCGACTGCAGGCACGTTGCAGGCAATGCCCGACCCTAGCTTCTCCTTGTTTCCCTGAACTTACAATGAGAGTTTTGAATTTCTACAAAAAAGATCACCCTTTTCCTTCCAATCAGAAGGTTAGTTGGCTCTGCAGGGTCTGAGGATTGGCCATGTTTAGGTGCCATGTTGACGCATAGCTGAATCCTTCTTGGCTTCTGATGCACCCGTGTGAAGTATGTGAAGACCTTTGCTGACCTTAGGATATATATATATATATATATATATATATATATATATATATATATATATATATATATATATATATATATATATATACCCTAAGTCCCAGAAGAAACCATTTAAGTATTGGGATATGTAGAAGGGTCAGATGGTACATGTACTTGGTGTAATTGCATAATGGTAGACTAGCACGGGAAAACACTCTGAGCCAACTGGATAACTCAAAAAGCCACCCTCTTAAAATCATCACAATTGTGCAGAGTTTATGTTTGCATAGCCAGCGGACACACTTTCCTTACCAGCTCCTCTCACACTGGCTGTGTGCAATGGATCCTGCAACACCACAACAGGTTTGTGAAAGATCTCCGAAAGAGGAACCTCTATCTGTGCAATGGAAGAGCAGAAACATTTCAGGAAATCGTTAGAATCGTTCCATTTAGATAAGGGTTGTTCAACTTGCATACAATGATTCTAAATGTATGCACATTGTTTCTCATAAATATTAATGAGGGATATTCTGCAAATCCATCGGGTTCCCGGCCGTCGAGGCCTGGAGTTGGACAACCCTCTTTTAGATGGACCTGAGCTTTACTTGATGCAAAAGGGTGTTTGCCTCATGCAGTTCCCTCACCCGCTGCTATGGCACGAGGGTCCCATGCTCAGGGATACCAGAAGACTCCAGGCCAAAAGGAATGCCATGTTTCACGTCCTGGGTCTTCATTGAAGAACCTATCACAATGATCTGCAAGCTGAAGTGAGTGCTTGAGAGACATGTTGCTTGCAGCGATCCAACATGTTTCTCACCAATTGATCGGGCCATGGTGTGGAGGCCAAGCAGGCGAGGCTGAAGGTTTGAGACTACAACAGCAGTATTTCTGGAGCCAGGACTGTGCAGGAAAGTCGGCGAATCAGCCAGCATGCCCTGGCAGACAGGCATGGCATGCTAATAATTGTAAAGGCATCAGAGGAGTGTGCTGAGGGGCAGGGTCGAACGGGGGTATAAAATCCATCCAGGTACCAATGGAAAAGTGGCCCACAATCACACATTACAATGCATTACTATTCGGAGCAGACTGAGTACTATTCAAGGTGGAGTTTGATACACAATTGGGCTCATTACAAGTTTGCCGGTCTGGAAATAAGGTTTGCTTATAACGTATACCAGCACCTTTCCGTACTGGCAAACTACAAGTCTGCCGGTAGAAGCTCTGATCTACCGACAGGCCTGATCTGCTAGTAGATCAGGCCCTTGCCAGCGGATAAATGCCTGAATCACCAGCACCGTTACTAAAGGTGCCAGTGTTTCGAGCAACCCCATTCCATGGAGTCTGCTGGGATTCCATGGAATGGGGAGTTACGGGCCTCTCCGCCGCCCGTAATATCCAAGTAACACTGGTATATCGGGTGGCAGAGACGTACAGTAGTTCCCCGGTATGCCACCAGAAGTATCGGTGGGAAACCGGGGAACTCGGGATGAGCCCCTTTGTTGCAAATAATGCATTTGAAAACATATTTGCATAGTAACATTGATTAAAACTGGTGTATTAACTTTTGAAACTGGCGCACTCAATCCAGAAAAGTGGTCCATTCTGTCAAAAAAGTGTGCCCATCTAGAATCATGGGCTGGCACTTTGGGCATTGGCCTATTGCCCCATAGGCCAGGCAAGGCTGCTGAGGGGTGGAGCAGGGCTGATGGAGCACAGACATTTTTCTCTTCCACGGGTATTGTTTGCATGGGTTTCCACTCCACCAGGAGCATGGGAGAAGAGTGCTGAGATCAATATCAAAGATGCAGATTAGGTGGGCAACAAGACGACCGCACGACTGCTGTTGAAATCAGAAAACACAACCATCTCCTGGTGGACCCACACTATCTGGCAATGTGCATGAAAATAGTAAGGGAGCAATTGAAGAGAGCCTGAGGACCAGATACAAGCCCTTCAAGGACACGTGCGCCTGGTCCAGGCCAGTTTTGGCCAACTGGATCGCCCAGCAGATTCCTGGCTTTGTTGGCCGGAAGTTCTAGCCTCTTTGGTTGGGCGGAAATCCACCCAAACAGAGCGTGTATTGGGGGCCCAAAGCCGCATTCCAGACTGTGGGCCAAGTGGAGGAGGGAGGCAATTGTATTCAGAAGCCGCCATTCGGATCCAGAGTACTGGAAACGGGCTATTCGCTGAACCCAAGCCTCTACATTTGCCTACTCGATTAGAGCTATGTAATCTAGGCACGTGTGCATAGTTATGCACAAAGATGGCCAGCTAGGATGCTGAACTTTGCAATGTGACTTGCCAATGCCAAATAATGCGCGTATCCTTTATGCACAAGGGGATCTTCAGAGCCCTCCCTGTATTGGACGCTTCCACCTACTGGACTCACTTGTTGATTTAAGAATTATAGATGTATTCCTCCTGGGGGGCTAGAGGAGTTTGACCTAACAGGCCTTTGCAAAGCACTTAAAAACAACTTGATGTCTCCAAGACAGGATGTTTCGGAGATGACATCATAAGGGCTCAGCGTCACCCACCAAATGCAACATTGCCCTTGAGAAATTGCCCCAAACCATTGCTAACCGTTGCCCACCCTTGGGTTGCACACTGCAGAAAGTAGGGTGGAGGGTACAAGGAAGGCTGCCTGCTGGTGCCCTGGTGCATCTCTCTGCAGAGTCTTTGCACCCAGGCCAGCATCGATGTCTAGTAACACGTAGACCTGTTCCTGGCACAGGGGGCGCATGCCCCTATCTAGCAATGCCTTGTTTAGGAGTGCTGGGCGCCATGTTTGAGAGCCATTCACTATATGTCCAGGTGGTGTGTCTCAAGGCCGAGGATGAACAGCGACTAACCCCTGCAGGTGCGACGCCTGCCTGTCGCTTGCATGGTCCTGTTTCATCTGAGCCTGCAACATACAAGTGGCACGTTTCCTCTGTCATGTTCCAGTGTGCTCTGTTTGGTAATTGTTTGAACCCATACGAATCCACATGTGCAATGTAACATGCTGCGTGTTTTAAGGGGTGTGTACATATGTGTGTGTGAGTCCACATGTAAATTGCAACATCTTGTGTTTATTAAGGCGGGTGGTGTATGTGTGCGAGCATCCCTTTTACATGCATTGTAGTGCAGTACATGTTTACATGCGAGACAACTGCATGTTATTCTGATCAGCTAGAAGCATGTACTCTTCTTATCTTGGCTTAGCTGGGTTCAAGGACCCCTGCATCTGCAGAGTGTTACTTCTCAGCAGTCAGGCTCTCATCATGGGTGTGGTTTGCCTCAACATCATCTGATTGGCTCTCTGGCCTTGGCCAGCTATTACTTATTTAACAAAGTCTCGGATTAATTGGCTCCCTGCCTGTGGTATCCTCTGTCCTTGTGCTGTCTTGAGCGCATGAAGGGTATGCGTGACTGGCATGCCTGCAGGAACTTTCAGTGGAGGGGTCCTGAGATTCTGCAAGTGGCGGTGGGGGAGATCAGGGTGGGAGCTTGGACATGACGGATGCACTTACCTGCTCGCCGGCTAATCCATCTTCCTGTAACCTGTAACAAATAAAGCTCTTTCCTTGTGTACTCACCTGGTCCTGCGTGGTTCCTGCGTGCTGGCTAGCACACCAGGCGACCCAGGATACTATACTTCCTCAACTCCAAACACAGCAATATCGTCCACTATATGATATGCGTGGTTCTCATGGGAAGTTTCTTCTGACATTGTTTACACTCAGCTCCACCGGGCGCCATCTTGGAAGCTGTGCAGAAAGAGAAGCTAGACCAGTCAGGTGACGCGTTGGCCTGTGTGTGAAGAGTCAACGTCCAGGAGTGGTTCGGAGCTGTCCTTGGGGAAGACTCCAATGGGAACAAAATCTGTAGCATTGAGTGATGATTATTGCAGAGCCATGAGATTGTGCAGACAGAGATCCACCTGCCTTCTTTATTATATATGAGCAAGCATAGAAGATCCAGACCCTACAATGGCAAGCAGGGGTGTTGCTAGGTCTGGAAAAGATTCGGGGCTCTGCTAATGTCGGGACTTTTGGGGCTCGGGACTAGCTAGCCTTTTGGTTGTAACCCCTGAGCCTCTATCTGGGGCTACTACCAAAAGACCCAGGACTATAAGCTCCCCCCGGCCCTCCCTAGAGACGCCTCTGGTGTCAACTCATCTCAGCCTAATGGCCGCCCCAACTGTCCCCCCTTTGTAGCAAGGCTCCTTTTCCTGCCATTTATACCGTGTGAGGTTTTTTAAACTCTTGTGCCCCAAAACTATTTGAAGATTACGAATTCTCATCCTATTATCCAGCCCCTTTCCCTTTCTGGTTTTCTTTTGTGCAAGTTACCTGCAAAAGGATATAGTGAGATTTATAGAGGATAGTGTTCTGTGTGTGTTTGTGAATGTATGTGTGTCTGTGAATATAGTACTGAAAAAGAGGCTTGGGCAAGGTTGTTTTACGCCATACACCTCATGTACCCACTGCTTAGACTCATGTCAAGCGATGATCATGAAAGCTTTGTCAGTAAATGGTTCTTGTAGGCATGCATGGTCCCTTCAGAGCCCCCACCCTGCAATGATGACACTTCTCTTGTGGTGAGAAGGTAGTTTAGACTCAACCTTTCAGCTCTCTTGAGGTTCCTACAATGGTGGGGGTATGATGGAAGTGTGGTTGCAGTTTCACATGGTACGCTCCAGTTGAGAGATGAGTTGAGGGGACCGATCGAGGCTACATACAAACAAAAAGCTGTCGGGTTCCAGGCTCTTCAGCCCCCAGAGGTCCTTGTTTTCGCCACCACTGAAAGTCAACATTGCAGACGGCACGCACGGCAATGCCATGCAATCGGAGTTTCTCCATCTAGAATCTGTGCTGAAGTTCCAGTTAGTCATAGCAGTGATACAGCTGGCAGGAATGTGCCAGGCAGATGCAGCCAAGGAGAGAGATGAGTGATGAGTCTTTCAGCCTAAAGCATCTCCACCCAGTGCCATTCAGGCTCAGCCGAAACTGGGATCTGCCCAACAGGTTCTCCAGCTTTCCTATGAGCGGGAGTCATCGCCTTCCCCTGGGAACAGCTGATCCCAGCGCACCACCATTTGATGCATGGAAATCTGCTGTGGACATTACATTGGCCGGTCCATGGTGCATGGCTAAAGTAGGCCAACAATGCAGGCCTCGGTGCAGATGCTTGTCCAAGCACCTACCCGCGTGATGGAGACAAGCTTAGTCTTGAATCTCGTGCTAGGAGGATTGATCATCAAATCGTCTGGAGGAAAATAAGGAGTCAAAACAACTCTGCACTAGTAGGCCATGCCTGGGCATGTACACCCCTGTCCCTCTTGTGAGCCACCTTCAGGGCCAAAAGAGCACAAAATTGGTAGACTTGTGGTCACCACTGTGATTCCGTGCAAATTAATGTGTTGAATAACGACGACTTCGGTTAAGGCAGATAAAACACAAGGGGCACCACCCTAGGCTTGAAGGAAGAGAATTAGTATCCTTTGCCAGGTGCCCGTTGGGCGATGTGATGCCAGCGTAGAAATCATGCAGTGTCCTTGTGGCTGCCTTAAACTGAGGTTCCGTTAGAGAGGGAGGTGCCATGTTGGGTTATATATCCCTTACGTACAAATCGATACCCTCCCCTTAGCAGCACTATCTGTAGAATACAGGACTAGGGAAACCATGTCGGTATAACACTGAGGAGGCCAAACAAGACTGAAACACGTGTCAGGGGTTTCTGATGGTACTCTTGTTCAGAGGAGAATTGTTGAGCATTTCGGTGCTGGACTTCCCTTGTTGGTGGGACCAGACTGATATGCAAATGGATATTTCTCCTCGGTTAAGGGAGCGGTGAGCTAAAACGTGGTTGTAGAACCTCCTAGGTGGAAGCCACCTTAGCTACTTTTGGTGCTTTGCAACTCGGATTTTTCAGCAATGTTTCCAGACCAGACGGCTTGAAATTGGGCAGCTTGCCCACACAGTTACCTAAAAAGTGTACCCCCCCCCAGCTACTGCTCAAATAGTTTGTAATGCACAATCACAAACTGTGGACTGTGAATGTGGGCCACTTTAGTTTTTGTGTCAGGAATATTTTTTGGTTCAAGGTCCGACAACTGCAAACTGCCTTTATCTAGACATCTTTATCTTGCTTCAACACCGCTTCCATTAGAATACAGCGACAATCTATTACAAATTTCGGTCTAGCTGGATACATAGCGAGTCTACTACATTAGCGCCCTGTTATGACCTCCCTCAGTGCCCATTCACATGTCTAGGCTCTCGGGCTGCTTATTGGAGCCTAGCCAGCCCTTCTAAGTCCTAATCTTGGCCAAATGCACACACGATTCCTGATTCATGGAAAATAGGGTACTTGCATGCCAAACTGTGCAAATCCGCGTTTGTCGTTTCATGACATTGAATGGGTGGTACTTTTCCAGGACTTGTGTGGAGTTTACGCAGGCTTGCCATGTCTCTGCGAGTCATCGAGTGCCTTGCATGAGACACCGCACATACCATGGGCTAGGCCTGCGCAGGGGCCGGAGTAGGGAGCGGAATGCGGAAATGGGGAAGTAAATGCAAAAAAGTGGGTGTTACGAGGGATGGCCTGCTGGCAGTCCCTCACATGCCCACAATTGTGCGGCACGAGACGTAATCATGAATTTGAGCATGCAGCCTCTCGGTGGGAATTGGCGATGCAAGTCCGTCATACTATCCGCCACCCGAAGGCAGGTGTAGAGGCACTTGTGCATGTTATCAGCGCACAATGGTAAGATCGCAAGTAGGATAATGAAATGTGTGCATCCAGTCTTGGTTTCCGATCAAACTTAGGGGTGCCCGTACGCAGTTAAGCTGGTTGCAGGAATGGTTTACGGGGGATCGCACGCATATTACCAGACTAATTTCATAGTTATGATTTTTCACACAGATGTTGATGGGGCGCCAGTAACAGTTACGGGGGACCTTCTGCAGGCACACCAAGATGCAGGCCTGCTTACGAGGGACCCCACGCACTATTTGAAGGGTGCGTGAAAACACACCTGGGGGAGCACGAAAAGGTAGCTGTTCTGGCTGTTGTTTCTTTGTGTGGGGCATGTCGAGGGCGTTCCAGGGCCGACATGCGAATACGGTTACTTTGCACAGTGAATTCCATGAATACACAGGGTGCACATTTTTTATTCTGCAAGCAGGCTTGCTCAGTGTCCTTCTCGGCGGGTGGCCCTTGCAGGATTTCTGTGCACATTTCCATAAATCGGGAAACAAGCCTCCTCTTAGAACTTTCCCATACCTTTACTTTAGTCCCCGAAGGCGTTGGTACCACAAAGCACTTTGATGCCAAATAAATGGGAAAGGAGGGTAAATAAATTACTACTACAATGCAATGCAAAACTTTAAAAGCCAAATCAATGTTCAGCGGATCAGCGGCGTGTCTTAGGTTTAAATGTCTGTAGCGTGGTCAGTCTGCGGCATATTCTGGCAACACGCAGACTCCTTGCTGTCTCTAACTTTGTGCCTTCATTTCTTACTACAACATGTAGCAGATTGCAAGCTATGACTAACCATGTGTCATGCTACGACTGATTGACAGGAGAAAAACACACAAGTATACAGAATACTAAGCAGTTTCAAAACCAGTTGGGTGCTTGTTCATGGGGTGGGCTCACAGAAACAATGGCCTTGCTATTGGCTATTGTTTCCGGCTTGTATTCAATTGGAGGGAATGCAAACTTTCCACCATATCAGACAACAATTTTGTTTCACTGCTTTCTTTTGCATAGAGGTATTTTTGCAGTGCTTATTTACCATTATTTACCACAAGCAAATCAACCACGCCGTCACTGAATCAGGTGTCAGAGTAACCACAGAGGCCACAGTGCGGATCTAACACCTACCCGAATACTGTCTCTGACTTTTCCTTTCATGCCATGTATGTTTCTCGGTTATAGGTTAAAGGTGCGAATGAAAAGTTTCGAAGTACAATAGGTTCGAAACAAAAGGACCGAAAAAAAAGGTTTGTAAATGTTTTAGTTTTTTTTTACCATTTTTTTTTTTGGGGGTGGTCCCGCCCCTAACCCCTGTTTTTGTGGTAAAGAACACTTTTTCTGACCTATACGGAAACCCAAAAATAAAGATATAATAAAAAAAACAAATTGAACCTTTTGTTTTCGGTCCTATGTACCCGAACCTATTGCATTCAAACCTTTCTCATTCGCACCTTTAACCGGACACCATGTTTCTCTTCCCTCCTTCAATGCTGCAAAAAAGGAAGAAAGAAACACGCAAGCACCCAGAGAACGAGAAGGGAGCAGGAACTGGCGATGGAGACATGTGCACATGAAAACGAAGAAAGAATAAAGTAAAAAGGAAGGAATAAACAAGATGAGAAGAGAGGAAAGATTGACACCACCCGAGGTCACCGGGCTGCCTCTACGGTGCAGACTCTGTTTATACATGATAGAAGTCACCATGTTGGGACAATAAAACGCGATCAACACCATGTTGCGTTAACACTGCTGTAAACATAAGAGGACGTGTTATGCACAATTAGCACTGCCTAAAATACTATATGGGAAAACATGCTGTGAGATCCAGAATGATGCTAATTCATTGAAAAGGTGTGTGCAAAATCAGACTGCTACCTGCGATGCTTCTGTGATCAGGCATAGGGGGTGCTTAGTAGCACTCTTATGCTGATCCATTGAAAAGGTGTGTGCTAAATTAGAGTGCTGCCTGTGGAGTTCTGTGATCAGGCCCAGGGGGTGCTCAGTAACACTCTTATGCTGATCCATTGAAAAGGTGTGTGCTAAATTAGAGTGCTGCCTGTGGAGTTCTGTGATCAGGCCCAGGGGGTGCTCAGTAACACTCTTATGCTGATCCATTGAACAGGTGTGTGCTAAACCAGACTGCAGCCTGTGGAGTTCTGTGATCAGGCCCAGGGGGTGCTTAGTAACACTCTTATGCTGATCCATTGGAAAGGTGTATGCTAAACCAGACTGCAGCCTGTGGAGTTCATTGATCAGGCTCAGGGGGTGCATAGTAGCAGTCTTGTGCTGATCCATTGAAAAGGTGTGTGCTAAGCCAGACTGCTGCCTGTGGAGTTCTGTGGTCAGGCCCAGGGGGTGCTCAGTAACACTCTTATGCTGATCCATTGAAAAGGTGTGTGCTAAGCAAGACTGCTGCCTGTGAAGCTTCTATGATCAGGCACAGTGTGTGCTTAGTAGCACTCTAATGCTGATCCATTGCAAAGGTGTGTGCTAAGCAAGACTGCTGCTGTGGAGCATCTGTGATCAGGCTCAGGGTGTGCTAGGTAACACTCTTATGCTGATCCATTGAAAAGGTGTGTGCTAAACCAGACTATTGCCTGATGAGCGTCTGTGATCAGTCCCAGGGTGTGCTAGGTAGCACTCGTATGCTGATCCATTGAAACAGTGTGTGCTAAACCAGACTGCTGCCTGTGGAGTTCTGTGATCAGGCCCAGGGTGTGTTTAGTAGCACTCTTATGCTGATCCATTGAAAAGGTGTGTGCTAAACTAGACTGCTGTTTGTGGAGTTCTGTGATCAGGCCCACAGGTTGCTTAGTAGTTCTCTTATGTCCAAATGGTTCCAATTTTGCCAGCTCTCATTCAGTGCAACAATGTGACAGTAAGTATCCCTGTCAGTGTTCAGAATGAGGTGCCTGGGAGAGTCCTGTTGGGGAATGACTTACAAACTCTAGGAGTAGTGTCCAGTACCGCCAAGCCTCCCAGAAAACAGTTACCATTAATGACAACTTTAGTGTCCCGCAGGCGCTAGACATAGGAACACTGACTAGCAGCTTTGTGAGTCCACTACACATGCCTATCTACCCCCTGTCGCATTTCCCAATGAGTACAGCTATCCCGAAGCACATGAATGTAATCCAGAACAGTGAGCTTGTAAGAATAAAACATCCATTCCAGACATTCGACTCTCCTATCACTATGCTCACTCTCTACTCCACACCAACACACAATAGAGCGCAGCTACATCCTGATCAATTTTAGCCTACCTGCTCACATAGGAACATTACTCCATGAACACCTCAACATCCTGCTAGAACGCAGCTACACCCCACAAACAAACCGGCCTACCTGCACACATAAATGTCCTACACAGGCCTAATGCCGCCAGAATGCAGTCTCGGAGACCAACCACCAGACTGTACACATTCAACTGATTTCTCAATACCACCACACATAAGGTTAGGCTGCAGCTACCATCAAACAATTGCATCAGCTGCTCACATATTTAGTGCACCCAAGCACCCTATAGAACCTAACTCTCTCGACTGACTTGGACCATGGTCCCCGAGGGAGTTCAACCCACAAGCGCTTTGAGGTCATACCAATGATATATAGAGCACTATATTAATGCCAAATAACACAATATAACATAACAGTAGGAAGAAACAGGACCAAACCAGATTGGCTAGATAGGCAACATTAAGAGACCACTTTGAGCCTGTGGGACCCTCTACAGAGTACCCCATTGTAAGGCCTTATGTTAGTAAGGTGACCTCTAGCAAAGGCAACACAAAAACTAGAATATTGGGGAAATGGGAGCCCAAACCATGCTCCATCATTGCCAATCCAATTGTTAAGTCTTTGGCCCACTCTGCCTCTGAGGAAGGGGTGGAGCGACACATTGGACACCTATCTAGGCCTGTGAGAACTGTTAATTCTCAAAACTGGTGGAAAACCAGGAAAGACCAGTAATAGCTAATCACCTTAAGGTTGTTGGATCTTCTGCTGATGACTCCAGTGTAAATCCCAGTGTCAGGTGGGAAACTTCTAAGCCAGATAAAATAAGATCTAGGAGGCAGTGGAGGCATGTACCTTGCTTGACCACATCCCCTATAAACAAGATACCAGAGATCCAACCTGCTCATGTGAGAGAGATGGTGAGGAATCATGGATACCCCTCTAGGTCTAAGGGGTTTCTTTATAAGGACACCTTGAAAAGGCCTACTATTGGTTCAGAAGTTTCCACAACCACTGAGGGACTGTTCAATCAGATCTCCTATACTTTAAACAAGAGATATGTGCCCAACAGTTGTGTAGGTCATGTAGCATACAGTTGAAAACTAGTGTTAAAAAGTGCCATAGCAAGGGTTGCAAAAGATTGCTGGTGGACTCAGCAAACAGTTTAACTGACATGCAACAGGGGATCCATCCAGATGAGGATTAGATGCTCTTGTCCCTTAGTCTGGGGGAGAGGGATGATTGTAAGGGAGAATTTTCATTTTAATACTAAAACCCTCCCACTTTAGAGACCCCCAGCTCTATTGTTGGATTTGGGACTTTTTAATGTTAACCCCTGAGTGAGTGGAACCTTTTTCTCTCTCTCGCGCTCATTTATTTTTACCTGATTTGGATTTTGTGTTTTCACTTTTTCTGGAGTCTGGCAAAATCCATAGGCATCTGCTATTTGTATGGTGAGACACAGCACCTTCAGTGCAGTGTCACTGAGAAATCCTTTGAATATCTCATAAGGTTTAAATACCTTTTCTTGTGTGCACTGCTGTTCACAAGAATAGTAAAGTGAAATTGACTTTACTTACCTTTTCTCTTTGTAGGTCCAGCACACACCATCTTGTGTGGAGTGCTGGGGGGGGGTTACCTAATCACCCCTTATCTTACTTTCTCATGTAACATTTTTTATGTTACTCTCACTACTTTAAATGGCTGGTGGCAGTGATTTAATGTTTCCTACCATTGTGTTTTTCTACCGCAGGCTGATCCCTCAGCTGCAGTGCAGCAACCGTGGGTGACCATTTTGTCAAAATGGTCCCCATCTTCTTTTTTTCACCATTTTATGTTTGTCAGGTCTTTCTTGGCTTTAACTCTGTGCGTTGAGATAGGTCTGAGACCTTTGTTTGTCTTGTCTTTGAGAGGTTTCAGCCCTGAAGCATGCCCCTTGCTCAAGTTTGTCTGGAATGACAGGATGTGAGGGAGGGTCCTGAAACTCGCCTGTCCTTTGTCTCTAGGAGTGCCTGAACAAAACTAGTCAGCCTCCCTGATGTGTGATTGACAGCCTAGGATGTGCATGAATGGGAGAACCCAGCTTAAAAGGTGAGGGATTTGGGACTACAGGTAGAGTCGACCACTGGAGGAAACATCTGAAGAAGAAACCGTGAACGAAGCTCGCTGCAACCTACTGGACCTTCAATTGCCCGGTGAAGCCCTGCTGCTGTGCTGACCTCTTTTTTCACCTCGACAACGAAGCTCCGCAGAAGTGGCTTCTCCCCTTGGGTTAGTGGAACCAACTAACCCCAAGACGAACTCCACTTGACACCATCCCCAACTTGTCCATTGTCGAGGGCAAAGTCTCCTGAGGTATGAATCCCGCCAAAAGCTCCAGCAGCCTCCTAAGGACTCTCCAGAAGCAGGACACCCGGATCCAGAGACACTCACTGGAGTGCAGGACCGGGGTAGCACGGAAAGTCCAACCGGTGTCCGGCGTTCTGCATCAGTGCTGTTTACAAAGTGCTGAAACCACAAAGTGCCGCTGAAACGGAAAGAGCCCGTAGCTACTGACGACCCTCACGAGTACTGCCACAGGAGCCCTCCAGATGTCCTCCCTTTTGTCCCCATGACTTAGGCTCAGGATCCAGAGTCTGCTTGGCTGTAGCAAGACAGAATCTAACAGGACCACCTTTTCTTAGAAACAGAGGTAATGTTTGGGCATGTGAGTACTTACCTTTATGCTTTGAGCCATGCTGTCTCATTTGAGACGTGCACCTACTTACTCTCTAAGTTGATTTGAACTCCCTTTACACAGGCTTTACAGCTTGTGGCCCTACAAATGCTTTTTCTGAACTCTAACATTGTGCAAGACTTTTATCCAAGAAGTGCATCAGAACTGTAGACTGTGTCCAAATGACTTTGGCTGTCCTGACTCCCTAAAAGCACTCTTCTAAATCCCTTGACTTTGGTACTGCTTCTCCCCCCATAGGTTGTGGCTTGTTAAACACTGTTACTGCTGAGAAAGGCTTATCTACACTTCATTGGAGGATTCAGTAGTCCTTACATTTTCTGAGAAACTGTTCTAACCTTTTTGCTTACTTTAACCTTTCCTTTCTGCAACTCTGAATTTGCAAAGCATATTAGTGTAATATATAAATGCAAATACCTCTCTGGGCCTCATTACACGGATGGCGTTAGGGATTTACCGGTACCGGTAAAATACCGGTAAATCCCTACCGCCTTACTACGAGGTCCCTTAGCGGGTTGGGGGATTTAACGCCTGCTGTTTGCAGGCGTTAAAATCCAACCCGCTAAGGGACCAAGGAGCTAATTACGGCACCGCAAAATTGCGGTGCCGTAATTAGCGCCTTCCCCATTCCCATAGAGCCCTATGGGGCAGAAATGGGAATGGGGAAGGGCAATGGTGGAAGGGGGATTTACCGCCCCTCCAACCTTGGAATGGGGCGGTAAATCCCCTTTCCGCCAAGGCGGTGCCAGTATTTTACCGGCATGAGCCATGGCGCTAGTAGCGCCATGGCTCACCGCCTTCCGTGTAATGAGGCCCTCTGTGTTGGAGAAATGTATCAGGATATCCAAAGATTATTCATTGGCTTTATTGATTCTGAAAAGTATTTTCAAGTTTATTCGTATTGTTACAATCTTTTGCCTTTGTAAAGAATGCTTATTTAAAACTGACGTTAAATAAAAAAATAACTATTTATAACTGAAACCTTGAGTGTAACTGTTACTTGGCTACTTGTATTCACGGATTTCAATTGTACAGCTCTAAAGCTCACATTTACCCCTCTTGAGATAGGCCTGGCCGCTCAGTCACACTAGCAACGTGTGTAGTACAGACCTATGCCAAATAGATAAGTCTTACCTAATGCCAAGCAGATAAGTCTTGTGTACTCTCACACAGTGTGACTGCACCATTTCTTACCTAACACTGCTCCTTCCTGTGAGGATAAGAACCTGTGTCATCTTCGGCTCCACCCTCTCATTCTCTCCACACATCGGCTGGACTATTGCAACAGCCTCTTTCTAAATCTTCCTGCCTCTACACTTCGACTTTTACAACCTATCCAGAACAGGACTGCAAGACTTGTCCTTGGCCTCAAGCCCACGAATTGTATCTCTCCAGCTCTGAAATCTCTTCACTTGCTCTCCGGGGCTGCAAGGGTCAAGTGCTAGACCCTCTGCATTATCCACAAGGCTTACTGGGGCCTATGACTGCCCTACCTTCAACTTTCTCTTTCAAAACATCTTCCTTCTCGGGCTCTCCGCTCACCCACCTCCAACTCTCTGAGGGTCAGACACTTCTCCAAGCAGAAAGTTGGGGGCAGATCTATCTCCTCGGCTGTGGCCTCCTTCTGGAACAGCCTCCCTGCCTCTCTCAAACTTGAGCAGAACCACCTCCGGTTCCAGAAGCAACTCAAGACTTTAATTTTGGCTTCTGCTTTCTCTCTTCGTCTCCCCTGCTGATGCACCTGGCTGCTTTGTGCACTGGTCACCTGGTCACCCTCTTAACTCGGGCCCAGGCTCCTACACGTCTACTTGCCCTTGCACTGCCTCTGGGCTCCCCAGCACTTAAGGGTCTGTATCTGCAACCCTACAGTCCCTTCTACTTGCACTTATGAACGACCCGCTGGCTGCACTTGTGAGTTAACTGTACTTCCCCCTACACCTCCCCCTGGCACTTCCCTCCTTCCCTAGTCCCCGTACTTGCACGATCTGAATGACACAAGGCCTAGTAAGATTGTTATTTTGTCCTCCCTTTGTTTCCCCCTCCTTGTCTTGTCGTACCTAGAAACACTTGTGTACAGGCGCGTTATGAATGTCACATCACATCATATCATGGAAATGGTCCCAACGCGCTGTCGTTTGTAAACTCTCAGATAAACCGAAGTCCAAAGAATGGGTATTAGTAAGTGCTAGTATGCATGTGTGCATAATGGCCATTAAAGGTTACAAGGGCTTGGCTGAGTCCCTGCTAGCCACCCATGGGTAATTGGCACGTGTAGGTGTGGAGAGAGGTACACTAGAGAAATAAGCTGGAGGGGTGTGTGTGTAAGAGGATAGTCAGTTCGTGAAATTAGCTACATTAGCAGACGTGCTGTGCAAAGTGTCATTCGAGTTGTATGTGAGAGCAGATGTATGCAGGGGTGTGGCCGTGCATTGGGATAATTCCAAAGCGTGAAGTGCGAGAGGAAAATGCATTGGTTATAATCAAGAGAAAGCCTGGAAATGGTACATTCGGCAAATCCTGACACATTTCGGTGGGGGAATGCATCCAGATATCATTAGGTGGCTACAATCACTTTTTAAAAGCATGCACTGAACACCAGCCGACATTCCAAAATTAAGAAATTTTTCTTTCAAAAAAAAAAAATGTTAGTTCTGAATTTTCCCATTAAAATAGCTTGCAGTGTAATTTACTTACAGTTGTAATTTAGGACCTAGTTTAAACTGTTCTTAGTAACTGGAAGCAACAATAGTTTGGCCACGTGCCAGGTATGTCCACAAAACATCGCAAATCTAAAACATAAAATATGGTATGTGCTAAGTAACACGGTTACCTGTGCATATTATGTGATCCAGTCCAGTATGTATGACATAGTATGACACAGTTAAAGTGTATGCGGTTATAAATTATAGTATTCAGTATTTGCTAAGTGATACCATTAGCTGTGTAGTTTAGGTGGCCCGGCGCCAGGTCCTATTTGTTTACCATAAATTTCAGGTCAGGTTGCATGTCCAGCCTATGAACAGTCAGGACTTGCTTCCAGCTCATGTTGGTTGGTCCGGTACATGCTCTGCCCACTTACACTGCCTGGTGCCGGTGCCGTCTCCCCCACCTTGTCCAGTGTGAAGTAGCTCTGCCTTTATACCAGATTAAGTAGCCTTTTGTGCCTTTTGCAAACTTCACATAGTCCGCTGTACATTGCTTGCCACTCATTGTCTATTTCCCACCACGCGTTGCACACCCCTCCATGTCTTGTCACGTGAACTGCAGGTTGGCCAGAGCCCTAGAGGTAAGCAGCGCACCAACCATCTTTACTCGCTAAAAACAGGCAAGTACTAACGACAATAAAAAAACAAGGAGTATGCCAACGCGCAAACACGCCTGAATCATTGTTTTATGGTGAAACCATACGTTTTGTGAAGCCTAAGCCTCTCTCCCAATATGCAGGACTCTGAAATGTAGGTATTGACCCATACTGACATGATATGATATGATATGGCATTTATAACGAGCCTATACACAAGTGTTTCGAGGCGCGACGAGGCAAGGGAGGGGGAACAGGGGGAAGACAGACAGCGATCTTACTAGGCCAGGTGTCATTCAGATAGCGCAACTGCAGGGGAAGGGGGGAAAGGGGGAAAGGGAAAAGTGCGTGGGGGAATGGAGGGGGGAAGTGCAGTACATGGGATAGTAGAATAATAAGATAATAAAACGGCGACCAGATGGTGAAAAGTGCAAGGTAAGAGCTGACGTAAGTGCTTGTAGGGGGACTGTAGGGATACAGAATAACAGTCCCCAGGTGCGAGAGTTTCCAGGGAGGCAGTGCAGGTGTGTAATTGGTGGTGCCTGGGCCCGAGATCAGAAAGGGTGGCCAGGTAACCAGTGCAGTTTCAGCCAGGAATTCAACAGGGGAGAGAAAGCAGAAGCAAAGAGGAAGGTTTTGAGGTGCTTCCAGAACCGGAGATGGTTCTCCTCAAGTTTCAGGAAGGCAGGAAGGCTGTTCCAGAGGGAGGACCCTGCCGAAGGGAGAGATCTACCACCAACTCGTTGCTTGGAGAAGCGACTGACCCTGAGGGAGTTGGAGGCGGATGAGCAAAGAACTCAAGAAGGAAGATATCTGGGAAGAGAGAGTTGAAGGTATTGCGGCCCCAAGCCCCAGAAGGCCTTGTGGACAATGCAGAGGGTTTTGAACTTAATCCTCGCAGCCACTGGGAGCCAGTGCATAAATTTCAGTCCTGGAGAGATACGATCACTGGTCTTGAGGCCAAGGACATATTGGTTGGTCCGGTACATGCTCTGCCCACTTACACTGCCTGGTGCTGGTGCCGTCTCCCCCACCAAGTCTCGCAGTCCTGTTCTGGATAAGTTGAATAGGGCGGAGAGTAGAGGCAGGTAGATTTAGATAGAGGCTGTTACAATAGTCCAGCCTAGAGAGTACCAGGGCTCTGGAGATGGTGTGTTCTGGGGGAAGGAGAGGAAAGGAAGAATACCTCTGAGGAGGTGTAGCTGGTAGTGTGACTTCTTAGAGACGTCAGACATGTGAGGATAGAAGGAGAGTGTGGAGTCGAAGATGACCCCGAGGTTTTTAGCCTTGCAGGTGGGAGCAGGAAGAGGGCCAAGGGAGGCCGGCCAGAGAGCTGCAGGGAAGGAGGGAGTGGGTGTGCCAATGAGTAAAATACTGTGACTGTTAGGAAGAAAGAATTGTAAGGGGTAACCATCTACACAGGCTGCGCTTGTTACCTATTGTATGCTCACTGGGTGTGATAAGTTTGAACAGAGTGGATGGGGAGTGTTCACAAAAAGACACAACTGATTTATGTTGTAATTGATTAGTAAATCAAGGAGCCCAGCTTAATTCCTCAAGTCAATACTTGGGACATTTTAATTTAAAGTGCCCCAAAAACAAATGATACATTCTTGGTACACATGGGTACACATTTCATGTAAGAAGCTTAATACTACAAACAGATAAGTTCCAGGCAGTGTCCTGCCGGTTAGTGTCCAAAACAAAGTACATTCATATAATGCCAGAAGTACAAAAAATGCCAAACAGATGCCAAAAAAATGCCAAAAAAAATACAGAAAATGCCTCAGATGTCAAGAAATGCAGAAAATGCCATCAGGAAATGCGAAAAAATGCCAACACGTGTTTCAACCTATGAGGTCGTCATCAGGGCATATAGATACATATAGTGCATTGGGCTATAGTGCTGATGCTAAAATCCTGAACTGTGTTCAATTTAGAAACCTGCCAGGGGGGGGGGGGGGGAGAGGGTGTCAAAGCAAGGAGCAATTGGAAATGGGAGAGAAAAGAAGGACTTGAGAAACTGCCTGCCACTGAGCACGTCTACTTCACAAGCCGGTAAGCATTTATTATCGCATTTAGCAACTTACACGGCTCGCATTTAAACCCATCTCACATAAACACGGTGTTATATTCATTTTACAGATTACGGCCAGATATCCGGAATCAGCACACCCAATACGAACCTGTTTACTGCATTATTGCCACCCCAATGGCATTTCTGCCGAGCAATATATCACGACCTGTTTAGAAGTTAAGGTAATAACTTTTTGCCTTTCATTCATTGCACATGATACCAACAATCGGTGATTATATCATCTACCCAAGCAAGTCGTTCTGAATAGACTAAATACGCTTCACTTGCTTTATATTTCACAGTACACTGAACTGACCAGTAACATGCTTTTGGAACCGTCCGTTGCTCCATTTTTTCTACAGCTTGACAGAGAATAATTACAATGAGGTATGCTTTATTTATTTTTTATAGCCTACATACTCACCTTCAGAGTCATGTCATGCACGCAGTAATTTAAACAGTATATTTTTCTTCTTTTTTCCTTCTTTTCTCTCCCATTTCCAATTGCTCCTTGCTTTGACACCCTCTCCCCCCCCCCCCTGGCAGGTTTCTAAATTGAACACAGTTCAGGATTTTAGCATCAGCACTATAGCCCAATGCACTATATGTATCTATATGCCCTGATGACGACCTCATAGGTTGAAACACGTGTTGGCATTTTTTCGCATTTCCTGATGGCATTTTCTGCATTTCTTGACATCTGAGGCATTTTCTGTATTTTTTTTGGCATTTTTTTGGCATCTGTTTGGCATTTTTTGTACTTCTGGCATTATATGAATGTACTTTGTTTTGGACACTAACCGGCAGGACACTGCCTGGAACTTATCTGTTTGTAGTATTAAGCTTCTTACATGAAATGTGTACCCATGTGTACCAAGAATGTATCATTTGTTTTTGGGGCACTTTAAATTAAAATGTCCCAAGTATTGACTTGAGGAATTAAGCTGGGCTCCTTGATTTACTAATCAATTACAACATAAATCAGTTGTGTCTTTTTGTGAACACTCCCCATCCACTCTGTTCAAACTTATCACACCCAGTGAGCATACAATAGGTAACAAGCGCAGCCTGTGTAGATGGTTACCCCTTACAATTCGTTCTATTCCAGGTGATAGTGGGATATCACCTTACCATCCACACGACAGCAGCTTTACCAATATTTGATCAGATCATCCATTTAGACTTCCAGGTGTGCGCATTCCTGAATAGGGCCCTACTCCCACAATCCCTTTGTACTGTGACTGTTAGTTGCGACATTCATAACCCACTAACCAAAAAGCTCAAATCCCAGCATACTTAACTCATACAAAAACCCACACAACCACCTCTCGCACAGCAAACTGCATGCACTTCACCACACTGCAACAACAAACAAACAACACATAAGCAGCACCAACAGCACACAAGGCCTGACATCGACCCGATACTCGCGCACAAGCTCAGCGCACAGTGTATACCAAACTGAAGCTGCCAACAGGACACCACCTCTCTCTCTCTCACTTTCCTACTCCCTCGTTGCACTACTAACAACCCTGCCTTCTCATTTGCAGATCCGCCTCAGCGCTTTGGGATCAATTCCATTGGTGACAGTGTGCGGTACAAATCCCTTTAACATTTATCAAAAAAAAATAGGAAACAAAGAACATATCAGAGGAGCCTGTCCCCTGCTTGCATTCGGACAGCGCAATAGATAAGCAAAGATAAGGGATCTAAAGGGAGCATTGCCACAGAAAGGGGACTCAGAGCATAACACCTAGCCTCTGGTAATTGAAGGAGGCTACTCAGGCACCGAGCAAGTCACGTAGGGAGTAGCAAAGGGTGAAGTAAGCGACTGTGTTAAAGACCCCCTCTGGATCCATGGTCCAATCCTGAATGACCAAATGTCATGGTTAGAACTCTTAATAGCATCCATTCCACATTTCGTCATTCCAGAGGCACTCAGCATGTCTGCAAGATGCTTCGCTAATATTACTGCAGCCTGAACCTTTAATCTGCAGGAATTACTAGGTTTAAAGAAGTATGAATAAGTAAAATACACAATGTAACTCATTGGGCATAATAATTACTCCACCTCCCACCCCCCAAAATCGTTTTTCTCTCCCAACTTTAAAGAATAGGGAGTCAATACCAGTGGCAAGCAATTAATTTTTGAACTGGAGGGGCATGAAAGTCTACGCCTAATATGAGGGAGCGATGGAGCGCAGAGAAGGAGACAGAACCAAACAGGTGGAGGTTCTCACCCTGAGAAAAGTTCATTTTACAGCACTTTCTGCAAGAAAATTGGGTAAAAATCCACAACGTTTGCAATTGGTTTTTAATAGTAACACATGAAAAAACCCATCAATAGATGCAAGTCACCACCAATGCACAAGACCATTTTCCAATGTATTTTTATGATTCCTTTGCCCACAACATACCCCACTACATAAAACATGTTCATGTAGGCCAGGCTAGCCACGGAAGTACACTTATCATGTTTACATTAGCATTGCTGCCAGGTAAAAACTCCATCTCATAGTAAGAAAGTATATGGAGACTGGCATCATTAATGTACAGTAACTGTGCATCAAGGGTAAATAAACATGATGCCTCTTATTGCTTGGATACACTGGTCTACAAAATTGTTCCAGGAGGATAGCTCAGAAGCAACATGCTCGCCTTGTAAACAAGACGACAAGAAGCAACACAGGTTCGATCCCCGGTTCCGTGCTTGGATCCTCTGAGTATTAAGCGTGTTATTAATACGCAACTAAGATATATTCCTGTAACAGCATGCTCCGGGGCTGTGTGAGCGCTTTAAAAATGCAAAGTAAATAAATAAAATTCAATATAGTCTAGTCACATAATAACATCTATGTTTGCTTTACCCTAGATGCACAATAATTGTGCATCTAGGGTGAAGCAAACATGATAACTGTTATTAAGTGGGCAGACTGGCATACATTTAATGTAGGGCAGTCTAGCCATGTAATAACGATTCAAATAACAATTATGTTTGCTTTAGCTTTGATGCACGGTACTATGCATCAAGGGTAAAGCAGGAAAAGATTGCCAGGCTCCCAGCAGCCCACACCCCTAAATTTAGGGGCCACAGTGAACGGGGCCAATACATTTAGGGGTGAGGCTGAGACATACCCAGGCACACATACAACACTTTAACTGGTGCATTTACACATCATTGAAACAGCTCCTTGCATGCACACATTCATAAACGCAAACACAGCAATATGCACATGCACATACATGCACATAACATTAAGAGAAGACACTTACCTCACCTGCATGCACCCTCCATGCGCCACACCATCATCGAGGATTGGATGGCCCTCCTCTCTTCAACGTGTACATGTCTGACAGGAGAGGACTCCTCTCCTGTCAGTCAGCGTCTGTACACTGTTAGCACAATAATGAGAGCAGGGGCCAGACTTCAGTTGCCATGGTCCCTCTCATTATTAAGCGCTTTGTTTGTAATGTGTAGCAGGGTACGCGCCCCTGCTCAGAGGAATGCAGCACAGACCACCGAGCAAATTAAATAGATGGGTGGACAGTGCTGCCTGCCATTCATGAGGTGGGTGCCAATCAGGCGAGGAGGCGACCCCCACCTAAAGTGACCAATCACGACTGGTAAATACTCCAGTTTTAAAACCTGGAGCCCCAAGTTGCCTCAAATATAAGCACTATTTATAGTTACATGCTATTCAACCTTAATCAAACCCCATATTAATAAATTGCATCTTTGTATCAGCGCCTATTCTATGTTCTTACTCCACTGCTACAAAGAGCTTCATGTTCAAACCACACCGTCAAACGCTGCAGCTGAGCTTGCTTTTTGTCAAAGAGTCGCACACACGTCAGGAAACTGATTCTATGACACGACAAGGAGGCTCATATTATGTTTTCAGTCTTTACTACTGACAAAATAGCAGCAAAGAAAAATGTTGTTTAAACAGTAACTTTTTTCTTATTAAAACAGAAAAAACACATAAACCATAAGCACACAGTGTATGAACCCAGTCCAAGATGGGGTTAAGAAGCAGCCCATCCCCCAATCAGGATGAGCCCACCCACATAAATGTCCTTTACTCTAACAGCAACTCCTCTTTCTTTGCTGCTGACGCATTGAGATAAGTCCATTTTTACACGCTCGTCCTTTTTCTCTGTGAAAGGGTTTTAATTTGATACATTGTTTCTCGGCTTAAACTATATCTACTGTAAAGCGTTGTATTTAAGTTCGCTCGTTCGAACGTGGGGGGGGGGACTTTGTTTGATATTGTGTTCGCTCGGCGTGAGGCGTTCACCTCGCCTCAGTCATGCCTAGAGCCGGCCCCGTTTCTTTTTCCTTCCCGCCCTCTTCACTCTGCCCGCCCTTTCCCTTGAAACTTTTATTGTTCGCCTGCTCGGCGAAAGGAATTACGGCTGCAGCGCTGCTCGCGCTTTCCCTCCCCTGTCTTTTCTTCGCGCCTGCTCGGCGCGTATTTACATATTGTAGCAAAGGTTATTTGCTATCTCGTAGGAGCGGGTCGAGCGCGTTCAGCGCAGTCACACCTCATTATATGAGGTTTATTTGTGTTTCTACATTCGCCTGCTCGGCGTTCAAAGTGACTGACTGCCTCAGGCAGTACGTATAATTCATATTTTGCGTTACTCACGCGAGTTTTTGGGACATTGTTTCATGATTGCTTGTCTCCATTTTTGTACCTGCTTGGTACTGGGTTCTTCCTAGCTTGATTGTATTCATTTTATATATGCTTTAATATACGCATACATTTCCACATATTTCAAGTGGAACTTTGATAGGTCTGCTGGGCCTTTCTGTTAAGTCTGTGCCACTTCAGTGTTTTTTCCCTCAAATTTTATTTTCTTTTCTTTGTTCTCAACAATGCAATCAAATAAAGGGGCAGAAGGGGATCCCTCAGTTGATGCCAGCACTCAAGTTAGAGCAGCTTCAAAGAAAAGTGATAGGCTTAATGAGGATTCCAGATTGAGCGGGTTGGGGTGAGGCCTCCCTGGTTCCACCCCGTCTGTTTCTAGGGCAATAAAGTATTCCATGGATTTGGCTCTGTGGAATTTAAACTCAACCTCAGCCTCAGCTTTTGACAGGCCAATCAATAAGATGGCCGATTTCCATCCTAGTCCTGTGCAAGGACCCTCTACAGCACCCAAGAAGTGCACGACCAAAACTAAACATTTACAAGGGAACTAAGCCCAGTTCAGAGTTCTCGCTCTTCCCCCGACTCCCCGGTTAGAGCCTTAAAGCGTAAGTTTGGTGAGGGCATTACCCAGTCCTCAGCCCCAATTAGAGTGACCTGTACTCCTTTGTCATCCCCTGAGTCTTCTGACGATTCGGACTCCCCGCCCAATAGGCGTTAAAGGAAGGTTTCTTCTGTAGGGCTGTCCCAGACTGTTGAGGAATAGTTGTTAGATGAAAGTGGTGTCCCGTTTTTTGATCCCTCCCTCATTCAGCACCCTAGGTCTGCGGAATGGCGTCCTCCTGAGGCTGTGTCCTCTTTCCTCCATCATTGGGTTAGGAGGGTTCTTCCGAGTGAGGACAGGAGTAAATTACGTTCAGAATATCCCCGTCCTGTTATCCCTGACAAGGTGGCAGTGACACCTGTTATTGATCAGTCCATGGTTGCCTTTTTGTCCCAAAGGGGTAAAGACCCAAAGAAAGAAGTGGATGGGGCACTTAAGACTTGTCAGGACAAATTGTTCAACAAGATCTTCTCTCCTCAGGGAGTGACTTTCTTTGTGACTAAAAGAACAAAATGTATGATTTCTTCTGTTTCTTATCCGGCGTTTCCTGAAAATAGTAAATTATGTGTGGTTCAGTGTTTGAAATGTTTTGAAGCTAAAACTGTGGATTTTCGCCCCCCAGCTCCCTCTCGGCTGCTTATTTCATACCGTAAGCCTTATAAGGCAGTGTCCTCAAATACTCTGGCTCAGTGGGTTAAATGGGTGATAGAAGAAGCTGGCATGGACCTTTCTTCCTTTGGAGCTCATTCAGTTAGAGGTGCCATGGCATCTAAAGCAGCTCTCCTTGGGGGATGGTTGGAGCAGATCCTAAAAGCAGCTGATTGGTCCAGGGAATCTACTTTTAAGACGTTTTATCATAAACGGATTGATCATGTGGTTTTCAATGTAATGCAAGGGCTTTAAACTTGCATAATATGAGCCTCCTTGTCGTGCCATAGAATACCTAATCCCCCCGCACTATCGTGAGTGGGGGTTTAGATTCTATTAAAGACAAGGAGGCGAATATTATCCCGCCCACCCACCGAGTGCTAACATCTGTCTCCTTTTTCAGCTTCAGGTTGTTCATCTTGGGACACCTGGATCAGCAGAAGGTCTCCGGTGTCTACGCCTGGAGGAGTTGCCTAGAATGTTCTTTAGTTGGACTGTGGACTTTTTAGGTTTTGCTGTTTAAGGCGTCATTGCAACTTCAGAAGAGGAGTTGCTGTTAGAGTAAAGGACATTTATGGGGGTTGCTCATCCTGATTGGGTGATGGGCTGCTTCTTAACCCCATCTTGGACTGGGTTCATACACTGTGTGCTTATGGTTTATGTGTTTTTTTTTGTTTTAATAAGAAAAAAGTTACTGTTTAAACGAAATTTTTCTTTGCTGCTATTTTGTCAGTAGTAAACATTGAAAGCATAATACTCGCCTCCTTGTCTTTAATAGAATCTAAACCACCACTCACGATAGTGCGGGGGATTAGATATTCTTTTGAGTTTCACTTTGACATGGTCTTGACACTAACAAAATGGCGCTAATCGCAGCCCCTGCACATAGACCCTTAAGCCACACGCAGCAGAATGCATCACATGTTCGCCTGCGCGTGATTTCCACCGCCGCAGACCAAGAACAGGGGACATTTCTGCAGACCCCCCGCGGATGCGATTGGTCGGGTTCCAGACCATCTGTGGTACACCCGGTGCGGCCATTTTATTCCCTTGCACGTTCGATGGGCAGGTACGTGGACGAAGCTAGTCTGTGAACCGGGCACGCTGGTTTTTCCACGCCTCCATGGTTTTCTCAATCTGCAGGACACTGCAACACAAATGTGGGTCATCAGGAGATTATTACTAGACAATACGGTAAATACACACCTGACTCAAAATCAACATACCCACCGTCTGACGACTTGTTTTCAGTCGCCTCGAAGACAGCAGCATTCAAGTCTGATTTGCAGGGGTGGGGCTTGGATATGTTCACCAATCATAAATCAGCAAAACCTTTTCGGTACCCCCGTTTCTCACTGCTGCTACTACTTAAAATATATCTTGAAAGATCACTGGGATTTTGTCCTCATTTTAAAATGATGCAATACATTTAAATATTACAAATAACCACATTTCAGTTTGGGAGCTTTATATAATTTCTTTACATGTATGTTCACCCTATATAGTCTCCAGCATTGCTATGGTTTATTTAATATATGATCATCACACCAACTAAGCTAACACAGTGTGTTACACACCCTGCATATTACAGATGTGTGTCACCTGCACGTTAAGACTCACAGTGGAGGCAACTCATCCTTTTGCTTTTGTTCTCTTGCAGTCAATAAGTTAGATAAAACTAACACCTATTAGTATATGGAGGCGGTTATTGTACCCTTCTAAACCAATCAAATTGCACAGAATGCAATTAATAATATATTTTGTTGACCTACAAACATTGTGTCTTTTTGAGAAACCTCACACTATTTCATACAATGCTTTATCCTAGTTAACCCCCAAAGCTGTAATTATAGTCTTATAGACCTCGGCAGGGAGCCATTATTGCTTGTCATAATGCTTTCCTTCTACAGCTCAACCTGGGGGCTGCAGGCATTATCCCACGATATTGCCCCTGCCTCCTCGTACATAATGCTGTTTAACTTGCAAGCCAGAAATCATCTTGCCATGCAGGCATGCAATGTGATTGGTTAAAGTCAGGGTGTTATTATGCTGATGTTTAAAAATAAAAGAATCAATGCATTTACATTCTCTGATATTAGTGTTTGGACCTCATATACTGAAAAAATAGTTACTTTGAATCTTTAAACAACTGGAAGGAACTCCAGCCAAGAAGGGATGGACCATGGAAGATCAAGCAGAAACCCGAGTCCTGCATATGGATATCTCTATGTCCTTGAGCGCTGATTCACCCACAAGCACCCTGTAATTACTGGCAGGAGCACGGCGTACTTTCCTGCCCTTGCTTTTCTGCTTCTGTTGACATGTTTGTCCGCAAATGTAATAATTCATCAAACTGGAAATACAGGCACTTGGAAGGATAATTAAAATATCCGTGCAATCCATCCCAACGAGCGGTTGTGCAATATCTCCTGCGGTCGCGCAGGCGAGGAGGCCATGCCGCGTGGCTGGGTAGCTGCATCACCGCTGCTGCACCATTTGCAGACACATGATATGTTTTTCAGAAGATGTGCAAATTAGCCCATCTCGGCTTCTTCTGATAATTCATTCTACATCAAATTTGAGCTAGAGAGCGAATTTGTGTTTGACCAGCAAATTGGGTCAAATTCAAAATTGTTTGCATCAACAAAATTGGAAAATGATTGATTTTATTTTTAATTATCCCTCTGGCATATCTACTATGAAAAAAATCCTAAAAAGTCAAATATTTGTGTTTAGTTACAACCATGATGTTGAAATTTAAGTTTGTTAAGACATGCTCCAGAAAAACTTAATGTACAATAATTTCAAGCAGCAAAACAAATAGAAACTCAAGTAAAGTATTTTTACTAAGTTTGCTGAGAAATTTTACTTCTCAGCAAACATACTTAATTTTCAGATTTTATTTCAGCAAACAAAGTGGGGATATTACTTCAGTTCGGCAGATGTTCAGATATTTTTCCAATAAAATCTCCTTCTTTTTTTTATTTGTAAAGTGTTGCCAATACTAGGAAAATTGGTTACGTTTCTTGGTCAATTACATGACACTCATGAAAGTAAAATGCCCTCATTTTTTGCATGAGCCTACTCTGTGAACTGTTGTTCATGTTTTAGGCATATATAATTAAAGAATGTTATAATTTCAACCAGTGGAAAACCAGAGTAAAGCGGGTGGAATATCAGGCAATGGCTGTCGACGATCTACCAATCCCCAGACATGGCAATGGGGACTTCCAGATTTTCCCCCAAAGTAAGAACCGCCAGTGCGCATTCTGCCAGCTTGCCTATGGTAATTCACCGATGGAAGGCTAGAAAGCCTAAACTTGAAATCAGGTCATTTTCCACCGGTGGAAACCCAGAAGAAAGCGGGTGGAATATCAGGCAATGACTGCGGACAATCCCCCAATTCGTCTGGGCTGGCCAATCTCCACACCCTGGATTGCCTCAACAATGAGGCGCAAGAGGTGCATACCCCTTTGCCACGAAAAATATAGCTGGACCTGTATTTTTGTATATTTTTTAATATTTTCCAAAACTCTTGCCATTTTGGGTAATGTTCTTGCAGCTGAAGGCTGGAGCCCTTTATAAAGAAAGGGGTGCATTGAGTGCGCCGCATATAATTGATCATCTCTACCGGCATTAAAATACTGCCTCTTACAGAAGGTCGACCAAACACCCGGTATTAATTCCACGCCATCAGCAGTACAAATACCATCACAGGTGATGTATTACTACCAACAATCACCATGACAGGACAATGCGGGCCGAATAACTGGTCAGTTAGTGCCAATAAGATAATCAGGCCAGAGCCAGCCTTAGAAAGGGTGAACTCCCATCACCGGCTCTGCGACCACTAATCACTCAGACCATGAGGTGGGCTGGTGGTGTGTGCTGAAGGCGCCCAAGGGCTAGACTAGAACTAGGATGCCGGCAGTGGTGTTTCCTATCTTCCTTCAGCAATTTACACATGGAGGCACTTCTTCACTAGTTGAGAGTGGTGAAAGTTTTCTATTGCCTGTGCTTTATAAATGCAATACCACTGAGATTACCGTAGCAGTAATCTTGGTGGATAAAGGCAGTATTATAAGTGTGGTAAAGGCTCTTTTTTGATTTCAATAATACCTAAACATAGTTTTTAAAGAGTCAGAGACAAGTGTCTTGGCTTTAGGAAGAAATCGTGGGACACTGCCAAGATTAGCCGGGTAATCGAACATTTTCCTTCCAAAATGCACGTCAGAATTTAAGCCTTTGTAGGTGCACTACTGAACGGGTCAGGTAGTATCCACTGCTACAATATTAGGGGCTCACCCCCCTCAACTTTCACGGGTCAGCAAATCAGCCCTCCTCCAATTTGTGCATGAAAGCATTTGCACATTGAAAATGTCATCAGGGCCTATTGATCCCAGGCAACATCACAGGGAGCAACATGGTCTCTGCAGACATGAAAAAGGACATGGCTGAAAACATTTCCCTCCGCCAAGTGTGGGTGTGGCACTGCAGTGTTTTCCTGTGAATCTAACAGCTCATAAAAGGTTTACATGAGGTCATTTGCATGGCTCAAGAATGTTTGAGGCTTACAATGGGTTGTAATTGACGGTCGCCGCTCAAACTTATCTGAGGGTTTGGAAAAACAGGTTTTACTAACTATTTTAAAAGAAACTGCTGTCAATCAGTGTTACCTGCAAAACAAAACGTTTGCCATTAAAAAGGAACAACCATGATTACTTCCCACTTGATTTAAATGTTATAATTAGTAAGCTCAAAGGAGCCCTTTTTATAGTGAATGTGATGTATGTAAATTCGTTTGTGTTTTCTAATGTTATTTTCCTATTTCCTTTTTTGATCATTAATAAATGTATTATGACAAACCTTGAGAACTCGATGTTGGACATGGGAACCAAGGGAGTGGTGCCATCCAACTAGAAGGATCGGAGCACAAGAAGTGTGCGCGGACTAGACCACGGGCAAATGCTGCCTCCCGTGCCACTCACCTGGGCCGTCCTGTTATTTGACCTATCCGTAGCCTCGCCACACTCACCCTCCTGCCCCCGGCTGCCCATCATCTGTTTGCACTTCCTCCTGTATGCTGCTGTCGCCGTTCTCCGTGATGCAGGGATTGACCATTTTTTTATTTTTTTTTATTTGTATAGCGCACTAGCAGCCCAAGGGAATCGAGGCGCTGAATCGTGGTGTCAGAAACAGGTAAAGGGTGGTTATATGTGATTTTACTGAAGGTAAAAACAGAGTGGTAAATTTCAGAGTGTTCAAAATACCGAAAAAATACTGAATTGTTTTTAAAAAAATTTATTTTGGGTGGGCTCCCCCAACCTCCTTGTTTTTCTAACCTTTTAATGCCACTCCAACCCCACCACCACCCATTTTAACCCCTTACCCACTACCATATATATATTTAATTAACATTTTCGGTATTATTTCGGTATTTTGGCTTTCGGTGAAACTTACCACTCTGTTTTATTTTCGGTGAAATTTCTGGGTACCGAAACGGACATAAGCCCTTTGCCTGTTTCTAGCCAAAAACTCTAAACTTTAAATGAGGTCTTTTCGCACCACTGGACACCCAAGGATTGCATTTACTCCGGAATTAGACAAGAGTGCTCATCCTTTTTGCATAGACTTGCATAATAGCCTGGCAGTTAAGGGGTTAAATCAGCCCAGTTGAAGGTGAAGAAACCGCAAGATCGCTCATTCACTGACCTGGAAATTGAAACGTTCTTAATCATGTGTTGGCCAAGACCTCAACAACAGCTCAAGGGACTTCCGACCTGTACTTTTTCCTCGCACCAGCCATAGTGTTGGTTATTCTTATTACTGGAAATAGGGCCCGTACTACTCATGGAACACCTGCTTTTTTACCACCCCGGACAATGGCCCCAGGGTGCTAATAGTGCTAACGGCCTTGGGGGCGGGCTGCAGCACGTGATAATGGCCCACCACCTCGGCCGTCACATCCCTTGATTTCTTTTATTGCACAGAAGTTTGCTTCTACATTGTTAGATGTACTGCTTCTTCGACATCAAGGGCCTGATTTGGGGATTTCTTTTACACGATGCAAAGTGACTGTTCACTGCAAAAATACACTTTGCACTGCTCAATGAATCCGGGTGTTTGTTGGCAGTGCAAAGTCACTTTGCATCTGTGAAAAGTCACTTTGAACCGTGCACAAATATCTATGAATCAGGCCCTTAGTAAAGTGGAGGATGACTTGCCCAGTCTTACTTGGGTTCATTTGCAACAATAACACCTATGGATGGCCATGAAATGAGATGCTAGAGGGATGCACACAAATTACAATCTACATGGCAATGGCTTGTCCTGGGATTTGGGGGGAACCCACAAATCTCTTTGACACTTGATTTGGCAACTTGGTCAGTTATCATACCCGATGGTAGAGATTAGATGGGTGTGATTACTGAGGTTTCAGTTTACTGAGGCAGGCGATCGAGCTTTGCCTCAGACGGCCAGCCGTCTCCAGCAAAGGAATCTATACATCTGACCGCAACTCAAGCTCGGACCGGTTTTGCTACAGTAACCATGCTACCATGCTACTGTGTCATCATGTAACCGATGATATGAGAATCCAATGGAGGGGATGAGTTCATTGAGCGGGGAGGTGTAGAGTGTGAAGAGAGAAGGCCAAGTGCAGACCCAACTGCTACCCGTTCCAGGAAACAGAAATGGAGGGATCTGCCAGGGAGAAGGCACCCCAAGAGAAAACAGTTCCCTGAAATTCAAGATGTGAGAGATTCTGGAGGAATGAGGGATGCTCAACGGTGTCAGATGCAGCAGTGAGACCAAGGAGAATGATGATATGGCACAGATGGCAGTGATGAGACCAAGGAGAATGTTGAAAGGAGTAAGATGGCAGTGGTAAATCCAAGGAGAATGTTGATAGGGGACAGTAGGCAGTGGTGAGTCCAAGGAGAATGTTGATAGGGGACACATGGCAGTGGTGAGACCAAGGAGAATATTGATAGGGGACAGATGGCAGCGGTGAGTCCAAGGAGAATGATGATAGGGGACAGTAGGCAACAGTAAAAACCAAGGATAATGTTGATAGGGGACAGATGGCAGTGGTGAGTCCAAGGAGAATGTTGATAGGGGACAGATGGTAGTGGTGAGACCAAGGAGAATGTTGATAGGGGACAGATGGCAGCGGTGAGTCCAAGGAGAATGATGATAGGGGACAGTAGGCAACAGTAAAAACCAAGGATAATGTTGATAGGGGACAGATGGCAGTGGTGAGTCCAAGGAGAATGTTGATAGGGGACAGATGGCGGTGGTGAGACCAAACCAAAGAGAAACTTGATAGGGGACAGATGGCAGTGGTGAGACCAAGGAGAATGTTGATAGGGGACAGATGGCAGTGGTGAGACCAAGGAGAAAGTTGATAAGGGACAGATGGCAGCGGTGAGCCATATGGAGGAAGTTACAGATGTGGATACGCACTGTTTACTTGTAGAGCTTGTTGCTGAACCCAGATTGGTGGGATTCATTGACACTGTTGGCCACCAGGTTGTCATTGGTGTATTCAAAACATGCATCTTTGAGAGCTTTAGAATAGAGAACAGGAGAGAGATGGTTTTATAGCTGGTTGTATATTCGGAAACGGCAGTGTGTTTAGTCAAAATGGTTATGGCCGAGGCCATCTTGTAGCAGGCTGGGGAGAAAGCAGAGGAAAGTGCAAGGAGAAAGTCAGGCTAGCACTCAGAATATTTGTGGTGTTGAGCATTCAGCAAGAACACTGAGGGGTTGGCAGCCTGGAAACTCAACGTCATCTTGGTCGGGGTGTTTGGTTGGAAGTTTGATAGTGAGGTGAGGGTGAGTCCGAGGGGCGGTGGAGAGAAGGAGAAGAAGACACAGAGGGAAGGGCTGAGAAGAAGTGACAGGAGTGTTATATATCTTGGAAATGTCCCTTACTTTACATTCTAGACTCTTATCACTTCCTACAAAACTCAACCACCCCCTCTCATATTTCTAGTTTCTCTTTGGACCTAATCCTCCTCAGTGCCAGTGCTCTCAATTCAATCCTCTGAACACTATCTCCTTTCCTTCTCTTTCTCCCTTCTATATTCTCCTTCCTCCTCCCTTTCCTCTTCCTCTGGTTTCTTTGGCCACGGTCTTCAAGCATTCAATAGCTCCTCTTTCTCATCTGCCCTTTCCTTTCTCCTTCCTTCTCTTCATACCTTGGCTGCCCTCTGACTCTACTTCTCTTCTTCTTTTCGGCATTCGTGTACAATAATCTCGATTTCCTCTACCGCTCTGCTCCTTTTCTGCCTTGCATACTTTAACACCCTTTTTGAGTCCCTGTCCTCTTCTCTTCAAAATCATGTCCTTTCACCTTCCTCTCTGAACCTGCCATTCTCTCTTCTGTCTCAGTATCAGATTTGTATAATTATTCCTCTTCAAACATCTCTCTTCTTTGGTCCTCTCTTCTTCTTCTCTATCCTCTGCATCTTTTCCCGCTTCTGTCCATCCTTCCACTGCATCTATGCCCTCTTTTCATCTACTCTATGACGCTGCCTCTCCGCTTGTTAAGGCTCATCCCACTGCCGCTCAAGGCACCCCTATTTCTTTCTCCTATCTTGCACCTCTCTTCAACTCTTCACTTTCTTCCTCTACCTTTCCCTCCTCTTTTAAACATGTCTAAATTCTCCCTATTCTAAAAAACCCTATGGTCGACCCTTCCCGTCCATCCAATCGTCGTCGCATTTCTCTGCTTCCTTTTCTTTCTAAACTGCTGGAACGCATTGTTGATACTCAAGCCTCTATCTTTGTTAAGCTACGCTCTCTCCTACCTTCCTTTCGGTTTGGTTTTGGGGCACGCTGTACAGGAGGGTGGAGCGACCTCTGACAGGCCCATGGGATCAGAGCTCACCCTCGAGTACTTTAAGATGAGATAGCTGCACCTTGAGGTGAATGGGGTGCAGGATTCTCTTACTCCAACACCATCAATAAGGACAACTCAATGGTTTGGCAAAGGGAAGTCCGTTTAATGACAAGTACAAAAAACAGGGAAACATTAAGAAATCATCAATGATGCGATCGCCCATCTCGCTTCAACTTTCAACTTCTTCATTCAGACAGCAATAGTTATAGCGATTTCACGTCATCATTGACGTGTAACACTCAACAGTTTGTCATACAATTCTATTGATTGGAAAAGGTAACTTAAGTATAGGTACTATATCTGTATATGGTAATGGAGTGTGAGGATTGGATAAATTTTATCGGGTGGGCGTCTAAGCCCATCCCTCTACATCGCTCATGCTAGACGTCACTAAAGGTACGACGTCTCATTGGTTCTACTAGCTATAGGACCCTAGATTATTTGGTCCATTGTGATTGGGTCGGTTACACCCCTAGGCATAAATCTCCACTTTAATTAGCAGCATGCAGAATGGTCACCCAGATGCGGTATACCCTAAGATTCACCCTGCCTCCCTTCCATCAATCAGTACCTTCAGGGCTATGTGTCAATTAGTTGGCTGAGGTTGGCCTCGAAACTGTAACTTTTTATCAGGAAAAGTTACGGCATCCTCTGGGTTTGGGTGACATCAGACGTTGGTACCTCTCTGCGCTTGGCTGGTCACGTGTCAGTACACCGTGAAGCTGTTTCATTTTCCTTCTGTTTGCGTATTTGATTCTCCCTTCAGCCTTGCCACCTGCTTGGGCCCCCTTATCTCGACCTTCACGGGGCTGGCTGCTATGCTCTTAAGTTTCGATTCTTCGAAGTTGCCGCACACCTCCCCTCCTTTGGTGACCTCAAATTCCCAGGCATGAGCTCTTCTTGCTAAGTTTCGATTCTGCTCTTTCATCTGGCTTTGTGCTGGTATACGAATCCTGGCCTGTTTGACCACTATCATCCTGGACTTAATTCTGCTTTTGTAAAAAGTGGCTTTGCACTTATATAATGTGCTTTATTGAGGTAGGTATAAAGTTGGCGCTTGCCGCTCTATTCTTATACTAAGCATAGCAAGCAGTACTGTTTCCTTGGCTTCTTGTCATAAATCTCCCCCCGTCTCACCTGTGATCGGGATCTCCCTTGTTCGGCCGCAGGACTCTTCCTGTGGGTGGTTCGGGTCTTGAATAGGCTCGCCCGAGAATCGTCAGGTTGCAGAGCGCGTTCAGAGTTCCGGGAAGTTCGTGGTTCCAGGGTGTCCAGGATTAGCGATAAACAAGCAATGTAGGGGGGAAGTCCAGGAACAGGAAAAAAGGCAAGGAAGGAAGTATGAGGATCAAGGAAGCAAATGTAGAGAGAAAACACACGTCGGGTCACTATCGAAGATAGCGTTGAGACGTGTGGACCCACAGGGGCGTGACCAATTTATAGTACGTGCTACGACGTGAAAGCTAGTGCGTAGCACAGAGCTTGGTACGGCCATGTTGGGAGGAACAAGGAGTACAAGCCCTTCGTGACAATGACCATGAGGTGCAGAAAGGGCAATTTCGCCGGGTCATGACAGCATCCCCCCTCCGAAGACTGGTTCCTCCAGGCTTGCCTGGGTGAATAAGATAGAATCTTCTGAGCAAACGAGGGGTCTTTAAATTAGAAACTGGTTCCCATGTTCTCTCGCTAGGGGGGTAGCCTTTCCACTCGACCAGATATTGTAATCGACCCCTTCTATACCTGGAATCACATATCCTGGACACCTCATATTCCAACTGGTCGTCCACAACAACAGGTGTGGGTTTGAAGGGTTTTCGAGTAGAACTAACATAGGGTTTCAACAGGGAAGTATGGAAGACTGGATGTATCTTCTTCCAGGAATCCGGGAGCTTAGGTCGGAAGGAGACAGGATTGATGATCTCCTTTATAGAAAATGGACCATAATAGCGAGGAGCCAATTTGTTTGGTCGTAGATGTCGAGGTAACAGTTTCGAGGCTAGCCAGACTTGATCGCCAACTGAATAGGAGGGTGATGGTCTTCTCTTAGAGTCCGCATATCTTTTGGTTCGAGTCTGGGCCTGTTCTAACTGATCCTTGGCCTCTCTTTGTAAGTCGATCAGCGTCTGAATCCAAGAGTCAAGGGTAGGTACCGGAGTAGATTCTGGAAGAACTGATGGTAAAACAGACGGATGATAACCTTGACTGCAATAGAAAGGGCTGATCTTGAGAGCTGAATGATCTGAGTTATTGTAGGAGAATTCGGCTAAAGTATGAAGAGAGACCAATCGTCTTGAACCTTGGTGGCAAAACAACGAAGATATTGTTCCAGGGTTTGATTTACTCGTTCCGTTGCCCCATTGGTTTGTGGATGATAGCCTGAAGAAAGGGAACGTTGGATTCCTAGAACACGACAGAGATGTTTCCAGAATTGTGAAATATATTGAGGTCCCCGATCCGAAATAATCTTGGAAGGGAGGCCATGAAGACGAAAAATATGTTCCAGGAAAATTCCAGCAAGTTCTGAGGAAGATGGTAGTTTATACAATGGCGTAAAATGAGCTAGATGAGTGAACAAGTCAATGGTTACCATGATGGTTGTATATCCTCGGGAAGGTGGTAATTCAACAATGAAGTCAGTGGCAATAACTTCCCAGGGTCTGGTTGGCAACGTAGGTTGTAGAAGCAGACCCGCCGGCCTCTGATTATCGTATTTGTTCTGACTACAAATTGCACAGGTCTTGATGTATTGAACTACACTGGACTTCATCCCTGGCCACCAGAACTGTCTTTGTATAAGACGGAAGGTGTTGGTAACCCCCCGATGGCCGGAGTGAAGAGTATCATGGCATAGATTCATTACCTTCTGTTGAAGTTCTTTTGTCGGAATGACCACTGAATTGTTCTTGAATAAATATCCTTCCTTGATTGTCAAACGCCAGGGATTTTTCTCGGATATGTCCTTCCAGAGTTCAGATGATTGAGTCTGTACTCTGATTTCTTCCAGGAGATTGATCGCTTGAGCTACAAAGATTGTAGGTGGAAACATTTTAGGATAGATCTTATCCTCCAAGGGAACGTAGTTGGGACGCCGAGAAAGGGCATCAGCAATCATGTCTTGCGGTCCAGGAACATGTGAGATTTGAAATTGATATTGAGCAAAGAAGTAGGCCCATCAAGCTTGTCTACTCTTCCTGCACTCCATGGTTTGTAGGACCTGAAGATTTCGATGATCAGTACGGACTTGAACTGGATATTTAGCACCCAGGAGTAGATGTCTCCATTCAGTGAAGGCATGACGAATGACCAATAACTCCTTCTCCAGAACTGAGTAGTGAGTCTTACTGGTAGTCAGGGTCCGTGAAAGGTAAGCAATGGGATGTTCCAACTTATCATCGGATTCTTGTTTTAAAACTTCTCCTATGGCGTAATTGGAGGCATCTGTTTCCACTAGAAAAGGACAATTTATGTCAGGTTGGGCCAGGATGGGGGCCTGAGTGAATTCTTTTTTCAAGCGTTGGAATGCCTTGTCTTGTGGTATAGACCAGTTGAATGGAACGTCTTTCTTCAGGAGATTAACAATGGGTTGAACAATCTCGGAAAAGGTGGGAATGAATTTCCGGTAGAAGTTGGCAAGCCCCAGGAAGGACTGTATTTGCTTTACAGATGTTGGGGCGGGCCAAGCCAGTATGGCCCTTACCTTTGAAGGATCCATACTAATTCCTTCTGAACTAAGGACAAACCCCAGATAGTGAACTGATGAAGCATGAAACAAACATTTTTCTGGTTTGGCTAAGAGTTGATTTTCACGGAGACGTTGAAGTACTGCCTTTACATGTTCTTCATGTTTCAAGGAATCCTTTGAGAAGATCAATATGTCATCCAGGTAGACGATAACATTGAGAAATAACATGTCAGAGAACACCCTATCCATAAAACGCTGGAAGACTGCGGAGCATTAGTCAGACCAAAGGGCATGACTAGGTATTCAAAGTGACCAAAGGGTGTTCTAAAGGCTGTTTTCCATTCGTCTCCTTCCCGGATACGGATCAAATGGTAAGCACCTCGGAGATCCAGTTTCGTGAATATCACTGCACCTCTCACAGCTTCAAGGGTATCCGAGATCAGGGGTAGTGGGTATCTGTCTTTCATGGTGTGTTGATTTAGGCCCCGATAGTCCAGGCAAGGTCTGAGCTCTTTGGTATCCTTTTTAGGAACGAAGAACAATGAAGCACCAGCTGGTGATTTTGAAGGTCTTATGGTGCCATTCTCAAGATTAGTGTCTAGGTATTCCCGGAGGGCTCTTTTCTGGTTCTGAAAGGATAAGCATCCTGCCAAAGGGAATCACTGCTGAGGGTTCAGTATCTATGGCACAGTCTTCGGGTCTATGTGGAGGTAGGGCTTGAACGATGGCAGTAGAGAATACATCAGCATACCCTTGATAGATCTCTGGAACTTGTACAATATTGGAAACCGTGAGTAGGGGCTGTGACTGAGGTATCCAGGTTTAAACAATGGTTCATACAGAACTCCGAGCCCAGGAATAAGGATCCGGCCGTCCAGTTGATATATGGATTGTGCCTTTGTAACCAGGGCATGCCCAAAACCAAGGGGTAATGGGCTGATTTTATAATGTCAAACACAATTCTTTCTTGATGATGATTTATGGAAAGATGGATCTCCCTTGTTTGCAGACTTATGGGTCCTGAGGAAAGAGGTCTTCCGTCAATCGCTTCCACTGGCTGTGAAAAACTTCTTGCTTCATACGGAATGTTATGACTTCTGACCCAATCTTGATCAATGAAGACTCCCATTGCTCCGCAATTCACCAAGGCCAGTATGGGGTAGACCTTGTCCTTGGATGGCGATAAAAAGGCCTGTAATATCACCAATTTGTTTTGTCCAGGAGAGTTCAAGGATGGAATTGATATGGAGCAAACATCGCTCTCCCGAAACCTTGCTCCATTTAGGATCGGGAGCTGGCGTTTCCCGAGCGTCGGGGAGGAGCCAGAGGACATTCTTTAACTAGATGTTTATCCGAGGCACAATACATGCATAAGCCTGTGTGTATTCTTCTTAACCTTTCCTGCAGGGAAATTGGTCCACGAAAGGCTCCAAGTTGCATGGGTTCAGAATCAGTGCTCGGACTCTTGGCAGATTCTGTCCTTGTAGTATTCTCTAGGGAGTATCTTTGAATTGATACTTTATTCTTTTTCTTTTCGGCTTTTCTTTCTTGGATTCTAAAGTCTATTTGCATAGACAAGTCCAGGAGGGCCTGGAATGAACTAGGACGTGCCACCCTGGCTAGCTCGTCCTTAATCTCTTCATTTAGACCTCTGCGAAACAAAGTAAAACTGGCTTCCAGGGGCCAGTCCGCCTCTTTGGCTAGCTGTTTGAATCTGGTAACATAGGTCAACATGTCTTGGGATCCTTGTTGGAAGTCAAGTAGCTTTTCTTGAGCACTGTGAACCAGCTCTGGTCGTTCGAACATGGTCTTGAGTTCCGCGATGAACCCTTCATAATCATCCAGGAGAGCATCCCCTGAATTGAGTAATGGAGTGGCCCATGTAAGGGCATTACCAGAAAGATGCGATATTATGAACCCCACCATAGCCCTAGGAGTTGTGAAATAGTAGGGCTTAAAGGTAAAATGTACCAAACAAGAATCCAAGAATCCACGTAAGGTCTTTGTTGAACCGTCGTATTTATCAACCACTCCTCCCAATAATACGCTGTCCTTGTTCGCGGAGTCGCGTGACAAGACGAGCTGTCTTAGCGCCGCATTCTCGGCTTTTATATTCTGCATCTCTGTGGAAAGTTCTTGCATTCCGCACATCAGGTCCTGAATTGCATTCTCCATGGTAGAATCCGTATTGATCGTTTGCCGTCTCAAACTGTCCTAAATCTCCCCCCGTCTCACCTGTGATCGGGATCTCCCTTGTTCGGCCGCAGGACTCTTCCTGTGGGTGGTTCGAGTCTTGAATAGGCTCGCCCGAGCCTCGTCAGGTTGCAGAGCGCGTTCAGAGTTCTGGGAAGTTCGTGGTTCCAGGGTGTCCAGGATTAGCGATAAACAAGCAATGTAGGGGGGAAGTCCAGGAACAGGAAAAAAGGCAAGGAAGGAAGTATGAGGATCAAGGAAGAAAATGTAGAGAGAAAACACACGTCGGGTCACTATCGAAGATAGCGTTGAGATGCGCGGACCCGCAGGGGCGTGACCAATTTATAGTACATGCTACGACGTGAAAGCTAGTGCGTAGCACGGAGCTTGGTACGGCCATGTTGGGAGGAACAAGGAGTACAAGCCCTTCGTGACAATGACCATGAGGTCCAGAAAGGGCAATTTCGCCGTGTCATGACACTTCTTGCGTTCCAAGCCTATTTACAGGCATTAGCTAGTTGCGTATCTTCATCCTGTTTTATGGTTACGTTTCTTTAAAGTTCAGCATTGTTTCTCCTTTGAAGTCCATTACATCATTATTCCTTACATTTCGTCTTTGCGTGTCATCTTTCGATTGTCGTTTCGTTCTTCTGAATGCCCTTGTGTCATCACCATTCGCCTTCAATTAAGGCCCTTTGCGTCTCTTAGGGGAAAGTTTGTAAATAGTCTTAATTTCGTGACAGCTGTTGGTATGGTTGTCTCAATGGGTACAGTGTTGCCCATGGTTGTCTGGTTATTGGCACTTCAACAGGTATTGCTCTTCTGATGGGCACTGGGCAGAGCTGCTCTCTGTTGGTTTATTTGCTCCACAAACATCACATATCTCGGCGAGTATGTTCCTGGTATTTCAAAATGGGTGGCTGGAGTGCAGGCCATTTCTGGGACCTCCTCTACACTCCCCCCTCTGGTCGGTTCATCAACCACTTCTGCTTCCTCCTTTGGATTCATCTTGCTTGGTTCTTCTGTGTCCATTTCTTCGTCTTCTGGGTTTGTACATGATGGTGTGAAAGAGTGTCTCTTAGGGGTCCAAATTGGTATCACTCCTTTCAAACTTCCTGCTGTTTTCACGTGTTCATCCTTATTCCATGTCATTAGTTGACATTGTCCATTTGGGCTACAATAGATCCATGTTCCTTCATAATTTCTACGTTTCCTGGGATACAGGAACTTTGTTCCTTCTGGCGCATATTCGCTGGCCTTCACGAAGTCTCTTATTTCTTCATCAGTCAGGGCTCCCAGAAACTTGAATATGTTTGCCATCCATTGTGGGACCCATGAGAATAGTGTCCCAAACCAGCTGTCATCATCATCATCAACTTTTCCAGTTTCATCGATCATCTGGTTCTGTAGGTTTGTCAGCATACTTATGGCTTCTGTTAAAGTTCAATTTTCTTCATCATGTGAAGGTATAAACGTGCAACATGATTCTCCGAATTTTGCACAAACTCCTCCATCCATCCTTGTGATCATGTCAAGTACATATGTGTTCTGAAGAGTCATAAATCTAATTGCTCTTAGTTCTTCCTTAATCACATTCAATCCTTTTATGGTAGTGTTAATGGTCTGCAATAACTCCCATCTGGTTATCTGCAACCATTTGGTATTCACTCCAACTTGGATTCTTGGCATAAGGATCGTTATGAACACTGATGAGGTGCGGATGAAAAGCCTGTGTTCATATGGGATTGCATGGAATGCCTCTTCTGATTTGGCAGAAAAGTAGTTTTCTCTCTTCATTCGGGATACCCTCTCCACAGATCTCCTTTTCCTCAGGTGGGCATCTGCTCTTTGAAAACTGTCTATATTCAGGTCACTTTTCGATATCACTAGGGCAGGAACATGGACGTTCACTATTGTGCATATGACCTCCCCAGTTTTTCGGCAGTCTTATGTATGCTTTGGATCCACACGCCCAGTAATGATCCATAATTACTATGGTTCCGTGAGTCATTCCTGGAGCTTCAAAGATTTGTCCGCAGTTCTGATTCTCTCCCATCTTCCTCGTGACATTTTTCCTGAAGCACAACTTTGGGCTTTCCAATGACACTATCTGCAAGGGTCCTCCTCTGTCTTCGACCCATGTTAGTAATTTTGTGAGTTTCGGCCATAAAGGTTTGCACAATCTTTGTGAGTTTTCTATTGCTTTCTTGCAGGCTCCAAGGACCATACATGCTTGGCAGATCACCACTCCTTCTTCCCATCCGTTTGGTGAAAGCACTGTTCCCCAAATCTGCATCTGGCCTCTGTTCTTCCAAATTTGAGCTTCTTCTGGAGTTTTTCCTTGGACGTTCAGTCTTGGGTTAATTTCCCATCTTATTCCTACTCCTTTGACTTCAGGCTTTTCATACCTGATCACGTGGTTCCTAGTATGAGCTCTATTTCTTGTCTTAATGTCCTGGATGTAGTCATCTGCATCGGGGTAATCCGTTTCAGTAGCCCATATCAATGAGGCATCCCTTCCAATAAACTGTCCTCTGGTGTTGCACATTGCTACGTGTGACAAACAGTGTGCTGTCGGGACATCGATTTCTACAGCCACGAAGATCTTGGATTTCCCCATGCTGTACGGTAGAAGTGCACAAACGAAGCAGTCTCCTTCTGATTGCTTCTTCCGACTTCTTTCATTTGTTGGTACCAGATGTTGTTTCCTAGATGTGCTGTGCTGTCCAGGTAGTAGTTCAGTTCATTGTTGTCGTCGTGTGGGCTTCTCTTGATTCTTAGTGTCTTCCTGTAGTTAGCTATAACTACATCTCTAAACGTGTCTGTATGACTTTTCCTTGCTGGAGAACTCTCAGGCATACTGGTCCATGGAGCGGGTTTCTTTATCTGCATCGATGAGGTAGTTGGAGGTTTTGCAGTTCTCTCCTTCTCTTCTTGCATTCTTTTTCTGCCGTCTATAAGTGCCTTTATCAACCACCAGCCTGTCACCGGCCCAGTGTATGGCTGCATCGTGAGCCTGGTACCTGTTCCTTGTGTTGGAATTTGTGTGCTTGTCAATACAGTCTCTGCAGTTTTATTTTTCAGCTCCTCATGCCGTTTCTTCACTCTGGCTATAAACGGGAATAAATGATCTATTAACGTTTGTGTCCTGCAGTGTATTCTCCTATAGCAGCTTCTGTCTTCGTAAGGGCTTTTGTTAAGTCTTTTTTCGTTGGCCTTTCTCTCGATTGTTTTCGGTCTCTCGCATTATTTTCTGGGACTGATTGTTCGCTAGGTAATCTCATGCTCTCTGTCGCCTTTGCTTGAGATTCTCTGGAAATTGACACATGCCCTGGTTCGTGTGCATTCAGTGTGTGTGTAGTTGTCAGTGCTATGTTTTCATTCATTCTGTGCTGACCCTGTCTCCAGCTTTTCTCTCCATTTGTTCCCTCAAGTGTGTATGTGTCACTGCTAACTATATTACTTCTCAGGTCATTTACCTTACCATCAGATTTTCTTGGGACTGGAATTACTATATAGGGTCTGGGTGCTTTTGCTGTAGGACTCATTTGTACACCATCAGGTGGGTGCACTGAAATTGGACCGCTTCGTGTACCAAGACAAAATGCAGTTCTGTTCGTCAATGATAGCAAAACAATGATAAACACAATGCAAAAATACATGATGGCACGGTAAGTGCGGCGGCAGCATTTTCTCCCAGAGAAGCAAGACAGCCCCTCTGCTTGTGGGAGGACCCGGTTACTGTTCTGGGCCCTCATCTCGATCATTTATTCAATGTGAATGTTATTGGATTCCACCAACTCAATGTTGTTCTTGAACAGTTTTGTATCATAAAGTGTCTGGTGCTTCACAAGTGTCCCCCCTCTTGCGGGTGACAATTGTCTCTTGATACAGGATGCAGTATCCTTGCTAGACTATGGAAAAATATGTTAGACTAACACTTCAATAAGTCACTTTTACTGTACATGTTCAAAGTATGTGAGTTCCCAGTCCACCCCTCGAATCTGCTTCAGTCCTGAGGACATGCTGGACACTGGTCACTGTGAAGAAATGGGAAAATGGCAATCAAACAACAAAAGGTAAAGTTCTTGTCTCTGCTCCCTCGATCTGTCCCTCGGCTGAATGCTGACGTGCTTTAATCTGCTTCCTCGATCTGTCCCTCGGCAGAATGATTCACTGGAATCTCCACAGATAATCTCTCTGAAAGTTCGACAGCTCCACCTGCAACATTATGCCGTGGAGGAGCGTTCCCATCTGCGCGACATTAGCTGGATCTCTGATGAAGGTGAGGACGTCAACCTCGACAGGTCTCACCACCATCTCTGGAAAGTCAGTGACTAGGCGAAAGAGGATGTTGTATGCCAGTCCGCTGTCTTCGGGTGACAGGGACATTTGTCCTGCCTTGCTGGGTTCAGGATTACAGGCCCTTCCCTTGATGTGAACAATCCTTGCACTTTCCCAAAGCGTGGATTGCGACCAAATAGCTTAGCTTGTTCCACAGCTCACTCAAATGTTCAGAGTTTGCTGGATCTCGAATAAAGGTCAAAGTGTCAGTTGTTCTCCCGACAATAGATGGGCACTCTTCGATTATGCGAAAGAAAAGTGTATTGATGAGTTCATCTACAATCGCCTGTGGTAGAAGCATTTGTGTCTTTATCACTGTATTCAGGTAGTACAATGAAGGCTTCCGCGATGACAGTAAGTAGTTGCCAGATTACCTTCTTGTTGGCAGGATCTTGGATAAAGTCGAGACAATGGTGACCCTCCCTACTAGTGACGGATATGATACCAATACTAACTGGAAGTAGGTGAGTACGTCCTTTGTGATGTTTCTGCTGGGGAACACCATAAGTGCAGCCAAACACAGTCTTGGTATTGGAGTATTCAGGATACTGTATTTTGCTCTTAAAGAAAAAGTCCTTGATCACTGTCTGTTAGGATCTTGTTTCTCAACAATGCTTAAGTGTGGCTTGGTTTGCAAGTTCGTACCAGCAACCGTGTTGTGGTTTACATGCGCAATCTTCTTTGTCATCCTGCAACTAGGATGTACAGAGTTTCCGTTTCATGTCCTTATCCCCTTTTTTGCTTAGAGGAAATGTCCAATTTAAGCCACAGTCTTGCAATGGGGTTCTTTTGTCTTGGCTTTGCGGCTCATGCGTTCTTCTTCCTCATCATGGATTTCGTCGGCACGTCCTGGGTTCTTCCCCGTTGTCTGTAGTTTCTTCGCGGTGGGGTGCAGCTAGAGGGCTTTCTCTGATATATAGCACTCAACGCTGTCTTAGAGTAAGTGATGGCATCCAATAGTTGGGACTTAACTTTGTGTTAGATCAATCTATGACATCCAATAGATCACAATCAACTCCAGCCTAGATCAATAGATGATCTGCAGTAGTAGGCACTTAGCAGTCTTAAATTATGAGTTGATTACTAATAGATAAAACTGAACGCTACCTAAAATCATTAGATGGTATCCAATAGTTGTCATTCAACTCTGTCTTAGATTAATAAAGGGCATCCAATAGTTGGCACTCAACCCTGTCCGAGATCAATAGATGACACCCCACAGATAGAATTAACTTTATCTTAGGTCAATGGATGATAGCCAATAGACTACATTCAACTTCACCTAAGACCAATAGATGACTTTCAATAGACACACTCAACTATAGATAAGATTAAACATTGCCACTCACCACCTAAAGAGCAGAAACGCTGCGCACAAGAGCGGCAGGTCCTCCTCTTACTGAAAGTTAAACTGAACAAAAAGCCAACCTGTGTTCTTTTATGCCAATGCTTCCTTTCTGTGCCAGTCAGGCTGCCCCCGCTCTCTTTTAACAGTGCATTGATCATTTCAATTCAATGAATTTAGTGGCATTCATACAAGACATCTACTGTCTGTGTGTGCACAACTTTCTGAACCAGCTCAGTCATCATAATTACCAGATTTAAATACTAATTCATATTAATTAAGATTTCCATTTGCGCCAGCGATTTCCCGGTAGCTCTCTGAACCATGGCTGCTTCCCAACTATCTCAGGGGGAATGCCCTGCACAAATATTTTCCAAAATATCCTTTTAGCCAATGAAGAGCTGAATTGCTCCTGCTGCCCAGTTCTGCTTCTGGCAATGGTTGAAGAGTTGTATTGCTCCTGCTACCCAGTTCTGCTTCTGGCAATGGTTGAAGAGTTGTATTGCTCCTGCCGCCCAGTTCTGCTTCTGGCAATGGTTGAAGAGTTGTATTGCTCCTGCTACCCAGTTCTGCTTCTGGCAATGGTTGAAGAGTTGTATTGCTCCTGCCGCCCAGTTCTGCTTCTGGCAATGGTTGAAGAGTTGTATTGCTCCTGTCGCCCAGTTCTGTTCCTGGCAATGGTTGAAGAGTTGTATTGCTCCTGCCGCTCAGTTCTGCTTCTGGCAATTGTTGAAGAGTTGTATTGCTCCTGTCACCCAGTTCTGTTCCTGGCAATGGTGGAAGAGTTGTATTGCTCCTGTCGCCCAGTTCTGCTTCCGGCAATGATTGAAGACCCTAACATCCGCATTTGGATCATATGGCCTTCTGGTGCATATGTATCCTTTTAAACAGTGCTAGAGCAAGCCATAGAAACATCACAAAGCATGTGGACATACCACAACATGAATTGTGCAACACTTAAGTACACATATTATTTTTTAAGGCTCTTTTATTGCACACCCCCTGTGTCCTCATCTTGATCCCTCTTCTGCCTTTGATACGGTCAACCATGCCATCCTGCTCAATCGTCTCCATGATAACCTGGGGATCACTGGTCAGGCCGTGGCGTGGCTGACTTCTTTCCTCTCTGATCGACCCTCCCACGTTCAACTTGGGTCCTTTCTCTCCTCTATCTCTGTCTCTACCTGTGGTGTTCCCCAGGGGTCTAACCTCTCTCCCTGGCTGTTCAACCAATACCTGGCACTTCTTGCCCACTTCATTGTTGCACTCTGCCCCAACTTCCAGTGCTATGCGGATAACACTCAGCACATTTTCAGGCTACCCTTAGCCACCTCTTCTCCCTCTATCATCTCTAACAGTCTGTCCGTCATCTAAGAGTGGTGTGCTGCCAATGATCTCTTCCTTAATGCCAGTAAGACTGAGATTCTCCTCATTGGCACCCCCACTCCCTCCTTTCTCCTTTCCTGTAACACTCTTCGACTCCACACTCTCCTTCTCATCTCACATCTGACGTCTCACACTACCAGCGGCACCTCCTCTGAGGTATTCTTCCTTTCCTCTCCCTCCCCCAGAAGCTCACTGTCTCCAGAGCTCTGGTTCTCTCTAGGCTGGACTATTGCAACAGCCTCTTCCTAAATCTATCTGCCTCTACTCTCCGCCCTCTGCAACTTATTCAGAACAGGACTGCAAGACTTGTCCTTGGCCTCAAGCCCAGGGACCATATCTCTCCAGGACTGCAATCACTGCGCTGGCTCCCAGTGGCTGCGAGGATTAAGTTCAAAACCATCTGCATTGTCCACAAGGCCTTCTGGGGCCGGGGGCCTCAATACCTTCAACTCTCTTTTCCTAAAAATCTTAATTCTCGAGCTCTTCGCTCATCCGCCTCCAACTCCCTCAGGGTCAGTCGCTACTCCAAGTAACGAGTTGGTGGTAGATCTTTCGCTTCGGCTGGGGCCTTCCTCTGGAACAGCCTCCCTGCCTCACTGAAACATGAGGAGAACCATCTCCGGTTCCGGAAGCACCTCAAAACCTTTCTCTTTACTTCTGCTTTTTCTCCTCCTCTCCCTTGCTGAATCCCTGGCTGAACCTGCACTGGTTACCTGGGCACCGTCTGTTCTCGGGCACAGGTCCCCTCCACCGCCAGTCGGACACCTGCACTGCCTTCCTGGCAACCCTCTGCACTTGTGGCTGTCTCTGTAGCCCTACCGTCCCACTACCAGCACTTGACACCGGATGTCTGTACTGACCCTCGCACTTGCCACCAGCTGGCCATACGTAACTTATTGTTATTATTCTTTATCCCATGTACTGCACTTCCCCCGCCCCTCTCCCTCGCACTTTCTCCCTTCCCTCTTCCCATACACTTGCGCGATCTGAATTACACCTGGCCTAGTAGGATCACTCTATCTTCCCCTGTCCCCCCTCCCTTGCCTCGTCGCGCCTTGAAACACTTGTGTATAGGAGCGTTATAAATGCCATATCATATCATATCACCAACTCAGCTAAAACTGTGATAGTTCATTTGTTCAGGAGGTCAGTTTTCCCTCAGCAATAGGTCGTCCATAAGGCATCTACCCTCGAACTAAAACAAATCTAAATCTTTATACCAAGCAAAAGGGCCCACAGTAAGGAGAGTTCAGTTCAACTACTCGAGAAGTGTTCGGCTATCACAAAATATGCTTGCAGACTGAGGCAGCGCCCAGGGGTCAAGCAGAAGATTTTCATTCTAACTTTGTGTCCTAGATAAAGAGACCCCAACCTCCCAAAATGGAGACACACACCAATTCAGGGGAGCAAAGTAAGAGTTGGGAGAGGATGCACCCACCAAGAGGGAACTATCCAAGACAAATCTCTGCCTTGCCCAGTGCCCCTGCACAGATAAAGTGTGTCCTAAAAAAAGGACCTCGGCCTCCCAAAATGGAGACACACTCTATTTCAGCAGAGCAAAGTAAGAGTTGGAAGTAGGATGGACTCACCCACAGGGAACTGGCCAAGGCAAATCTCTGCCTTGCCCAGTGCCCCTGCACAGATAAAGCGTGTCCTAGAAAAAAGGACCTCGACCTCCCAAAATGGAGACACCCGCTGGTTCAGCGCAGCAAAGTAAGAGTTGGGAGGAGGATGGACTCACCCAGAGGAAACTGGACAAGGAAAATCTCTGCCTTGCCTAGTGCCCCTGCACAGATAAAGCGTGTCCTAGAAAAAAGGACCTCAACCTCCCAAAATGGAGACAGATGCTGGTTCAGCGGAGCAAAGTAAGAGTTGCGAGGAGGAAGAATTCACCCAGAGGGAACTGGCCAAAGCAAATCTCTGTCTTGCCCAGTACCCCTGCTGAGATGTAGCAGAGTCTAGTGAAATAGCTGCAGGTTCCAGCACAGACGCTCGTGTCTCACCTCTACCAGGAGTTTCTTCTGTGGACATTAGGATGTCCAGTTTTCTAGCTGCAATGAAAGGTGCTTTGCTTATGCAACACGAGAGAGACCTTTAATAGATGCAAAGTATGCATGAACTGCAAGCATGTTGCCAAGGAGAATAGAAATGTGATGCAAATGTTCCTGTTAACTCTCCTTGGCACCTTGTGTCCTGTGTTGCTTCTCCCTACTTGAAGAGGGTATGCCCAGACTTTGCGCTTATCACGAGTTTGGTGGTAACTCGGCAGTAACTCCAACGATTTACCGTCAAACTCATTTACTGTTAGCATCACTCTGCCCCATGGGCTTACCACAGGCTTACACGTGGTGGTCGGTGGTATAAATCCCTATTCTTGGAGTCCACAGGACTGCATGTGGATCTTTGGCCGGAGTTACAGCGCGCGGTAATACCGCAGAGAAATCGTTTGATTTCTTTAGGTAAAGTGGTAGATTTGCCAACAGCTTTTGGCTTAACTCACGGCCTCTACTATCCACCCACAGCAACCGCTTGTTGTAGGACACATTGCACATGGTAAGGGGAGCGGCGTTGCCAGTGGGGCTGGGGAGAGGGCCTCCCGGCCTCTACCTCTGCACCCTCGGTCACACCCACATCCTCAGTGTATGAGTGAACGTCCCCTCTGCCCAGCCCTACGTCAAACATTGCCCCCTGCAGTGCCCTTTGCTGTATTCAGTAACTTATCCATAAGCTGTGTTGTTTCAGTGATATCTGCAATGAAGTTAGTTTTGGCACCTAATCCTGGGCCACACCTTCTGTTAAAACATTGGAGACGAAATGGGAACTCGAGAAATGTCAAATATCATTCACAAAGACACACACAATGCCAAACGTGTGGACACAATTACACACCTATATTTTGACTTGAGTGTTTTCACTAACTTAAACTTAAACCTTCACACACATGTTCAGGCGCACACTTCACATCAGGCGCACACTTCCAACAACATCCAGATGAAAGAAGAACTTTGGGAAATTAGACCAGTCTTTCAGGAGACGCTCACTAAAGTGGTTAACGGCGCATAGGAGATTTGTTTTCACATGCCTCTGTCATATGTATGAATAACTGTGGTTTTGGGGACCCTATTGACACTCATTTTCAGCAGCGACTGGGGGCGGGAGGGGTCAGACTTCACATGTACCTGTTTTGTCTGAAATGCTACTATTGTGTAAGTGTGTACTCATACAATTTTTCCCCTTTACGGGTGGGCGTCAGACTCCATTTGTACATGTTTTCTGGTGAAAGCTACTGCTGTTCTTGTGTTTTCTCAAAGATCTAAAAGTCCTTTCTTGGAGGGGACGTCAGACTCCATTTGCACAGATTTTCTGGTGAAAGCTACTGCTGTTCTTGTGTTTTCTCAAAGATCTAAACGTCCTTTCTTGGAGGGGACGTCAGACTCCATTTGCACAGATTTTCTGGTGAAAGCTACTGCTGTTCTTGTCTTTCGTCAAATAACTAAATGCCCTTTCGTGGAGTGGGCGTCAGACTCCATATAGAGTGAGAGCTACTGATGTGCATTCAATTACTCAGAAGGCATAGCAGAATCAATTTCGTCAGACTCTATTGGTACATGCTTTCTTGTGAAAACTACTTTCGCGCTTGTATTCACGATGTGCTCACAAAATGCCCTTTGCTGGGTTTGGGCTCAGGCTCCATATTTACCTCATTACTCCTGAGTGCCACTGATGTCCATGTATGTATTCCTCATTCCGAGAATGTTCCTTCGTGGGGTGTGTGTTTCAGACTCTTTTTTTTAACTTGTTTGTTTTCTCCTGAAAGCTACTGCCGTGCATGCTTTTGCTCCATAGTCATAAAATGGCCTTTCGTGCAGTATGTGTCAGACTTCCTTTATGCATACGTTCTAGTGTAAGCTATTGATGTACCTGAATTGTCTCCAAATACCTGCATCTCCTTTGATGAGTTGGGCGTCAGACTTCCTTTTTAATTGTTTCCATACAAAATGGTGCTGTGCCTAAATGTATACTCTTCCCTTGTTTGTCATTTCATAGGGTGAACGTAAGACTACATTTTTACTTTTTTCTAAAGGAAACTACGGATGTGCTTGTATTTTTCCTATTGTTTTAAATGTCCTTGTCAGACTCCCATTTTAGTTGTTTCCATAAAAACGGTTGCTGTGCGTATATTTATACTACTCCCTTATTTGTTATTTGATAGGGTGAACGTCAGACTCCATTTTATTTTTTTTTCTAAAGGAAACTACTGATGTGCTTGTATTGTTCCTGTCATTTTAAATGTCCTTTCATGGAGTGGGCGTCAGACTCCCTTTTTAGGTGCTTCCATAAAAACGGTTGCTGTGCTTATATTTATACTACTCCCTTTGTTGTCCTTTGATAGGGTGAAGGTCAGACTCCTATTTTTTTTTTAAAGGAAACTAGTGATATGCCTGTACTTTTCCTATTGTTTTAAATGTCCTTTCATGGGGTGGGTGCCAGTCTCCATGTGGACATGTTTTCTAGTCTAACTTATTGAATGCCTGTATTTTTGGGTTGGTCGCTTGATTCTTCTCCCATAAAATTAATAACATGTTTGGATTCTGCCAATAGTAATAAAATGTCCTTTATCTAAGTTGGGGTCACACTCCATTTCAAGGTTCTGTTGTCTCATGAAAGTTCTTGTCATCTGTGTATTTCTGTCCTAAGAATGTAAAACCCTGCACAGGAGCAGCGCTCAATCTCCCTTTCAAAGGCATTTCTTGTGAAAACCGTGTGTGCCTCTTTGTTCTACAAATGAAAGGCGACATCATTACAGCGAGGTCATGACCCACACCGAAAACCTCTGGCCAGATGTGAAAACGACATCTTTATTAGCATTATTCCAACCATCTATCTTCTCGTTCAGACAATCTCAAAACAAAACATTCCATTTTTTTAAGTGAAATATTCTGCAACTTACTTTTTTTCTGAATGTTATAGTTCTTTTCCTGTTTTTGCTTTAACGTTTTTCGGTAACAAATCGCAACTTTGAATCCACGCACTCAACCCAGATATATATAACATAAATTATGTGCAAAAAAGAAAATAGAATGTGTGTTTTTCTTCATTTGAATAACTCTGTTTGGGTGTTGGTGGCTTTTCTGATCCGGTCGCCAGAGTGCTTCTTTTTTCTCTTTCAGGATTTTCACTTTGTATGATCGAATTTGTCATCAGTATTTTATTCTTTTGTCTTGGCCGTAATTTTTCCTCCAATCATGTTCTAGTTTGCTGTTAGTGCTTTTCATTGCTTTTGGGTGTGGGATGAACCCTCTAACTATGCTTTCTTTCTTGATGGGATGAGGTGCTTTTCAGGGCAGATGACAGCCATTGTTTCTGCAATCCATCTCTGGATCAGGTCTACTTTCCCGTCTATGTCTGTCACTTTCACTGATATGGTTGTTGGCTTCAAGGTTTCTAGTAGTTCTTGCAGGTTACTGGTTTTGATGATTTTCCAGTTTCTTTTACAAATTGGAGGGTATTTCAATGGGTTTTCTGATGGGTTCGATGGTATTTGGATCACAAAAGGGATCATGAGGTGGTCACTTCATAGTATTTGGATGGGCGGTGCTGTTATGATCAGGTTTCTTTTGGCAAAGATTGCGCCCAGGCTGTTTTCTGCTGTGTGGGTCGCTCCTTTCACCATCTGGAAAAGGTTCATGGTCTCAAGTTGTTTAGTTAAGGTTTTCTATGAGTTGAGGTTCTCTTTTTCGAACCATATGTTGAAGACCCAGAGAATGATCATATGGTCATGTTTGATGGCTAGATTAGTGACTGCTTCTATGAATGTGTCTGTGAAGGTTGGAGGCCTGTAGACTAGTATGAATGTGAGGTTTGATTGTGGGCCTGTGGTAAGGTGGAAGACGAGGGATTCTCAATTCAGGGGGCCTCATTACGACCCTGGCGCTAATGGGTTAACGGCGCCGTAAAAGGCTGCAGTGCCGGAAACCCATTAGCGCCTTACTACGAGGTCCCTTTGCGCGACCCGACCTGAACGGCTGGTCTAGACCAGCCGTTAAAGTAGGAACCCGCAAAGGGACCTTGGTGCTAAGTACGGTACCGCAATTTGCGGTACCGTACTTAGCGCCTTCCCCAGTCCCATTGAGCCCTATGGGGCAGAAATGGGAATGGGGAAGGGCCAATGTTCAATGGGGAATTACCGCCCCGCCAACCTTGGAATGGGGTGGCAATTCCCCATTGAACATTGGCGGACTTGTTAAGATACCGGCACCAACCATGGTGCTAATAGCGCCATGGTTTAGCGCCAGTATCATAATGAGGGCCAGGATGTCTAAAGCCTCTGCTGTTTTAATGTTTAAGTGTTCCTTGTAGGCTACTGCAAGTCCTCCTCCCCTTATCCTTTTCTGTTTGCCTGTTTGCATTTGAAGTTGTCGGGTAGGCAGCTGTGTAGTATGAGTATGCCTTTGTAGTTTTCAGGTAGCCAGGTTTCTGTGATGAATAGGATGTCAATTCGCCCGTTGCATAGTAGGTCGTAGATCTTGGTTGCGTGTTTGGGCATAGATAAGGTGTCGATTAGGTTGCAGTGTCGTTTTCTCTTTGCACTGATTTGATTTGTTCTGGTTTGCATCTTTGTTCTCCTTGTTGTTAGTTCTCCTTGTCCTATTTGCGTTGTTGAAAGTTTTGAGTTATTCTTGTTTCATAATTGAATAGGTCGGTTAGGTTTCTGATTGGGTTCATGGCCATTGCAGGCTCCTCTTCTGATTCAGCATGGTGTTGCGGTTCTGTTGGGGTTTGGTGATGTATGGAGTGAGGGAGCGCTTTCTCACTCTTCCAGTTGTTTCTGCCTTGTTCCTATGGCGCCCAGTGTCTTGCTGTCATGTATGGGCTCCTGTTATTTTGATCCAGTTGTTGCGAGGTATGTTGTAAGGTAGAGTGATTTTTCTATTGTTTTTGGGTTGGCTCTTATTCCTGTGAGGGCCATGGCTGTGCATTCTAATGGTGTTCTGGAATTTGTCAGCATAGGGGTCTGTTGTGCTTCCCTTTTTTATATCCTATCTTGTTCCTTTAACTCGCAATGGCTGATTCTCTGGCGGGGCATGGTCTGGTCTTGTGGTTTACTCTTTTTTTCACCTCTTTACCGGTTCCCTCACGGTTGCGAGTGGCTTCCCATAATCTGGGGTTGTTTGGGTCGTCTGGTCTTTTTTCATGTTCCCTTCATAGTTGCGAGTGTCTTCTCATGATCTGCATTTATTTGGGTTTACAGGGGCTTAAGCCCTCCCTGGTTAATGAGTCTGTCTTTAAGTCTGCCTTGTGGTTGTCTGCCTGGTTAGTTTTGGGTTGGGTTCCTTTCAGTGGTGGTTCCCTCATGATTCCTTATCCGTGGGAAGAGGAGTCGTGTTGAGAGTCAGTGAGCCGGATGAGTGGTTGGTGTTGCTCCCACGTTGGTGTCCGGGCATGATGAGTTTGCTAACTATGCAAGATACGGCCAACTAAGCACAGTCCAGCTGAATATAAATAGAGGGAGGGTAGAGGATGGAGGGAGAGCGGCCCAAAATGGTTTCCCAAGAGTAAATGCAGAAATATTTAGAACTAGTAGTTTGCAAAGCAATTAGTGAGATCTGGCTTATTAAATGTTGTCAGGCTAAATGTGGGATCTGACTAATAAGATGCAGTCAGGCTACGTGCGAGATATGGCCAGCTACACACAGGAGGGTTGAATGTGGGATAAGGATAATTAAACACATTCAAGTGGGGCAAATGGTTACACAAAAACTCAATGCAACTGAGAATCCTGGTTGTGACATGCAAAAAAGGCATCACCACCAACTCCTCATGCGCAGGGGGTATCGTACTGGAAATTGGGATGCTGCTCCAATGATCATCCTGAGCAGTGGATGGAGGTGATGGTCTGTCACCGTACCCTGAGCAGCAATGCTGCTGTGGAGATAGGTGAAGAGGAGGGAGGGGCCACTTAAGAGAAGGTACATGAGGCGACCCAAGTACTCAGGGTGGGAATATCTCCCTGGCCTATGTAACGAAGGCATGGTATCAAAGTAAGAGAGACACAAGTGACCATAGTTCAAGGGTGTTTATTGAACTTTATCAAGGGTGTCAAAATCAGCTATCAAAACCTGAATCTAAGATGGGAGCAAGCTACGACCTCGAAATAATAATAATGCAGTCCTAGTGAAGCCTTGTCAACATAAAAGGGCCTATACCAAAAAAAAACTATTGCCAATCCTTACTGGTAATTTTCCAAATAGTGTGGGGAAATGTTCATGAAAAAGAAAGAAGTGTCCACAAAATGATAAGTCAGGAGGATCAGGCCGTTTGTGTCCCATCCCCATGATTGTAGCATGAGACAAGGCGGTTCACTCGAACATAGAACACTCTTGGGCTTCTTCTGCACAAGATTACACATCCTTTTACAAACACCAGGGCCTTCTGTGCCCAAGTCTCTTATGTTTAAAGTCTCTTGATTCAGAGGTCCTAATGCACCAAAATCAACGCAAAATGTTCCTTTCCAAATATTCAAGTTGGCCGATTCACTCTCCAGCCCGGATCCTCCTCAAACGGGCTTGGATCCTTCTTTTATACAATTACCCTCCCTCAGCCAGGTTTAGACCAATTTTAGTTTGCAGGCATCCCTCAATCAGGTTCACATTTGCCATGGCAATATCTTCTTGGGTGACTCGCGGTTCACCCCGAAACCCCCTCTTCTGGGCTCAGATCCCTTTTATACAATTAGTCGGGCTCAGACCAATTTCAGTTCGTAAATTATCAAAGACTTAGGAATGTGCACAGGATTTAGCTCGACCTTCTGCAGGACCTCTTCGATTTCACAGTCCCATGATTCTCACATGCTCAGTTGGATACCAAACAGAGACCTTTGAGTAAGCACCCACGTGGTGCCGGACCACTCTGTATTTGGTACCTCTTCCGGTTTCATAAAGTTCACTAACATATGAGTCATCTTTCCTCATACAATGTTGCCACTTGCAACCTTCAGCATAACACAGTCCGGTCTGCTATTAGTCTCTCCAACTCACCAGCTATGCTGAATTCACTGGTGCTTTACTGTCGGAGCCAAGGACAGTACCACAGCGGCAATCGCTTCTCCCTGCCTTGGCTATCAATGCGGGAGGGCCGTGTGTATCTTCTTCACACACTGCATTCTTGTTCAGCTGTAATTCGCGGTCTTATGTTTCCTTTACTCGAGGCCTCTTGAAAGTTGCAGTCCTTCTCCGAAAAGGTCAAGGGTGGTTCCCTCCTTGCCGCCCTCTCTGGTCTCGCCGCCTTTCTCCTCGGTTGAAACTGCTATCTTGAAATTGCTGCTTCCTCGTGCGTTTTGCCTTGCTCTAAGTGTGCTTCCATGCCCCTCCTTTTATCTGTGTGGGGAAGTGTGATGGACGTCAGGTGTGCGTAATTATCAGTAATTGCCTGACTCTGCCTGAACCTTGTGTTGCTACATGATTACATGTATACAGCGCTGGTGTTAGTCTGCTGTCCCTCACAATTAACTGTCCATGAGAAAGTGCTCATGTTGGAAAAGGGGGGCGGGTTACGTTTCTAGGTCCTACCTGGTAGGCTGGGTAAAAGGTGTCCCACTTCCACTCCCCGAAGATCCCTCATCCAGGTGATCCTCCCACACTGATCCACCCCAAGGAACTGGATCCAATAGCTATGGCCGTGTCTAGGCCACCTGGATGACAGATCCCCAGGGACTGGCGGGTGAGACACCTTCAGCCTTCTCACACCTACCAGCCAGGGATGTATTCCCATCCTGAGTACTTTGGTTGCCTCATCTACCTTCTCTTAAGTGACCCTCCCTCCTCTTCTATTTCTGTAGCAGCATTTCTCCCATCAACAGCTCTTCTGTCAACACCCAACGTGTTGCTCCCCGACATCCTGACACCTCTCTCTCTCTCTTTTGTACTCTTTGTCAGTAGAATCGTATATTGGTCTCACCTGCCACTCAGTGCCTCCACCTTTCGGCCGAGTGGAAACCCAGGAAGCATTTTTGAGATTTCTTAGGTGTTGTTTTTAATTTGTAATCAGGCAATTTTCTTTCTATTTCTAATACTGAAATTACTGCATGCAATATCCAACTCATGATCAGGAGGTAGACAAAACATAGTTGGCTTTCTAACTGTTGTCTGTTTTGGCCATCGCTTTGAAACTCATAAGGGCTTCAAAAACATGCAATGATAATTAGTCGACAAAGCACAGAAATTCACTGCAGTAGCTGAGAGAATCATCTAGAATTGGACTGAAGCCTTTGCATATGGTCCTGTTTGCTACCCCCCTCACAGTGACATAGTGCCCACTACTAAAGGTCAGCCGAGTACAGGTGCCGGTCCACTACAACGATGCCGCACAACACACAGCTCACGAGGCACCATCCTCTGATAATCTTACAGACCTGGAATTTCTAGAACTTCTGCTCCATGTTTGGCCTATAATTTTGTGTTCTCCAATAATTAATATTAAAGACATTCTGCGTGGGTGAGATTTCCCTCAGGTGCAATGACTCAACTGCAAACTCAGCAAACTGTGGCTCGGGACTGGATGTGTTTACCTCGACTTCAAGAGAGGGTGGAGGAGACATGGTCCAGTAGCAGGCTCCCGTCTTTGATGCCTTTAGATGACCCCTGATTGCTTTGCAGAAAAGAATGGGACAGGTCTACAGAATATGGAAGCATTCCCTCGCCCGCCAGTACTAAAGCAAATTAATGGCCTGATTTGAAAAGAAAAGGTTTTTGCCATTGAGTAATTGAAATTGGCTGGTCTTTCAAAGGTCTTCCAAAAAGTGTCTATTAAGCAATATTCAAATCCTGGTTATTGCACGCTCCATCTCTGTACGTGGCTGTTTATCACTTTCTCTATTTCACCATCTACCTAAAGATATGCGCCTATCCATCTATTGGTCGGTCTATATATCTATCCTATCTATCTATCTATCTATCTATCTATCTATCTATCTATCTATCTAAATATCTATCTATCTATCTATCTATCTTCTATCTATCTATCTATCTATCTATCTATCTATCTATCTATCATCACCTTCTCTCTCTCTCTCTCTCTCTCTCTCTCTCTGTCTGTCTCTCTCTCTCTCTATCTCTCTCTCTCCCTCTACATCACTCTCTCTCTCACTTGCTATGGGGCACTCAGAGGAGATCTTGCACGTTTTCCGTTGGGAAGAGAGGTCCCAGTTAGTGTTGGCCAAGCTTGGATTCTTTTGCAATGTGCATCTGCAGAACATCTGTAGGAGTGCATACAGCATGTGGCAGAAAGAGGCTTCTTGGCGACAGGTGATTCCCAGCCTCTAGCGTTAAGGCGGATGGCAACCTCAAAGTGTTGACTCAGTCATGATTTAGGCAGAGGTGGACATCTTCTAGTGTTTAGGCGAATTGGGATTGGCAATTGGCCTTCATGCTTTATTAGAGTAGCACATAGCAAAGGTGGTGGCGGGGGCTGAGGTGATGAATTCTGCCATGGTAGGTATGGTAATGTTTATTTGTAAAGTGCCTATACACAAGGCAAGTGTTTCAAAGCACTCAAGGAGGGAGGAACATGGGGAGAAAAACAACAGTCAATCAGAGCCCTTGAATTTCTATACAATACAAGTCTGCACAGGCAGAGTAAGTGCATACAGTACCGTTAACATTGTTGATGACTGCAAATAGGTCTGATGACGATTCTGCAGTTTTTCCAAGTGCATTTACGTGCCACCATGCAAGGAAGGGAGTCAGGGAGGATAGACAATCTTCAAAGGCATGGTTGATTCAGATCATACAAGTGCACAGATGGTACAGGGGAGGGAGAGGGGGGAGAATGAGTACAGGGATCGGGGAGTATGTGCGCCCAGTTGGTTAGAAACTGGGGTAACTGCTGAGATATGCCACTCTCATGGGTCATTAACCAAGTGCAGTAGTGATGAGGCAAGTGCATGCCTGGAAGCAAGTGCAAGAGGACTGGTGAGAGTGCCGGGGACCTCCGAGACTCTGAGCTACACCAGGCAGCCAGTCAGTAGGCTGTGAGAAAAGGAGGCGGAGAGGGATAGAGCGGAGAGAGAGGTTAGCAGGGTAGAGGCAGAGAGAAGGAAGAGGAGCAAAGGAGTATCTTAAGGAGTTTCCAGAACTTAAGGAGATCAGGCTCAAGATGGAGGGTGGCAGGGAGGCTGTTCCAGAGGGAGGCTTCTGCTGAGGATAAAGATGTTCCTCCAAATCTCTGCTTTGAGAACCGGCTCCCTCGCAGAAGGTTGACGGTAGAAGAGCAGAGGGTTTGTGAGGGACAGTATTTGGGTAGGCATTGTTGCAGATAGGTAGGACCCTGGCCCCAGAAAGCCTTGTAGACAATGCAGAGGGTCTTGAGCTTGATCGTTGCAGCCACCGGGAGCCAGTGGAGGGATTTCAGTACCAGAGAGATGTGGTCCCTGGGCTTGAGGCCAAGGATAAGTCTTGCGGTTCTGCTCTGGATGAGTTGCAAAGGGAGGTTGAGAAAGAGGCTGTTGCAGTAGTCCAGCCTTGAGAGAACCAGGGCTGTGGAGTCAGTGAGCAGCTGGGGAAATGTGAGAAAAGGACGAGTACCTCTGAGGAGGTGCAGCTGGTAGTTGGACTTTTTTACACATGTCTGAAATGTGAGTGGAGAAGGAGAGAGTGGAGTTGAAGATGACCCCAAGGTTTTTTGCCTTGCCGGTGGGTGCGGCCGCATGGCCAAGGTAGGCCGGCCAGAGTGAGAGTGGGAAAGCGGGAGCAGACGTCTCAATGTGAACAATCTCAGTCTTACTGGCATTGAGCCAGAGGTTGTTTGCCGCACACCATGACTGAATTGCAGACAACAGTCAAATATGAGCGAGGTAGAGGAGGTGCCTGAGGGTAGCCTGAAGGAGAGTTGCATGTCACATGCATAACTCTGGAAGTTAGAGGAGAAAGTGGCAATCACACGTGCCAGAGCAGCGATGTACACATTGAAGAACCGGGGGGACAGGTTAGAACCCTGGGGAACGCCACAGGTTGAAAGAGTGATAGTAGAGAGTAAGGACCCAAGATCCACCTGGGATGGGCGGTTGGAAAGGAAGGAGATCAACCATGCCAGAGCCTGACCTGTGATTCGCAGGGTGTCACGGAGACGTGCAATCAGGATGTTGTGGTTCATCGTGTCAAAGGCAGAGGAGAGGTCAAGAAGAATGAGGACAGAGGGAGTGTTAGTGTCAAGATTTGAGAGCAGGTCTTCACGGGTGTTCAGAAGAGCAGGGAAACGGAAGAGCCAGGGAGGAGGGCTTGGTGGTATAAGGTCCATGGCCTTTTTATCATCTTGTATTGGCAGCTGATGGGAAGACTGGGGAATGATGGCTTCAGCTTCATCTACATTTATATGGAGAATGATGAGAATGGTGCAATAGAAGCCTTGGCTTCTGTAATTGAGGATGTCTATCATGGGACCAATTAGAAGATCCTAAACTAGAGAGGCATTCTAGATAGCCTATGAGGAGTGATTATGAAGTCAAATCAAAAATCTGAGAGCCAATCAGGGTTAGGAAAGCAGGAGATGAATGGCATGTTCTGCAGTGCCATACCTGCATCCTCCCCCTTTGGGTCCAGGGTGTGGGGTTCACAATTGTAGTTTGTTGTTTTTCTGCATGGCCACACTTACATTTCCCCCTTAAGGTCATGGGTGTGGGGATCACAAATGAATTCTGTTGTTGTTCTGCACCACCATATTTGCATTCTCCCCCAATAGGGTGCAGGTTGGGTCTTATCATTTAATTGTGTGGTTGCTTGCACTGTAATACTTGCGTTTTGTCCCTGAGGTTGCAGGGTGTGTGTCAATCAATTAAGTATGTTGTTGTTCTGCACGTCCACACTTGTATTTTCCTCCCTTAGGTTCTAGGATGTGGGTCACATAATTGAGTTCTTTTGTTGTTTTTCTCTGCCACACTTACATTTTCTTCTCTTAGGTTGCAGGCTCTGAGACTCAAAATAGATGTGTGTTGCTGTATGACTTTTCCACACTTGCAATTGGCCTCCCACCAATTTCAAGAATTGGGCTTCCCGTTAAGCGCTTTGCTGCTTCTCTGCATTCTTACCTACATGTCCTCCTCCTAGTGTGCTGCAGGTGCAATTTTGCAGTTTACGCTTCATCTCAGCTCTGTTTTGTGACACCTGCATCTCGACAGGTGTGGGTCTCCAGCTGCGATCTTCACTACCGTTGTGGTTGGGCATGCATGCATTTTCTCGCTTCGAGTGACCCAGGCCTTGGTTTTGCAGCCTTGAGTCTCACTGCTGTTTTATTAGCATTGCCACCATTGTTTTCTCCACAGGTTACTCCAGTCGAGGGTGGGACACTGAGTCACACTGCTGCCAGACTGAGCCCGCTCTCGCCATGCCTTCCAGCTCCAAAATCAGAGACACCTACTGGTGAACCAGAAACGCCTCCACTCCCTCAATCAGTCCCCACCATAACATGCCACCTCCACAAACCCTTCCTAACACCAACAAGAGGCCATAACCTACCCACACTCCAGCATAGACCCCCCTCCCATATCACCCATTCAATCATCAATAATTCCCCCCTCTCTCACCCAGGTTGCATTCCCAGCACTCTCTCCTCCACCAGACCCTTCCCTCTCTGGACCTCCCTACCACCACCACCACGCGTACTCCAACATTGCAATTACACAACTGTAATCCACATTTTGCATCTCTAAACACTGTCCGCGCAATCCTTGACACCACCCCTGTTCAGTCACCCCTTCAACCCTTGGGCACATACCTCCTGCTCCCCCTAAACTCCTAAAGAACAGACACCATGCCTCCTGTGCATTTTCTAGAGAACATACCTCCCCCAACCTCACATCTAGACTCAAGATATCCCCCACACCTACACCATCACTGCCTAATCCAGTGAAATCACTCATCAACATGCAACACTCCCCTCGCACCTCTGGAAGACCTTCACCAGACACCTCTAGCACCCCTAGAAGACTGTCACCAGACCCCCACACAACTGGAAACAAGACTGGAAAGTTTATTCAGAGCCCTGCATTTCCTCTAAACACCCTAATCACCACACCCCAAATGAGGGATTCCACTACTCACTCCCCACATACACTCCCATCCCTAGCAACCAATACACCTTCCAAGAGGTTTCCTACCCTGCAAGCACTCTTCACCCACAAACCAACAATGCACATGGTCACCATCTCCTCTCTCTCCACCGGAAACCATGAGTCTCCCCGGAGAGACATCTCACCTTCAACGCATCTCGGACCCAGTACCCAGCCTCTCCTTTGAATGATACCACACTACATACTCGAGTCATTCACCGGACCACCCCCAACAAAACCCACCCCCTCTCCACTCACCCACCATGAATTTCTGAAGCTACTATCTAACAGCCACCCCTCAGGCTCTCCTAGGTACTCCAGTCCCCCTACTCTACTAAAATAAATCCTAACTTTCAACTGTACCAGCGACAGCACAAGATCTATCGTTAACTCATCTCTCATTCCTAGCACCTTACTAGAGAAATTCAAGACCCCCCACATCGAGCCCCTGCTCAAAAAGCTCTGACTCGACCCCCTTGTCCTGACCAATTACAGACCCGCCTCAAGCATCTGATTCATAGCTAACCTAATTGACCGAACAGCCGACTGACATCTGTGCAAGTCAACAGAATACAACCAAATCCTTTATCCCGCCCAATCCGACTTCAGACCCTTACAAGACTCTGAATCATGCCTAGACTCCATCTGGGATGATCATAAAAGACACGCAGACTCGGAAAGGATGCGTCACCCTTATTCTACTCAACCTCTCTGCAGCCTTAGACACCATTGACCACCCCACCCTCATGGACAGACTCAACTCTCTGGGCATCAGGGATGCAGCTCTGAAGTGGATATCCTCCTTCCTCTTTAACAGATGCCAAATAATAAATATGCCTCCTTTCTCCTCAACTCCCTGCCCAGTTGCCCATGGAGTGCCATAGGGTGCCTCTCTCCCTCCCCTCTTCTCTTCAACCTATATCTGAGCCCACTACTCGAACTCATTCGATCCTACAGCCTCTCTTGCTATAACTATGTAGACAACACCCAAATCGGCTTCAAAATACCAAAAGGGCCATCCTCCAGCTCCCCCGATCGTGCATTATATCTCTCAGGAATAGAACACTGGATGACTGCCAACCACCTCTTTCTCAACCCAGGAAAACCGAGACCATGCTTTGTGGGAAGACTGCCCACCCCACTCTCTAGGCCCACCCTCACCACCTCGAACACAGTAAAAAATCTCAGATGTATCATAGACAAAGACCTGACCCTTTCACAACCCCTCAATTCTGTGACAAAAAGCTGCTACCTACACATGCGCATTCGCTGCTGCATCCTTCAGTCTCTGCGATCATGACTATCATCCTTAGACTATGCTAATACCCTATACCTGGGGGCCCTCGCATCACAACTAAGAAAACTAGGCCCTAGAGGACACATCACACCCACCCTCAGTGTCCTTCACTGGCAGCCGATCGGGTGACCTTCACCCAATGGAGCTCTCCACAACTCAAGACCAGCAAATATTCAGCCTTAACGTACATTCTACAGGCCTATCACAAACCTCAGATCAGGGGGGCGCTGATGCGCACGATCAAGCATGGGTGCTCTTCTGTAGAGCTCCAGCGACCCGGAGCCCTGCCGCGGCCGATAACCACTCCTGTTTGACATTGCACCTGTGCCCATAAAGCAATTCCAGCGTCGGAAAGAGAGCACCTTCATTTGAGGTGTCTCCCGCTCTGTGAGGCTCCTTACCTGCTCTGCTCATTGCACCTGAAGAACAGGCGAGACGCGAAGCTAAACATGGCATCCGCAGTGTAACCGCTGTTGTGACACCCGGCCCAGTGTGCATGGACGTTGCTGCAACTTTGTTGGGGAGAGGTCTGTAAGGCAGCAAATGCAGGGAACTTTGACGCTGCGCCTCAAGGTGACCCTGGGGTCCTACTTGCCGACTCCTGCTGCGAGTCCTGCCAGGCAGACATGAGCCTACCAGTGAGTTCACTTGGCACGAGCAGCCGGCTGTGCATGAGAACGAGTGAGGAACTACTGGACCCGGCCTGATTACACTGTGCTGTACCCAGGAGGGACCTCAGTTCTGATTACTACATTCACCTTTTGCTATGTGTGCCCCCTCCCGCCCCCCCGGGTGCTGTGTGGGGCACAGATGTGGAACACTGCACATCCCAATGCGCTCCTGCATACACCAGCCATCACACTGAACGGGCTTCCTCTGCTGGCCAGACCCCTGGCTTACCTGCTTTCACACCGGCACACAGTGCAACCTACGGGGACATGCCATTCATCCTCCCACCCCTCTGGCACTGCGCCTTTCGGTGCTATATCTTGGGAGCTGGAAAGGGGGTCATAGGTAAGACTGAATGCATGGTGCATGTGACGCTGGTTCCTCCAGCTAGGTCTACGTGGGATCTTCATTGACAGTGGCCATTATGGGCCCCAGGTATACTGGACTCCTACTGGCAAGTCCTCACCCCTGTTCATATACGCACCGGGTCATCACACTTCTGGGGCACCCAGAGCACTTGAGCTGACTGATGCAAATCTTGATCGCCAGAGAGTGCTGCAGAGGAGCAACCAGTCGGGTCCAAGCAAGAATGAACGGGTAAGCGATGGGTGTTACGGTCCAGCAGCATGTTCATCCAGGAATTTTATGGCTTCCTCAGGGAGTGTGAAGAAGTATTTCTTGCCCCTGCATTCAGTACGCAGCTTGGCTGGGTATAGCATTGCATATTTCATCTTTGTTGCATTGGTGTCCATGAGAGAGGTGGTGCTTCGCTGCCAAATGTACTTGAGATACACTCCCTGCTACTAGTGCTCAACTGGTGTACTGCATCGCCAGCCCTTGCTCCGATACCCTTGTTGCCCCCCTTGGGATTGGGTCACTACTACCTATTGTGCACGCCTGTGGTGGTGAACCCACGTCTACAGAAGCAGTGCTCTATGAATATGTATGCCAAAACCACTCCTAAATCACCTAAGGCCAATGGAAGTGCTGCACCGTCAGTTAAATCTGGGGACCCCGGTGAACCTACATAGATACAGCACATGATGGCCTGTATGCAGGACAGTTTCTCTACAATTAATAACAAGCTGGATGACATGAATGGCACAATTAGCTCCATTAAGTCTCGACTGGAGAAGGTTGATCTGTGACTGACAGAGGAGGAGACCATGGTTGGAGCAGTGAAGATGACGTTTCCTCGTTGAAATCAGATGTCGCTTCATTAACCAAGTAAATTCAAATTGTCACCAAAAAGAATGATGAGCTTCAAGCGAGACTGCTGCGCAACGACATACATATTATCGGGGTCCCCGTGAACAACCTTGACAATTCCTTGGAAGACTTTGTGGAGCATGCTATTCTAGCTCTACTTGACAAACCTGAACTGTCACCACATTTCACAGTGTAGCGGGCCCACATATCCCTGGTGGCGTAACCCAAGCCTGGGGTGCCGATGCACCAGAGAATTGCTCCGATATTGAACTATCGTGACAGGGGTGCGATCATGCATGCTGCCCGAGAAAAAGGCAAACTTCTATTGGGTTCCAGCAGGGTTCACATCTACCCAGACTTCGCTGTGGCAGAACAGCAAGAGAGGAAAACGTTTCTGGCAGTGAAGAAGAGGCTCTGTGACTTGGGCATGAAATATGCAATGCTATACCCAGCCAAGCTACGTACTGAATGCAGGGGCAAGAAATACTTCTTCACACTCCCTGAGGAAGCCATAAAATTCCTGGATGAACATGCTGCTGGACCGTAACACCCATCGCTTACCCGTTCATTCTTGCTTGGACCCGACTGGTTGCTGCTCTGCAGCACTCTCTGGCGATCAAGATTTGATTAGTTGCGGATGTCCATACCGTGCTGATGAGTCACCAGTATGTTCATAGTGGCGCTTCTACATCATTCTATTGCCACTACTTACTTCAGGAGATATATTGCTGCTTAATACTCTATACTTCAATGGTCGGTCATGCGGACCGGGTTGTCTCCTGTGTACCACTCCCGTTGTAATGTTGCAAGGCGTGTTGGGTTGTTCGGTTTTGGGAACCATCTTCCCATTTGGGGGGAGGATGAGGGTGGGGAGTTAAAAGTGGGGTTCAAAATGCACTTGTTCATGCTGTAAATGTTCTTTAAACCTGCAGGCAGCGTTTGCAGCATAAATTGAGACAGACTTTCTTGCAGGTGGGCTGCAGGTGAAGGGGCGGGTATGCTACACATTGGGGTGATGGGGTAGCTTACGTGCCTGAGCTGGAGCGTTCAGGGTATTGGAAATCCAGTCTAGCGGCGGAAGCTTCTGCCCCACATCGAGCGTCACAAAGCAAAGCTTATATTCTTGCAGGAAACTCATGCTGTGGGTGCAGGATGCAAGGGATTGTCCAGACATTGGGGCAAGAACAGGTTTTACACCACATACTCCACGCAGTCTTGAGGGGTAATGATTCTGCTTCATAGCTTTACACCATTCAGGAATAGGAGGGGTCATACGCACCCACTGGGTTGATATGTTATGGTCTATTAGGTACTAGCAAGAAGAGAGCTAATCCTGTTGAATGTATATGATCTTAAAATAGATGACCCTGCATTTTATGCTGCAATCGCGAACATGCTGGCTCTCTACCTGCTAATACCTATACTGTGGGTGGTGACTTTAACACCATCCTGGAAGTAGACCCGGACAGATCTGGCCAGAGCACGAGTATACTTACAAGGGCTGCCCGGATGATACGGAGCAGAATGAATGAGCGGCATATTGTGGATGTTTGGAGAGCCCTTCACCCATATGACCGTGTATATTCATTTCATTCTTCAGTACATGATCCCCTTTCTCATATTGATCTGTGGCTCATCACCAACGTCCTTCTTGGTGGTATTACCAATGCGAGCATGCTGCCCAGGTCATCCTCCAACCACTCCACAATGTTAGTTACCCTCCAGCTGGATGGGCACACCAAGTCACGTCCCAACTAGTGCTTTAAGCCTCGGGTGCTTCTGGATCTTACCTTTGAAACCAATCTCTGGGATCTTGCCCGGTTATACTTCCAGACAAAGAAGGAATCGGTATTCTCAGTGGGTACACTTTGGGAGGCTTTCAAGGCCTATATTCATGGATTTCAATGTCCACAGAGATTGGGGTTCTTAGGACTATCCAGTGGGACATCAAAGACAGAGAAGATACCCTTTGCCACATGGAACAACAGCACTCTGCCCAGCCCCCCTCGTCCACGCTCTGGCAGGTCAGTGAAGCATTAGACATATTTAGGGCCCACTCAGAGAGGGGACTTGAAATTCCTAGATGCCCTGGTAACATCTAGACGCTATGTGGAAGGAGAGCGACGAGCGACCAGGTAGGTTGCTGGCTCGCGCAACTGGCTTGGCAAAAGGAAGCTGTTGCATTCCACTCATTAAAAACAGTGCAGTTGACCTAGTACATACACTATCTGATGTTAATAAAGTCTATGAGTCTTTTCATACTGAAATGATAGGCAAATAAAGATATTTGCTAGTCAACAGACATCGCTGTATTTCTAGACAATCTTCATATCACACACTTGTCCCCAAAGGCAGCGGCTCAACTGGATCTCCAAATCTTCCAGGAGGAAATTGTTTGCACAGTCGATGCTTTACCTATTGGGAAATCCCCCGGCCCGACACTTCAAGGCCGCACCCTTGGTCTCCTACCTCCGTAAGGTGTGGGTTGAGCCCCTTTTGCTGCAAACGTTCCACAGAACCATGAGAGAGGCGGTCATTACCGTTCTCCTGAAGCCCAACAATCCAGCAGAGGACTGCGCGTCGTACCACCCTCTTTCATTGATGAACTCTGATGTCAAGAGTTTTGCTAAGACATTAGCTATGCGCTTGTTGCCATGCATGGCTTATATAATTCATCCCGACCAGTCAGGTTTCATACCTGGATGGTCAACTGCACTTACCTTACACTGTCTCATCAATATTCTTGCACAGATAAACCCAGAAGCTCAGGCGGTGGCGGCCACACTTGACATACAAAAGTCCTTTGATTCGGTTTCATGGCAATTCATGTATCGACTCTAGAAAAATGCAAATGTGGCCCTAATTTCATGTCAGAGGTGCGGCTATTGTATATGTCCCAGTTCGTAGAGTTAGTTTGAATGGGATGCTCTGAACCCCCCTGGACATCCCTAGGGTCGCGCACCAGGGTTGCCCTCTATCCCCCCTGTCATTTGCCATAACCATTCAACCTCCGGCAGATCTCATTAGATGTAAACATACACACAGGCATTTGGATGGCCAGTGAACCAGAAATGATATCCCGCTATGCAGACAATGCAATAGTTTATGTGAGCGACCTGCAGATCCACCTGGCCCGATAATGGGTGATGTCCGCGAGTTCGGGGAACTGTTGGGTCTTCTGGTAAACTGCACCAAGTCAGAAAATGTCCCCCTAACTGAGGCTGTGACCAAACCACATAACTTACTCGGCTTCTCCTGGGCCCCAACCGAGATGAGATACCTGGGGATTATATTGACAATGCACCATGCCACCTTGCTAATTTGTAACTATGAGGAATCCACAGCAGGCCTTGTGCTTAGACTCCCGCTGTCTATTGAAGGTAAAATAGCCTTGAACAAGATGAAAGTTCCTCCTAAACTTCTCTACTTCTTTCAGACTATACCGTTAGGGCCTGGGGCAGACTTCTTTATGGAGCTAGAAGTCCATTTGAATATGTTTGTATGGCACTCTGGGGCAGTGCACCTTAAGTGGGACACCTTGACCTTACCCTATGCACGAGGGGGGTTTGCTGCCCCTGACTGTCGTTTGTCTAGTAGCGCAGACGCAGTTTGCGGTTTTCTGGTTTGTGCAGGGACGTCATTTCACCAAAATGCCAGGCGTAGCAGAAGTGACATCACATGACCCTTGCCCTCTGATGACATCACAGGAAGTGATGTAATTTGACCCCACCCCCAAGTGATATCACGGGAAGCAACAGAACGTGACCTTTGACCACTTGACAAAACAGGAAGTGCATCACATAGCATTGTTCCTAAGTACACTACGAAAAATATGGTTAAAATATCATTATAATGTGATATACATTTCATACAAGAATGGATCACCATCTGTATCATTAAGATCACTGTTTATAGGCCCATATTACCAAATTATTGTGAATGCAATCAGACGTCCATGACCAAATGATAATGAGGTGTTATCATATAGCACTTACGCTAAAGCGTTTTTATATAGAAGAAATGTACACACAATATCACCCAACCTGTTTTGGTACTCATTTATCGACCTCAGAAGAATGAAAGACTGAGTTGAGGTGTTTAAGAACAGACTAAATCAGTGGCTCACCTCCTGAAGTGTGCCTGAAACAAACCTTTAATGAGTTTAGAAATTAGTGTATAGAATTCCAGCAAGACAAAGTATTTGTTTTTCCTATTCTTTTTGTTTCTTATTTAGGGTCACTGCTGAAAGTGTTAGACTTGTGGAACCCCCTGTTCAACAAGAAACCAAGACACGCTAGAAACAAAGAGCCACATGGCTCTAGCCACAGTCCAGGAACTTGCATTAAAACAATGTTTAGGAGTAGCAAGAGAGACCTCAGGGGTCACTGTTGCGACCCCTGGCGACCCCTAAATGTCATCCCTGGGTTTGGGCATGAAGGCACCCAACCCGCGTGTTAAACTTGAGAATTATTCTGTGCAAGGTCGAGGTATTAGCTCTCAGGTTCTCCCTCCTTTGTTTACTGACCCAGCGAGTGTGACTGCCTGACCTGAGGGAAACCTTGGAATCTCTTGGTGGTGGCCCATCCTTACCACTGTGCCTTCCCTTTATGGAACTGTTTGCTGGCCTTTCCCAGGGCGGAGGCTGCTGCAGAGCAGTGGTGGGCACAGGGTGGTATAAGCTTGCTGGGTAACCTGTACCTGAATGGGACCTTTATAGCTGCAGATGATATCCCTGTTATCGGGCAACATAGATCTTTGCAGCGGCTGCGATACACTGGTCTGCGTAGAGCATTTAAAGCCGTGTGGGCGTAATCTCCTGTTGAACCAGACAGCGACCCCATAATAGGGTATGTTATGACTGCGCATGGCACTCGTGGCATTGTCTCCACTTTATACAGCATGGTTCAGAGCCGGATCACGATGCCCCTAACTGCACTCAGAACCAAATGGGAGAGGGTCATGGATCTCAAAACTGCTGATGAGATTTGGGGATATATGTGTGCACCAACCGCAAGGTCTCCCATAACTCCTGATTAGGCCAAATACAGCTCAAAGTTCTGCACAGATACCAATACACTCCTGGCCGACTACAACTCTTCTCTCAGACAAACACAGGCTACTTTCCTATGGTGTGGAATTGCCCTAGGTTAGGTGGCTACTGGGAGGAGGTATGCACTATACTTGCTGATATGATTGACAGTAGATTTGAGGTGTTTGATGGTTTAGCAGGCTCCATGCATAACCTGGTTAGTATTAGTTTGCTGCTGGTGATAAAATGCCTGCTGCTGCACTGGCTTATGCCCACTGTTCCGTCATCTAACAATAGATGCGGGCCTTCAACAATGGGTATCCTTGCAACCAGCGGATATTCACCCGAGAGACAGATGGCAGCCCTTCCATTCCCTCCTACTGTGAGCGCAGGAGGACTCCTAAGTAACCCAGTAAACTGCCTTTTTTAAACTGCTACCCTGCCACATCGATTATACTCCAGGAGGGACTCCGCCTTCCTATCACAACACCCTCCTTTTAAAAAAAATACTTTTTGGATAATGTCTTTTTATTTTTTCACTGCCTAAGTACATTGATACTATGTTGTTACTGACTGTTACTGTGGTATGCATACATTGTTTGTGATTGTTGTGCTACCAAGTGATTTAATAGAGAACGTTTAAAAAAAAAGGAACCTCAGATCAGACGTAGCACTGCTCCTCATCATTCCAGTGGACAAATCAACCAGAATAGGGGCCTCCTTGTTCTCAGTCCAAGCATTCACCATCTGGAACTCATCCCATTTACCATCTGCCACATAGAGGATTACCTCGCCTTCAGGAAGGCCCTCAAAACCTGACTCTTTCCTTCAGCATCCTCACAGACTTAGGCCCTCATTACGACCCTGGCGGAAAGTGACTGACCGGAGCGCCACAGCGTAAATAGCGTTTCCGCCATTGCACGAAGGAGCAAAGTGCGGCCCATTCCGACCCATCGGGCACGAGCACCACGCCACGGCGGAAGTGCAAAGTCAGCGATGGCGGAAATGACCCCCAAACGGCCCACACCGCCGCCGTACGGCGCCCTAGGTGCAATACCGCCACCCCTCTTAGCGGTCACCGCAGTGTGCGCCTACCGGAAAGTACGGTGACCGGAAATATACGGAAACGGAAGTAAAAACATGGGCCCGGAACGGGAAACATCCCGGCGTACACCTATAAAACCACTAAAACCACACAACCACTAAAATCACTACCCTGAAACACACCCCAACCCGTCACCCACCCTAGCGAAACCAAGACAAATGGGAAAAGTAGCGAAGAAAGCGTGCGACCGCAAGCGGCAGGTCCACTTCTCCCGTGAGGAACTCACGGTGCTAACAGAGACCCTCTAGGAGAATGCTGCCGTCGTCTTCTCCACGCAAATGACCAGAACGGCACTTGCAAACAAGAAGACCATATGGGCTCTGGTGGCACAGCGGGTAAGTGCGGTGGGGACCGCACCCCGCACCCCACAGCAATGCCGCAAGCGATGGGACGACCTGCGGATACGCGTCCGCAGCATACTCTCTGCCAACCGCAACATTGCCACAGCCACCGGGGGAGGTCCTGAATCACCCATCAAGTTGACCCCCTGGAAAGAAATCTGTGCCTCCACCATCGGAATGGAGAGCATAGAGGGAGTCGGAGGGATGGAGAAAGGAGTGCAGACATCCGAAGATTCAGGTAGGTGGGCCAGATAAAACAATGCCAAATCCACACAGTCCATCCATGTGAAGTACCATGCGTCCACATAGTGCAACAGAAACACATGTCCAGGAGAACGTCCACACACATCGTCCTGATAGCGCACGTTAAAACCCACAATAAATACATAAATAATTAAAAACCCCTAATACACGCACTACACGTGCAGCAGGCACACCCAAACTGCAGGCTGCCAAACAACTGCACCCTCACTCCACACACAAATCAAAGCACCTCCAAGGACCCGACCCAAATCACCCTCAGGTACCACCCCAATGCATGTGATACAATGCCATTCCAATTCCCACAGACCCATCAATAACCCTCGCCCTCCTTTACTCCACCACAGGGTCCGATCCAAACGACGAGCTACAGGACACCCCTACCAGCACACCTGCAAAGAGGGCCAAGACCAACGGCCAGAGACCCTCCACCTCAGCTGCACGCATCAAGACACGGCAGCAGCACAAATCAGGTGGCAGCACAGAGGAGGGAACATCAACAGGCACCCCAGCAGCCAGCATGCCCACAACACCACCACCACAGGTCCCCCCAATGGATGCCACAGAAGGCACTGCCTCTGGTGGCAGCAGCACCATAGGTGACACCCCATTGATGGCAGCATGCTCGGACACAGAAAACGGGGATGCCGAAGTCAGATCCATCCATGACCTGTCCCAATCCCCCTGTCTGTCCCATCCCGTACAACATGAGGATACCACGCAGGGGCACCCACAAGACGATGACTGGCCATCCCCCACAAGCCCTGTGGCAAGGCAACATGAGGACAACAGCCCCTCTGTGACACCCCCGCAAATGGCCATGGCCCAGCAGAGGCAACAGTCCCTCGACCAGTTAATCGTACAACAGCAGCAACTGGCCACACTCCTCAAGGACCATGCCGATGAATGTGGGGGCACTAAGGCAGACATAGAAACATCAACTGAGACACTTAGGGCAGAAATGGAGAGAGGTACAGAGACGCTAAGGGCACAAATGGAGAGTAGCACCGAGAGCCTGAGAGTCCAAATGGAGAGTAGCACCGAGAGCCTGAGAGTCCAAATGGAGAGAAGCACCGAGAGCCTGAGGGGGGAACTGCATGCGACGTCCAAAGACGTATGTGCCGAACTTGCCGCAGTGCGCTGTGTGCTCACTGAGCTCTCGCAAACCCTTAGGGACATGCATGGACGTGAGCAGGCAGACACATCATCCGTTGCAAGTTCCGTCCAGGGCAGCCCCCAACGTAGATCTGGAAGGAACCTGCGCTCCACAGGCAGGGGTGCCCCTGATACCCGCAGAGGGGGCTTGCAATAGCGACAGCCCACTGACAATGAGCATCTTTGGACACTGGTGTTCGGGGGGGAGGTAGGAGGGTGGAGGGGGTGTGTTGGGCTCACTTGGGTGGCGGGTCGATAGGGTGTTCAACATGACATCACATATGCCATAAAAAGTGCACGATCAACCAATGAGATGTGTGGACATTGATCTTAGTGTACTAGGCCATCATAGGCGTACAGTCCATATTGTGCATGTCCCAGACACACACAGTGCCACGAGTCCCGTGTCCATGTATCAGCCACCAGGCGTGAGTGCTAGAAGCATACATCAATGAGATGCTGACGAATGTCACGGGCCTCCGGTGCCTCGCAGACTCCAGGAGGTGCTGCCACATCCCCACCCTCATCATGACCATCATCAGGTGCTTGCAGTTCAGCGTCAGGGGGCATGGGCACATTTCTACGTACGCACATGTTGTGGAGCATGACACATGCCATGACCATCTTTGCAACCTTCTCATGGCGGTACAGGAGTGCCCCGCCAGCTGAGGCAGCGGAAACGAGTCTTCAGTAGTCTTCAGTAGGCCGAATGCCTGTTCAATGACTACACGGGTACGTGAGTGGGCATGGTTGTAGTCCTCCTCATGCTGGTCCCGTGGGTTCCGGACTGGTGTGAGGAGCCATCTCTTCAGTGGATATCCAGCATCACCTGTATGTGGACGAGAAACGTATGATGTGGAATGCCATTGCTACGTACGCACACCCCCGCCCCTTCCTGCCAGGTCATTGCCAAATCACATACCCCACATAATCATGCATGTAATGAGACTCACCGAGTAGCCAGGATCTGTTCCCTGCGTGTCGCTCCATGTAGCGTGGTATTGTAGAGTTCCTCAAGACCATAGAATCATGGGTTGATCCAGGGAATCGGGCACAACAATGTGTAATGATCCTGTTGGAGTCACACACCATTTGTACATTCAGGGAATGAAATTGTTTTCGGTTGCGGTACTGGGCCTCCATGGCATGTGGGACGACCAATTCCACATGGGTGCAGTCGATGGCACCAATGCAACCCGGTATGCCGGCAAGTGCATGGAATCCCACTTTTGTGTTGGTAATTTCCTGCTCCGAGCGTGGTAGAGAGATGTAGTCGTCTGCGTGCTGCAGGAGGGCATCGAGCACTTGAAATAGTGTCCGTGAGAACAGTGGCTGAGAAATGCCATGCAACTGTCCGACTGTGTGCTGGTAGGTGCCTGTGGCCAGGAAGTGGAGTACAGACACCACCTTCAGTAGGGGTGGGATGGCGGTTGGGCTATCTATCATGCTGACAAGGTCAGCCTGTGTCATGTCCACAATGGCGGCTATGGTGTCCCGGTCCAAACGGTAGAGGGTGTGGATCTGCTCAGCAGTGAGGTCGAACGGATGTGCTCGGAGGCGTGGGATTGCGGGCTGCCTGCGTGGTGGTAGTGGCTGTGCTGGCGGCCCTTGCTGGCCCTGCCTTGGCCTCCTCCTCCTCCTGCGTCTCCTTCGTGCGGCCGGTTGCAGTTGGTGTTCGTCTTCTTCTTGGAGTTGGAGTAGTTGCAGTGCTATCAGGTCCCCCAGGGCCAACATCGCGAGTCCTGCCGGTAGCATTTCGGTGTGGTTGTGGGAGGAGACTGGCTGTGCAATTTATGTGTTTTCAGGCTGTATGGCCTCCACCTGTGGTGATTAATTCCACCTGTGCAAACTGCTCTCCCCTTTGGCCGAGCACGTCCCGCGCACAACGCTGCAAATCGGGGAATGGCATCTTGCTATTGCAATCATGTATTTGTACCCGATGGCCGTGTAACATTGGTTGACATGTTCATTCTGCTGTGGTCCCATTGTTGCACATACTATCTGTGCAGTCGCGAACAGACTTGTGAAGGGTCAGTGGAACGTAGTACTCGAGTAACGGTGGGCCCTCATGCATCACTGTACCGAGTTGCAACGACGGGCGGGGCGTCCCATTTGTGGGTGAAGGCAGTTGCCATTTTCACACACAGCCGCACTCGATGGAATAATTAGTGATTTCAAACGGCCACAGATGCCTTTTCGGCGTGATGTTGCAAATGAGGAATTCGAAGGGCGGCGCTTTCGGTTTCCAGCTAGCGGCGAGGAGATGCCCACAGGTCTGACTGCAAATATAACGTTCTATTGTTCAATGTCCTTGAGACAGGGCCCATGGCGAGGAAGCAATGATTGATATGAATAGTTTGGGATGCGCAATTGCTACGTGGGCGATGAGGCCGGACGTTCCCAAATACATGTTACTTCACTACACTGGAATTACGGGCTGGGGCACTGTGGATTTTGCAGGCTGCATAACGCACAGACTCAATGGATGTTTCTAATGTTATGTGAGTAATTATTCAGGCGTTTTGATTCCGGGATGAGGGAATGATGAATGGATGCATGGGCAGGTGATTTGATACAGAGTTTGCCATGTACAGGGCTTCTTGGGATCTATCTGCCTCCCCTACGCTATGTGATGCAGGGCTGCCATAGTGGGTCTATCGTCTATCTGGCCTTGTTGAGCCCTCCCTGTCTCGACGCGCCCTCAGACACTTGTGTCCATGCACGTTAACATTCCCATCTGATGGATTCTGTTTTGACAGACGCATGCACAGGTACACTCGTTTGTGATGGTGTTTGCACCTCGATATAGATGGTTATGAGTCGCAAGTGGTTTTGGGGTGGTGATGATCCTTTGGAGTGGGCTAGCATGCATATGGCTGTGGATTTCGTGTGATCATTGAAGTGAGTTGTTGGAATGTGGTTCTGATGGCCATTCTGTTCTTTTTCTTTTCTTTTGGTTGACAGGTATCTCCTCCCCTTTTGCCACTGCCATCTGTATGCCACTCCTGCAGATGGGTTTTACTCCCGACACCTGCTGCTTCGTGTTAATCAGTGGAGCAGCATTACGATCTTATGGGACGATCGCCAATGGCCCACATGCCCTTACGCAGTACTGGTGGCTCGGAGCAACATTTCGGCCTTTCAGCTGGACTAGTGCCTCCCCATTGGGACGGCCCTGCGGTTCTGTGCGCTTCCATGTTGCCTTTTCGTACGTGAATGTGGCTCTGTGTACCATGAGGGAACAGGGCGACACACAAGTAGTGGCTGGTCATTTCTTGCGGATGCAGCCCACAATGGTGATTAGTGTTTTGGAGTTCATGGCCTGATGGCTGTATGGGCTTGGTGACTTTGATGTGCATTAAATTTCTATTCTGATTTGGCCCGTGTAGCGTTTTTCATTGCATGTGATGTGGCATATGCCTATTTGGGGGGCGATGTATTGTGAGGAGATCTGCATTGGGTTCCAGCTTCGGAGTTTAGTTGCGTGGTACTGTACTGGGCGCGTTTGCCTATTAAGCCCGTGAGGTCAGGGATGGGGGCTGCCAATATGACAGTTTGAATGTTGTCATGCTCAGGGGCGGGGGATTGGGTTTTGTGTAACAGATGCCGGTCAGCCAGGTGGACTGGTGGAATGATGTGATTCTCGGAATATTGCTGGTCACAGGTGCCTGTGTTTGCGTGCGTTTCTTGGTGGGGGACTGTGGTCATGTCCATTGGGATGGCTTCTGTATTCGTGCCATCTGTGCCCTGCAGCTCCCATTGGCCCCTCTTGTGTTTCTTTTGTTCGTTGCCATGCATGGGTGACTTGTACATTTCAATGGTTGCATTGTGACTTCATTGCACCTACGGGGAGTTGTACTTTGTGGGCAGGGAGCGGTGTACAGGCACTCAGTGGGGCCGTTTACGGTTGATTCGCGATGCCGTACTTCTCACCATGGCGGAATGGTACATTACGCCATGCCTGATGGCGTTAGGTACATGTCCGCTAGGGTCGGAATTGGCGTACCCTTGCGCCATGGTGGTGTTTGCGGTTTCGCATGGCGCGCGCGCGCGTGCTTGGTGCAGTAAGCGTTGGCGTTCACTACGGTGTCGCTAATGGCTTCGTACTTTGCGGTGACGGGTCATAGTCGCACCGAGCGCTATTCGATGGCGGTATTGCATTTCCGCCATCGTTTTCCGATTTCCGCAAGGGTCGTAATGAGGGCCTTAGTCCTTCTCCAGGGTGAAATATTAACCACCTGTGACAAGAATGTGCGGGTGCATGAGAAGTCGACAAGGTCGAACATAGCCCCCCATGGAATGCATCTTAGCTTTGCTGGAACGTCAAACACTCCACCACAACGGGACATAGCTGTATCCCTCCTGTGGTACGGCCCACCGACCTTCATACATCTGCAATAAACACTGCTCGACTTCACCCACCCAAACATGTGTTACCACCTCCAACAGAATACAGCTAAATTCTACAAAATAATTTGGTCCAGCTGTTCACATAATAAGTATCCTTGACTCTTCTAATCCCCGGATAATCGGTCACGGCACCCATTCTCTAATTTGATATCTATAGGCAGCTATTAGGGTCTTAGCCACTCTCTACCTACCTTCATGCTGGCTAAAAATGCATGCATGCATTTTAGAAATCCTTCCCACACATTTAGGACTACGGTCCAACCTTGCAGCGCTGCGAGTCCACACCAAAGGCAGTAGGCGCTATCAAAATGCCATGTAGCATAACATAACATGCATGGTGCATCAGTGATGATTCTCCTGACCGTAGTTATTTAATATGCAGACTAAACCCTCTAATGACCAACTGAGAGTCTACTATGTTATCTTACCAACAGTACATTTTTTACAATTTTGCACACATTTTAGAATACATTTTAAGATAAAAGACAAAACACCACTAAATCAAGCTAAACCCTAGTGAAATACATAGCCCATTGACTAAATATGCTCCGATGATGAATTTTAAATGAAATCAGGAAACATTGCTCCTAATACTATGTTTATCAAGAACATTTCGGTATTTGAAGTAACATATGTGAGAACTCTGTGTTAGCAGTTGTTACATTGAGTTCATTCAGAAATAGTTTTTGAGGGTAAAAGGTATTCTCAGTACTCATGGGTATGGAATTGGATCCTCTTGCAGCAAAGGCATGCCTTATATCGCATCATAAAAATCCAAAAGAGAACATTGTTTTTGTGTTTGTAGTATACAGAATACCTTATACAAATAACACGTCACCTGAATCATCCTACTGTAGTAACATATTCACAAAAAACATACACAACCTAAAAATGCATTAGCCGTTCAATAATCTAAAACCACACAGATTTCATTTCATTTCAATTATTCATTTATGAAGCACAACAAAGCCCGTGGGCATCAAGGCACTGTTACAGAGTACAGTAGAATGCAAGCAAAATGTTGGTTACGGGTTAGTCGTAGTTACATGGGAACAGTGAAGGGGCAGAGGGGTGGGATAGGGGAAGGCGTGTGCATGGTATTGGGTGAACAACCGCGTTATGAGAGCTTTGCGGAATGTATACTGAGTGGGTTCTGCTCTGAGAGAGGTTGGCATGGAGTTCCAATGTCTGGCTGCAATAAAAGGGAAGCTGGCCCACCTGCTTTGGCGCGTTTGACTTTGGGCAGCATGAGGCGATGGGATTTCTGGTGGGTATGAGTGAGCTTGCCTTAGTTACCTTGTTGTAGAGGTAAGGGGGGGCTGTGTTGGCAATGCACTTGTGAGTGATGGATAGCGTTTGGAAAAGGATGAGTTCTCTGATGGGGAGCCATCGGATGATCAAGTCCTCAAATTTCATTTAAGAATAAAAGCGACAATAGAGTTGGAAACTTAATGCCTCAGGAAAACACGTCTATCCCACATTTTGACATCATATTATTTAATATTCTCCAGATGTTGTTGTCCTTGGTTTTCCATCAATTGTAACTCCTAGAAGATTTTTATCAAGAATCTTACCAGGGCCAACAAAAGGGCGACTCGTGTACCAGTCATCAAGCTATTCCAGAAGTTATTGCTTTCACAGATTATGTTGAATGTACAAAGGAAACATGTCAGTCAAAACACTTATTAATTTATTTTTATTTATTTTTATTTATTTAGCGCACCAAACCCTTAGGTATCTGGGTGCATTTCTTACAGTTACATGTTACACATTTGCATAAAGTTGTGACAATACAATACAAGGATTCTTTAAAGTGCATCACAGGTAGGTACATAGATGAGCAGGGAAATAGGACATGTAGTGGCTTTGCCCCAACATGCACACATTTGCCCCATAGGGACACACCTGTGTTGACTTTTCTCCAACAAGCGAGCGTTTGTCCCTGTAAGAACCAACTTGTTATGATTTTGCCCCAAAATGGCAGCATTTCCCTCTATAAGAACATACCTGTGATGGATGTTCCCCAATATGCCTGCATTGTCCCTGTAAAACACACTTGTTATGGCTTTTCCCCCCAACATTCACGTATTTGACCCTGTAAGAACCCACCTGTGGTAGCTTTGCCCAAAATGACAGTATTTTCCACTGTAAGAATATACATGTTATGGATTTTACCCTGTGACACATACCTGTGATGACCTTCCCTAAATATGCCAGCATTTGCCCCTGTTGGAACACAGCTGTGATGGCGTGTCCACAGCATTTGCCCATGTAAGAACATTCCTGCAATGACTGTGCCCCAGCATGCAAATATTTGCCCCTGTAAGAGCACACCTGTGATGGCTTTGCCTTGCTACAAAATGTCAATATTTGTCCCTCTAAGAACACAACTGTGATGGCTTTCCCAGAGAATGCCATTATTGCCCCAGAAAGTATACACATGTATGGCTTTGTCCCGGCATGCCATTACTACCCCTGAAAGTACACACCTGTGATGGCTTTCCCACAGAATGCCATTATTGCCCATGAAAGTACACCCCTGTGATGGCCTTCCCACAGGATGCCATTATTGCCCCTGAAAGTACACACCTATGATGGCTTTCCCACAGGATGCCAGTATTGCCCCTGAAAGTACACACATGTGATGGCTTTCCCACAGAATGCCATTATTGCCCATGAAAATACACAACTGTGATGGCTTTCCCACAGGATGCCAGTATTGCCCATGAAAGTACACAACTGTGATGGCTTTCCACACAGGATGCCAGTATTGCCCCTGTAAGTACACACCTGTGATGGCTTTCCCACAGGATGCCAGTATTGCCCATGAAAGTACACAACTGTGATGGCTTCCCCACAGGATGCCAGTATTGCCCCTGTAAGTACACACCTGTGATGGCAGTGTCCCGGTATGCCAGCAGTTTCCCTTGTAAAAACACTTGTAATAGCATTGCTCAATACTGCAGCATTTGGACTTTGTGAAATTAAACCACTGACACACACACACTGGACACTTTACTAACAACTGCATGCATACTATGTACACACACATACAAGCAGAAACACGTTCACCCAAGGATTGGTCGCAAGCTTGGATCCCTCATCTACACTGCTCTTTCTTGACCCAACAGAAAGCAGGGAGCTGGGAGCAGAGATAGAACTTGATTGACACTTATCTTCCTGAGACCTTCTTCCTGCCAGGGCTATGGGATCCTCCCACCCATAGGATACAATGGTAGTTGGGAGGTCACCATTGAATCCAATGGCATGCAGAATGTCCACAGCCGTGGCATTAAAAGAGTGCCCATCTTCCCACTTCACTCACAAATACATCCATCCAACACTCACCCTTGCAATTATTCGGCCACTCATCAACACATTAATTCAACGCACCCTCTAATGTTCCCACTCACAAATACATCTGTCACTGTTTCACGTATTCTCTCACTCCAATCCATTCCATCATTACTTGCCTTCTCACTCATTTTCATGCACCAATCCATCCATCACACTCAAACTCACCATCTATAACTCACACTTTCATTCACTCTGTCACTCAAAAAATCATTCATACATCCATCCATCCATCCATCCATCCATCCATCCATCCATCACTCACCTTTCAAATGATTGTCACACTTGCCAATCCACCGATTCATCAACTACTTAACCTCACACTCATTTGGCAGTCCATGAAGCCAACACCTCAACCTCTAACTCACTCTCTTGTTCACAATCCATACATCCATCCCGCATTTTGTCACTCACTTGTTCATCCATCCAAAACTCCACCACTCAATTTGTCACCAATTCATCCAACACACATACTCTAACTCACTCTCCCTTCATCAATACATATAATGCATCAATCACTCACCCACTTACTCCCTCCCCCACTCTCCAATCTATGCTCCCTTTCACCCACTCTCACTCTCCAATCCATCCATATATCAATCCAGCACATAGCACCAGGCCTCCAAATGTGAGTGAGTCATGTTTTTGGCTATAAGCTTTCAATTTGAAATTATACACCCTGCATATCCTCGCACTCACCAATAGATACATTCACCCATGTACGCACCCTTCCATGCAACATTCACAACTTCACTCTCTCAGTCATGAATCAATATATCCAAACAACACTAACCCTCCCTCTCATCAATCCATCAGCACTTCCAACACTTACCCTCCCACCATTCCACTCACCAATCCACCCATCCATCCAACACTAGCCCTCCCTCTCATCAATCCATCAGCACTTCCAACACTTACCCTCCCACCCTTCCACTCACCAATCCACCCATCCATCCAACACTAGCCCTCCCTCTCATCAATCCATCAGCACTTCCAACACTTACCCTCCCACCCTTCCACTCACCAATCCACCCATCCATCCAACACTAGCCCTCCCTCTCATCAATCCATCAGCACTTCCAACACTTACCATCCCACCCTTCCACTCACCAATCCACCCATCCATCCAACACTATCCCACCCTCTCATCAATCCATCAGCACTTCCAACACTTACCCTCCCACCCTTCCACTCACCAATCCACCCATCCATCCAACACTAGCCCTCGCTCTCATCAATCCATCAGCACTTCCAACACTTACCCTCCCACCCTTCCACTCACCAATCCACCCATCCATCCAACACTAGCCCTCCCTCTCATCAATCCATCAGCACTTCCAACACTTACCCTCCCACCCTTCCACTCACCAATCCACCCATCCATCCAACACTAGCCCTCCCTCTCATCAATCCATCAGCACTTCCAACACTTACCATCCCACCCTTCCACTCACCAATCCACCCATCCATCCAACACTATCCCACCCTCTCATCAATCCATCAGCACTTCCAACACTTACCCTCCCACCCTTCCACTCACCAATCCACCCATCCATCCAACACTAGCCCTCGCTCTCATCAATCCATCAGCACTTCCAACACTTACCCTCCCACCCTTCCACTCACCAATCCACCCATCCATCCAACACTAGCCCTCCCTCTCATCAATCCATCAGCACTTCCAACGCTTACCCTCCCACCCTTCCACTCACAAATCCACCGATCCATCCAACACTAGCACTCGCTCTCATCAATCCATCAGCACTTCCAACACTTACCCTCCCACCCTTCCACTCACCAATCCACCCATCCATCCAACACTAGCCCTCCCTCTCATCATTCCATCAGCACTTCCAACACTTACCATCCCACCCTTCCACTCACCAATCCACCCATCCATCCAACACTAGCCCACCCTCTCATCAATCCATCAGCACTTCCAACACTTACCCTCCCACCCTTCCACTCACCAATCCACCCATCCATCCAACACTAGCCCTCCCTCTCATCAATCCATCAGCACTTCCAACACTTACCCTCCCACCCTTCCACTCACCAGCCCTCCCTCTCATCAATCCATCAGCACTTCCAACACTTACCCTCCCACCCTTCCACTCACCAATCCACCCATCCATCCAACACTAGCCCACCCTCTCATCAATCCATCAGCACTTCCAACACTTACCCTCCCACCCTTCCACTCACCAATCAACCCATCCATCCAACACTAGCCCTCGCTCTCATCAATCCATCAGTACTTCCAACACTTACCCTCCCACCCTTCCACTCACCAATCCACCCATCCATCCAACACTAGCCCTCCCTCTCATCAATCCATCAGCACTTCCAACACTTACCCTCCCACCCTTCCACTCTCCAATCCACCCATCCATCCAACACTAGCCCTCCCGCTCATCAATCCATCAGCACTTCCAACACTTACCATCCCACCCTTCCACTCACCAATCCACCCATCCATCCAACACTAGCCCACCCTCTCATGAATCCATCAGCACTTCCAACACTTACCCTCCCACCCTTCCACTCACCAATCCACCCATCCATCCAACACTAGCCCTCCCTCTCATCAATCCATCAGCACTTCCAACACTTACCCTCCCACCATTCCACTCACCAATCCACCCATCCATCCAACACTAGCCCTCCCTCTCATCAATCCATCAGCACTTCCAACACTTACCTTCCCACCCTTCCACTCACCAATCCACCCATCCATCCAACACTAGCCCTCCCTCTCATCAATCCATCAGCACTTCCAACACTTACCCTCCCACCCTTCCACTCACCAATCCACCCATCCATCCAACACTAGCCCTCCCTCTCATCAATCCATCAGCACTTCCAACACTTACCATCCCACCCTTCCACTCACCAATCCACCCATCCATCCAACACTATCCCACCCTCTCATCAATCCATCAGCACTTCCAACACTTACCCTCCCACCCTTCCACTCACCAATCCACCAATCCATCCAACACTAGCCCTCGCTCTCATCAATCCATCAGCACTTCCAACACTTACCCTCCCACCCTTCCACTCACCAATCCACCCATCCATCCAACACTAGCCCTCCCTCTCATCAATCCATCAGCACTTCCAACGCTTACCCTCCCACCCTTCCACTCACAAATCCACCGATCCATCCAACACTAGCACTCGCTCTCATCAATCCATCAGCACTTCCAACACTTACCCTCCCACCCTTCCACTCACCAATCCACCCATCCATCCAACACTAGCCCTCCCTCTCATCATTCCATCAGCACTTCCAACACTTACCATCCCACCCTTCCACTCACCAATCCACCCATCCATCCAACACTAGCCCACCCTCTCATCAATCCATCAGCACTTCCAACACTTACCCTCCCACCCTTCCACTCACCAATCCACCCATCCATCCAACACTAGCCCTCCCTCTCATCAATCCATCAGCACTTCCAACACTTACCCTCCCACCCTTCCACTCACCAGCCCTCCCTCTCATCAATCCATCAGCACTTCCAACACTTACCCTCCCACCCTTCCACTCACCAATCCACCCATCCATCCAACACTAGCCCACCCTCTCATCAATCCATCAGCACTTCCAACACTTACCCTCCCACCCTTCCACTCACCAATCAACCCATCCATCCAACACTAGCCCTCGCTCTCATCAATCCATCAGTACTTCCAACACTTACCCTCCCACCCTTCCACTCACCAATCCACCCATCCATCCAACACTAGCCCTCCCTCTCATCAATCCATCAGCACTTCCAACACTTACCCTCCCACCCTTCCACTCTCCAATCCACCCATCCATCCAACACTAGCCCTCCCGCTCATCAATCCATCAGCACTTCCAACACTTACCCTCCCTCCCTTCCCCTCACCAATCCACCCATCCATCCAACACTAGTCCTCCCTCTCATCAATACATCAGCACTTCCAAAATGTACCCTCCCACCCTTCCACTCACCAAACCACCCATCCATCCAACACTAGCCCTCCCTCTCATCAATCCATCAGCACTTCCAACACTTACCCTCCCTCCCTTCCACTCACCAATCCACCCATCCATCCAACACTAGCCCTCCCTCTCATCAATCCATCAGCACTTCCAACATTTACCCTCTCACCCTTCCACTCACCAATCCACCCATCCATCCAACACTAGCCCTCCCTCTCATCAATCCATCAGCACTTCCAACATTTACCCTCCCACCCTTCCACTCACCAATCCACCCATCCATCCAACACTAGCCCTCCCTCTCATCAATCCATCAGCACTTCCAACACTTACCCTCCCTCCCTTCCACTCACAAATCCACCCATCCATCCAACACTAGCCCTCCCTCTCATCAATCCATCAGCACTCCCAACACTTACCCTTCCTCCCTTCCACTCACCAATCCACCCATCCATCCAACACTAGCCCTCCCTCTGATCAATCCATCAGCACTTCCAACATTTACCCTCCCTCCCTTCCTCTCACCAATCCACCCATCCATCCAACACTAGCCCTCCCTCTCATCAATCCATCAGCACTTCCAACACTTACCCTCCCTCCCTTCCACTCACCAATCCACCCATCCATCCAACACTAGCCCTCCCTTTCATCAATCCATCAGCACTTCCAACACTTACCCTCCCTCCCTTCCACTCACCAATCCACCCATCCATCCAACACTAGCCCTCCCTCTCATCAATCCATCAGCACTTCCAACATTTACCCTCCAACCCTTCCACTCACCAATCCACCCATCCATCCAACACTAGCCCTCCCTCTCATCAATCCATAAGCACTTCCAACACTTACCCTCCCTCCCTTCCACTCACCAATCCACCCATCCATCCAACACTAGCCCTCCCTCTCATCAATCCATCAGCACTTCCAACACTTACCCTCCCTCCCTTCCACTCACCAATCCACCCATCCATCCAACACTAGCCCCCCTTCTCATCAATCCATCAGCACTTCCAACACTTACCCTCCCTCCCTTCCACTCACCAATCCACCCATCCATCCAACACTAGCCCTCCCTCTCATCAATCCATCAGCACTTCCAACATTTACCCTCCCACCCTTCCACTCACCAATCCACCCATCCATCCAACACTAGCCCTCCCTCTCATCAATCCATCAGCACTTCCAACACTTACCCTCCCTCCCTTCCACTCACCAATCCACCCATCCATCCAACACTAGCCCTCCCTCTCATCAATCCACCAGCACTTCCAACACTTACCCTCCCTCCCTTCCACTCACCAATCCACCCATCCATCCAACACTAGCCCTCCCTCTCATCAATCCATCAGCACTTCCAACATTTACCCTCCCACCCTTCCACTCACCAATCCACCCATCCATCCAACACTAGCCCACCCTCTCATCAATCTATCAGCACTTCCAACACTTACCCTCCCTCCCTTCCACTCACCAATCCACCCATCCATCCAACACTAGCCCTCCCTCTCATCAATCCATCAGCACTTCCAACATTTACCCTCCCACCCTTCCACTCACCAATCCACCCATCCATCCAACACTAGCCCTCCCTCTCATCAATCCATCAGCACTTCCAACATTTACCCTCCCACCCTTCCACTCACCAATCCACCCATCCATCCAACACTAGCCCTCCCTCTCATCAATCCATCAGCACTTCCAACACTTACCCTACCTCCCTTCCACTCACCAATCCACCCATCCATCCAACACTAGCCCTCCCTCTCATCAATCCATCAGCACTTCCAACACTTACCCTCCCACCCTTCCACTCACCAACCCACCCATCCATCCAACACTAGCCCTCCCTCTCATCAATCCATCAGCACTTCCAACACATACCCTCACTCCCTTCCACTCACCAATCCACCCATCCATCCAACACTAGCCCTCCCTCTCATCAATCCATCAGCACTTCCAACACTTACCCTCCCTCCCTTCCACTCACCAATCCACCCATCCATCCAACACTAGCCCACCCTCTCATCAATCCATCAGCACTTCCAACACTTACCCTCCCACCCTTCCACTCACCAATCCACCCATCCATCCAACACTAGCCCACCCGCTCATTAATCCAGTGGTATTCAAACTGTGGGTCGCGACCCTCTAGGGGTCCGCGGGTGCATCCCAGGGGGGCCCTGAGAGCTCAGCATGAAAAAAGATTTTTTTTTTTTTTTTTTTAGATTGGAAGAAATGGGCAGGGGTGGCCCACATGGGCGGGCTGAAGCATGAAACTGTCTCAGGCAACAATGAAAAAGTGGCCCACAGTTGTAAATGGATATTCATTCCTTTAGTCACAGACTGGGCCTCATTACTACTATGGCGGACCAGTAACAACGGTGCTGGTAAGCTACCGGCACCGTTGCTACCGTTCCGCCATAGTAAGAGTTGTGCTCGTGGGTGCTTGACAGCCCCCGCCAGGTCTGACCTCAGCTCGTCGGATGCACCAGCACCGTTATTAACGGTGCCGGTGCATCCGAGCTCCCCATTCCCATTTGAGCCATATGGGGCTCAAATGGGAATGGGGATCTACCGGCACCTTCGAAAGGGCAATTATCATGTCCGCCTAACTCGGCATGACCTAGTAATTGCCCATTCGCGGGTGCCAGACCCGGATGCAACTCCAGTGGCAGCCGTGCCGGTTTTACCGGCACAGCTACCGCCAGAGTAGTTATGAAGCCCACTGTTTCAATAGTACCCAAAGGGGTGCTTTGTGTTAAAATGTAAGTAAATTGTGATATATTCAGCAACAATGGTCAACATTACTAACTGCATAGTTAAGTAACTCATCAAAATGGTCCACATTGGCCAAAATGGTGGCCCATTTTGATTGGCCCAAACTAGCATTTTACATTTTTGGTACAGGCATTGCCCTATAGGCCTGTCCGAGCCTGGCGGCTCATCCATAATGGCAAGAGGCGCCCACCCAGTGGCCCCTCACCCATTATGGAGGAGCTAAGGAGCCAGCCCAGTGAAACAGTGAGCACTCCCTCAGCTGCTTTATCCAGCTAATGGAGTGCTCCTGGGCTGGCTGAACTGTCAAAGGGAAACACTGTTTCCCTTTGACAGTTCAGTTTAGTTCCCCAGCCGCACATGCTCACTGAGCCATGCAAGTGCTGGGGCGTTTTGCTTCGCCAGCATTGCATAGCTCATTGGAAATGCTGGCTGGGGCACTGCATGTCTGTATGTCCGAGGGGGAGCTCCTGCGCCTCCTCGCACATACGGACAGAGCAGCTGGAGCAGGCCGTTTCAGCACCCACACACAGGCCAATGCAGAAGGTACGTTTATGTTCATTGTTTTTATTTAAACATGTGTATGGATGCGTTATGAGTGAGTGTATGGTGATGGATGCTCATGTGAATGATAGAGTGATTGCTGTATGAATGTGCAGCGCCTTGCATATACACATAATCATGTTCATTGTGTTAGGACTAGTGGGGCCCAGGGGACAGGGATGGTATCTTTTTACCGGACATCTATCATTCAAAACCCTCTGCCTTGTCCACAAGGCTTTCTGGGGCCTGGGACCAAAATACCTTCAGCTATTCCTCCGCAAATACCTCCCCTCTCGAGCTCTTCACTCCTCTACCTCTAACTCCCTCAGGGTCAGTCGTTTATCAAAGAAACAAGCTGGGGGTAGATCTCCGTCTTCGGCTGGGGCCTCCCTCTGGAACAGCGCCCTGCCACTCTAAAACTTGAGGAGAACCATCTTTCTTCCTGCACTTATCAGACCTACCCTGTCTGCTGCCTTAAACGTAGCACTTGCAAATTGCTGGCTGCACTACCACTGTTTGTTGCCTTTATTATTTATTTATTGTTATTTATCTGTTTCTCCTCTGCTTCGCACTTTCCACTTCTCCCCCCTTCCATGCACTTTTCCCCTCACACTTGCGCGTTCTCAATGTCACTGGGCCTAGTAAGATCGCTGTTTTATTCTCCTCTGTTCCCCTCCCTTGCCTTGTCACGCTCTGAAACACTTGTGTACGAGCGCGATAGAAATAAAATATCAATGCCTGCCCCCTGGACTCCCAGCAACAATTGCAAACTGTTTGGCTATTTACCCATTTTTTGTTAAAAGTATGCTCTACAATGCAACATTTTAACCTATTATTTAAAAAAAAATTCACAGGGGGAAACCCCCCCGAACCTCCCCTTAATGCCCCTCCACTTAAAAAAGATTCACCAGCCGCCACTGGCCCTCAGACTGTGTTGGGAACGGGATGGGGGAACCGAGGGACTATGGTGGGAGCACAATGGGCGGGAACCATGGGATAGTGATGGGAGCAGAGTGGGGAGAGCCCTGGGTGTGTGATGGGGTGGGGAGAGACCAGCGACTGGGTAGGAGTGGGATGAGGGAGCCCAGCGACTTTGATGGGAGCAGGTGACGGCGCGCAATATATACTGTCCATTTGGCATTTCTGGGGGGTCCCGACCTGCCCAAATCTTGCTCAGGGGGGCCCTGGCCAAAAAAGTTTGAAGACCACTGCATTAATCCATCAGCACTTCCAACACTTACCCTCCCACCCTTCCACTCACCAATCCACCCATCCATCCAACACTAGCCCTCCCTCTCATCAATCCACCAGCACTTCCAACACTTACCCTCCCACCCTTCCACTCACCAATCCACCCATCCATCCAACACTAGCCCTCCCTCTCATCAATCCATCAGCACTTCCAACACTTACCCTCCCACCCTTCCTCTCACCAATCCACCCATCCATCCAACACTAGCCCTCCCTCTCATCAATCCATCAGCACTTCCAACACTTACCCTCCCACCATTCCACTCACCAATCCACCCATCCATCCAACACTAGCCCTCCCTCTCATCAATCCATCAGCACTTCCAACACTTACCCTCCCACCCTTCCACTCACCAATCCACGCATCCATCCAACACTAGCCCTCCCTCTCATCAATCCACCAGCACTTCCAACACTTACCCTCCCACCCTTCCACTCACCAATCCACCCATCCATCCAACACTAGCCCTCCCTCTCATCAATCCATCAGCACTTCCAACACTTACCCTCCCACCCTTCCACTCACCAATCCACCCATCCATCCAACACTAGCCCTCCCTCTCATCAATCCATCAGCACTTCCAACACTTACCCTCCCACCCTTCCACTCACCAATCCACCCATCCATCCAACACTAGCCCACCCTCTCATCAATCCATCAGCACTTCCAACACTTACCCTCCCACCCTTCCACTCACCAATCCACCCATCCAACCAACACTAGCCCTCCCTCTCATCAATCCATCAGCACTTCCAACACTTACCCTCCCACCCTTCCACTCATCAATCCACCCATCCATCCAACACTAGCACTCCCTCTCTCACACATATGCAGTCTCTTACTCATTAACATCCACACATTCATTACAAACTCACCCTCTCCCTCACTCACTCACTATTCCATCTCTCCAACATGTAGATTCTCACTGACTTGCATTCACCAATCCATCCACAAATCCAACACTAACCCTGTCATTCTTGGACTCACCAATCCAACTAAGATTCACGCTTTCACTCAAACTCTCACTCATCAATCTGTCCATCAAGCACTCAGCCACTTGCTCTCTCACCAATGCATCCATCCACCCATCACACAGCCTCTTGCTCAGTCTCCCATTCATCCATCCACCCCTAAACTCTCCTTCTTACTCACTCTCTCCCAACATATACAGCTATCCAACAATCACGCTTTGTTACCAATCTATGAATCCTCAACACACCCTCTAACTCTTGCACTATCCACGAACATACCTGCTCACTTACCAGTACAACCATATAACATGCACTCTGTCACTCAATCTCTCATTTACCAATCCATCTGTTCATCCCTCACCCTTTCACTCACTCACCAATCTATCCATCACTCACCAGTCCATGTACCCATCCATCAGACACTCACCCTCACTTCCAATACATCCATCTATCCATCCCTCCCCCTGTCTCCCTCCAATCCAACACTCATCCACGCATGTGCTTTCTCACCCACATACATGCCAACGCTCCCGGTTTAGTCAGGAGACTCCAGAAAATTCGAGAAAATAAAATGCTGTTTTTTTTACATACTCCCGCCTAAAATAGTTAAATCCCCAAAGCAATCCAATGGGGAAATTCCTTTCTCACGCTTTCTGGGGAAATAATTCTCTACCAAGTGCTCCGGAATGTTGGCATATATGCACCCACAATGCCATCCATCAATCCATGGATTCATTCTACACTCCACTTCCCAGCATACCACTCCCAGCTGCTCTGTGAATGCATTTTGAGTTCCCGAAACGACCTTTTTACAAAGAGTATCTCTCAGCCCTTGAATACAATGACAGCGGTGAATTCAGCAAGGAATCCAACGCAGGCACCTTGCCCACATCCACAGAAGGACAGGAGTGCCCATTATAGCAATGTAGCTTGTCTGCATATCTTAGACAGACCACAACAAATGCAAGGGACTCAGAGAATTATTTGGGCACCATGATGTTCACTGCATGCTTTTGGCACCTGGATGTTGAATGCATGGATGGAAGTTGGAATCACAAACTAACTTCCATTAATATATCTGACTTACTGGCAACTAACATTTCAAAATAACTTATTCAATCTAGGAACAGGTTAATAATAACTCAGACTTATTATTAAGCCACTCATAAAAAGACAAATGTTGAGAACTGATTACTATCAATAACTTATTCCAAAGCAAATGGATTTTTGCAAGTTTAAGTCAAGGGGAAATCCGATAGACAATACCAATATGAAACAAAATAATAGATCATTAAAATATATGTCGCCTTGTTATGTTATGTTATTTAATTTATAAGGCACCAAAGCCCGAAGGCGTCCAGGCACCATAGAAGGAAAAGGATAGACACTATATAAGCCAGATGGCAAGTCAAAATCGAATTAAATAGGAATCTATTCAACTGTTTCCGAAAGGTTAGGAGGTTTGCTATGTTACGTAGAGGATCCGGCAGGGCATTCCAAGCCTGTGCAGCCCGCACATGAAGCCACTACCGTTTCCGCCAGTCCTTTTAAAACGATCGACTTGCAGGAGGAATTCTTTGGCTGATCTAAGGATATATAATCTCAACTTGTTTTTGAGATATATAGGTGCCTCACCGTAGACACATTTGTGACAAATGGTCAGAAGTTTGAATTGAATTCTGTCCGACATTGGCAACCAGTGGAGAGTCCTCCTGGCTGCTTATGTGGGCGCAAGGCGCTTCATCTGCAGAGTTTTGAATCTTCTGAAGTCTCTGAAGATCCATCTTCATGGCTCCTCCCAGGAAGGCATTGCAATAGTCCACTCTTGGTAATATTATAGCCCGGACCCATTTTGTACGTTTTTTTTCTGAAACTAGAGGGGCCACTTGACAGAGTACTTTCAGGTGATAATTAGTACTTCTTATGATTGCGTCTATGTGGGTGCTGTTCTCTACATTGGCCTCCAAATAAGTGCCCAAGGTTTTGACCTTATGTACCACTGGTATCTAAATTCCAGTTTCTAGTTTCTCTCTAACCTGTTTAGGGCCGTACAGCATTAGTTCTGTCTTTGTAGCCTTCAGGCAGAGCAATTTACTTGTCATCCATCTTTTCACTATTTGGTAAGCCTGATCCAGAGTTTGTTGGTCTTTATTATGATCTCCACTGACCTCCAGTGCCAGCTGAAAGTCATCTGCCTAGTTGCAGAAAACAAGATCTGAGTTATCAGGATCCCTGCAAAGTGGGATAATATAACTGTTAAAAAGCAGAGGGGAAAGGCAGGCCCCCTGAGGAACTCCACAGATGGTAATCTCGGCATCAGAGGCGATCTCGCCCCAGTGCACACAGGAGCTACGTCCCTCGAGAAACGACTTAAGCGAGGTTGTTGCCTCTTCTGAGAGACCTCCCACAGTAGACATCCGATGCAATAGGATCCCGTGATCCAGCAAGTCGAAAGCTGCCAATAGGTCTAATAACATCAGCAGCCCCGACTTGCTCGATTCCAAACCTGATAGCATATATGTCTGCAGATCCAATAAGGCACTCTCATTGCCATGTAAACTACAAAACCCTGACTGTTTTTCATGAAAAATAACATTTTCCAACACGTGTCTGTAATTGTAGCGTTGCTACTTTATCCACTAGTTTTAAGAAGAAAAGAGTATTGGTAATCGGCCTAAGGTTAGCAGCGCCATTAGGGTCCAAGCCGACCTTTTTTTTAGCAGTGGAGTGACAGCTACATGTTTTATAGAAGAGGGGATATGACTTGTGCGGAACAAGGAGTTTACAAACCAACAAAGGGGGTGAAAAGGTCCTTATGTTCAAGTATGATTTTTGACGGTAAAAGTTTGCCCGGGCAACTTGTGGGGTGCATGGCCCGCATGATGTTACACGTTTGTGTCGTGGTGTGTTCTTTGAAGCCGAATTCAGCCTGAGGTAATTGAAAAGGTTGTTCTCCATTGACTGGAGGTTTAGAAGCAGTCTTAATTTTAGACTGTGTATTCTTGGTGTTATTATGGCTGAAATCGTTATGAATGGCAGTGGGAGTTATTTTTACTAATTCTTAGAGAAATTTCTTTTGAGTCTTTTTTAGTTTATTGGTGAATGCTTTTTGCACTTTTTTACAGTCGTCATTGGTAGGTATAATGACCAAACTTATGCTAGGAGGTTTTTCCCAAGACCTCAAAAGTCCAAAGAGCTCTTTGGTTTGGTTTCCAGCTTGGGCAATTTGATTATTGTAGAAGTTCTGTTTTGACTTATAAAGGCCTTGCCATGTCCTTTCCTTACGTGAGGTGGAATTGAATGACTCACAGACCACTTGATAGGTTGGGAGGCTGACCTTTCTCTCAGCAATGTTGCATAAGGAATGGTGGGACGTGATTAGACGGTAGTTAGCTAGGATCAAATTATCTGAATTGGGTTATTTTAGTAGTGGCGTAGCTGCCCCACTGTTCACACTCAGGAGGATGTACCCTTCTAGGAGGGACATGTAGCTCCACTGTTCTGGGTCCAGTTTGGGCCAGGGTCTAATCTGAGTTCAATCCAACCCCATGGAGGACTGGATAGTGTAGGCCTTAAGAACAGGTAAGCCCATTATCAACACACATAAACGCTACAAGCCCGATTCATGTAAAAGTGTGCATAGATCCTGCAAAGCCTGGCCGCACACCAAGAACGAACCTGTGCGGATCGTCGTGCATAAGAAAATGTGCACGCCACACGTATTCATGGAATTGGCCATGCAAAGTAACCACAAGCGCAAGTCGCCGCTACAACGCCTGCGACTTGCCCATACGCAGACCCATTCCAGCCATGGAAACAGACCTTTGCCCATTCCTCACGCAGGTAGAAATGCACCCCTGGACAAAAAACCTGTGTGCCCCCCTAACCAGACCAACACCGCTGTGGGTGTGCATGAGGTCCCCCATAATTATTCCCAGCACCCCCTCAACATGCATAAAATGTATCGTCACAATCGTCATGTTCTAGAGCACATGCAATGTAAACCCCTATAAATGGATCCTCCACCCCACTACACTGCTTATGAACACCCCCAAGTACGATCGGAACTCTGGCTGCATGCACACAACACCAGATCTGACACCGATGTCACTTCTGCACGGAGATTCCTATGCACAAGTGTCTGTACGCCTGCATTCGGGTGGCGGATAGTTCGAGTGCATTGCGTTCATTTCCTTGACGAGAGGTTGTGTGGACCGATCCATGAATACGCTCCGTCATCTGCATTTGTGGCAGTGCGATGGACTGCCAGCGGGCCATCCCTTGTAGCGCCCACATTTTCCCTTGTTCTTCCCCATTTTGCGTGTTCCGCCCCTGTTATGACCCGGTCTGGGTCATAGTGATATAATCAGGGTACAGTTGCAGGTATGCTTAATGGTTGCTTCATTCAGGTTCTTCAGTTACAGGTACAAATCAGGTCTCATCAAGTCCATAAGGAGATAGGAGGAAATCATGAGAGAAACCCACTGGCTCCCACCACCCAGGCTTCCTTAGATCAACTGCCTGGGTTAGAACCCATTCATACACAAACACTCCACGCTAGCTCATGCATTCCACTAATGACATCACCACATACATACAGCATACAGAAGGTGAACCATAGAAAGGAAGGCTAATCCTAACACCTCCTTCCCTTACAAACCATGCAAAGAAAGATTAATCCTAACATCTCCTTCCCTTACAAACCATAGAAAGGAAGGCTAATCCTAACACCTCCTTCCCTTACAATCCCAAACAATCCAGTCTCACACCTCAAGCACACCGTGACCTAAAGCGGTCATCACACCTAACCATTGGAAGGGCCTCAAGCATCGATGCCGTGCCAGTCACTCTAAAAGACCAAGAAATTAACAGCTGGACAAACAGGCGTAACTAACAATCAGGTAGCGGCACCCCACCAACTAAACAACAAAACTTCTGTCCTTCAAGAAATCACGCATCACCTTCCACCCGTCGCCACCACCAACGGGTCACCAGCCTGCCACGCTGGAACACAGACCTGCCCCTCTGGGCTACTAACCAGCCTTCCATACACAACCTGAGGAAACAAAACACCTCCCGTCCACCACTGCCACTGGTAGACCTCAGGACTGCCACACCTGAGCACAAACGGCCACCTATACGGGCTGGCACGAAGTCCGCTACACACCTACAAGGAACATGTCTGACCTACTACACCAGACCGTAGACTCATGGCAACTAAAGAGACAGGCGCCTCCAATCAACCAAAACACACTCACTTGACTCATCCTCAACCACTCAACATTCATAGCAACACGGAGAACAGAGGCAACCAGTGGAGAACCAGTCAACCATACCACCATACTTCCTCGAGGAGTTGGCCAGACACCTCGAGCCCTTATGGCTACTAAGAGCAACCAGGTAACCCCACTACCAAGATGTTCTGTTGCCATGCTCCCAGAACCACCCAGAACAAAATCCAGAATGACCCCAGAAGCAACACTTCAAGTAAAAACAATAATAATCAATCACTCACCATCATGGCTCAGCACAAAACACTATCCTGACTCCTCTGAGCCACACAAATCACTACCCTGACTCCTCTTGAGCCACGCAATTTACCATCATGACTCCGCAAAGCCACACAAATTACTATCATGACTCCGCAGAGCCTCACCAATTACTATCAAGACTCCGCAGAGCCGATTGACCAGACTACCACTAGTCACACTATTCAGACTCCGCAGAGACGATTGACCAGACTACCACTAGTCACACTATTCACTACCATGACTCCACAGAGCCGCTTGACCAGACTACCACTAGTCACACAATTCACCATCATAACTCCGCAGCCGCTTGACCAGACTACCACTAGTCACACAAATCGCTATCAAGACTCCGCAGAGCTGCTTGACCAGACTACACTAGTCACACAAATCACTATCAAGACTCCTGTGAGCCACATGACTAGACTACCACTAGTCACACAAATCACTATCAAGACTCCTCTGAGCCACTTGACTAGACTACCACTAGTCACCTACACAATTACTCCGCAGAGTCACTAGAATAACCACAACCAGTCAGAGCACACACACTTCACACTGGTTACATGCACGCCATGCATCTTCAAACAGTTTCGCAGCATAACCACTCAACACTTAAGAAAAAAACATGTTGGTTATTAGCAGGTGAAAATTGTGGAGTGCGGGCAGGGCCCTACCCACACTCATATCAAAAGAACATGTTCCTACAATTCACTTAGCAAAAGCAAATACATCCATTTGACATTACTCTGAAGTAATGTCTGTAGAGTCAAAATCTATAAGTCCATCTTGTCCAATCCATGACACAACGCTACAAGCTGCAAATCCTCAACATCATTAAACACTACATATTAGGCAGCATACAAATCAATTCCTTTTAACACACCCCACAAATTGTTACCCAGTCATCAGCACAAATACGCAAAGTTGCATCTAACCTAACCTTTGTGAATTCCTTGTCATATGATTAAAGAATGTAACTTAATACACTCTGCACATTTCAGCAAATGTTATTAAGAGTGTAAACCTCCACACTCATTGTGATTTTTAAAAGTCCAAAGCTGACCCTCCTGCAATGCCTCAAAATTGGTTAAACACTAACATGTTAATCCCTAAACCACAATTGCACCTCCAATCACCCACGCATCCGCAGCAACCTTCTGTTCAAGGTAATGCTACGCTCCTAGCGGTCTGCTTCCCACTTATCCTCATATGTTTGGCTGCCTCCCGAGAATTGCCCCGTGACTGCTCTACGGTCTACAAACTTAACGAAGAACGCTTCCTGGTCACGTTATGACGTTTTTTAAGGTGCCTTACTCCAAAGTCACTCTTCATTCTCACTGGTCTCCTCATTGCACCTCGTATCATCAGCGCCAGCAACACCAACCGTAATGAACTTCCTAGCGAGAATGTAAGTAGAATGATCATTCCATCTGATTGCCATATCCTACTGATGCTCACATGACGTCACCAGTCAGCCTCTGTCCTCCAGACCTCACGGAGCTCCGCAGCTCCAAACGGCCCCCTCGGTTGTCGCGGCCGGCGGAAACAGCAACTTCCAGCATTCACAACTTCACCCAGCGATCACTCTTCTAGACGCAGCACCCTCTCTATCTTCTGCCCTGGGGCCCCACTTCGCTCTCCAGTTTGAGGGCAACATTACTCTTGTGAACTGCTGCGTAATGGAGGCACAGTGCCTGGCAGGATACTCTCTTCGCAATCTACCGGGACAGCCTGCTTTACTGCCTTGGATGCCACTCTTGCTGAAACCTGGATGCTTACCAGTACAGCCTGCTTTACTCCGCCCTGGGTGGCTGTCCTTGCGCCTACCAAGGCACTGTCACTTTCTCAGCCCTGGGTGGTGGGACTCTTCTTGGACCATGGGGGGGCAGTGGGTTCCCTCTCCTTGTACAGTCTCTCACTTGAGCTTCCCTCCTGCTCTGCACCCCCCACAGCAGTATCTCCTTTCTCTTTATCCTGGACCACACACACAGGTACCTGTGCCTTGTTGCCTTCAGGGTCCATTCATCTCCAGTCCCCTCCAAGATCCCATCCTCGTCGCCAATTGTTATGACCCGGTCTGGGTCATAGTGATATAATCAGGGTACAGTTGCAGGTATGCTTAATGGTTGCTTTATTCAGGTTCTTCAGTTACAGGTACAAATCAGGTCTCATCAAGTCCATAAGGAGATAGGAGGAAATCATGAGAGAAACCCACTGGCTCCCACCACCCAGGCTTCCTTAGATCAACTGCCTGGGTTAGAACCCATTCATACACAAACACTCCACGCTAGCTCATGCATTCCATTAATGACATCACCACATACATACAGCATACAGAAGGTGAACCATAGAAAGGAAGGCTAATCCTAACACCTCCTTCCCTTACAAACCATGCAAAGAAAGATTAATCCTAACATCTCCTTCCCTTACAAACCATAGAAAGGAAGGCTTATCCTAACAGCCCCCAACTCCGGTCTAAGCACAAGCCACGCCCACGCTCTGTGAGGTATATCGTGCAAGGCACTCGGCCACTCGCAGAGACGTGCCGAGCCTGCGCAACGACGCCGCACAGTATGAAATGTCCAGCGCAGACGATTCCATGAATCGACAAACTGACATGCGGACGCGGTTTGGTACACAATGTCCTGATTTATCGCGCAAATAATTCCATGAATCGGGACCTACACGTATACAACAATAAATAAATAGCACACCCTGGTGTCTTTGTTGACACCTCTTTACCTCCCTCAGGGGACAAGCATATAACCCCACCTAGAAGGGCTCAATGTCAGCCGGGGGCTACGGACAGGTTAAGTGTGGTGACCTGTGGGCATGGTCCTTCATCCAGCTCATTTTATGTAGGCTTAAGATTTGCGAGCTGGGAGTTGATTCTGTGTATAGGTGTTGTGGGCAATCTCAATAAAAGATCACCATTTTGGCAAGGAAGCCCGTTAAAGTATGATATAAGTTTCTTTATAACAAAATGTACTGAGGGATTTGTGAAGGGTGTAAAAAGCAGCAGTATAAGGCTTCGCACTGAGGCTATAGTATTAGCCAGTATCTACCTTATGTTGATGGCGGAGCAGCTTGTCAATGCAGTGGGTCCTTTGCTCTATCCTGGTGTCTTGAGGTGTAGATGCGCAGACCTCTTTTGGTTGGTAATATCAGCGCATACGATAGGTATCATGGTTTGGCAGGTTACTTAGAAAGTGAATGTCTATCTAGCTCTGGGTTCCATTGGGTGTTTTGCAGATATGATGGATATCATGGTTTGGTGGGTGACTTTCTTCTCAAGGGAGCTCTTTGACACATCATGCGTTCTGAAGGTGCTGGCTCGTTTCTGAGCCATCATAATGGCTGGCAGGGTCGGGCTGGGGCATAAAATTGTCTCGGGCAGCAACATAAAAGTGGCCCACAGTTAGAAAAATGGGAATTCATTCCTTTTGTGACGCTGTTTGAATGATACCCAATGGGGTTTTAAAGAATATTTATTCAACAACACTGGTTAAAACTATAAGCCGAGTAGTGAAGTAAATGATCAATCTGGCCCACATTGGCCAAAAGAACTGGCCAACACAAGCATTTTGCGTGTTTGGTTAGGCCATGGGCCTATTGCCCTATAAGCTAGTCCGAGCCTGATGGCTGGTAAGGTATCGTGGAAGGTACAGGAAGTGAAGTCTGGGGCATCAGGTCTACACGTTACTGCTTGTAGACTGACCTTTTGGTATCCCGTAATTGTTCCACTTGGCATTGCCAATCTCCGATGTGAGTCAACTACCACAGAGCTTCTCAAGTCAGGGTATTGTTCCAGGTATGTCAATTGCTCTGGTTCCTCTACAGTTCCAATTCCCATTAATAGGGATGGTTGAAGTTGGGGGGCGAAGTGCTGCAGCCCGGCGAGAATGTAGGTTTTGTAGTTCAGACTGAGTGATTTGGAATGGTCCTCATGAGTGCTGTAGAGGGTGGGCCGCATGTATAGGAACCTGTAGGAGGTTTGGACTGGACACACTCTGTGCTGTATTTGAGATGGGTCCCTGTTGAGAAATTAGACATATTGACCAGACTCAAGGTCCATCATATCAGTAAGGCAGGGTACAAATCGAGGCTTGGGTGGACTCAGGACTCAGTGAGGTAGATATGGACTCACTTTCATGGGATAGCCTGACGTCTTTGTATGGTTTGGTGGAAGACTTTATATTCGAAGGAGCTCTGTTTTCCATGGTGTGTTTGCACAGTATTTAGAGTAGGATAGATATCATGGTCTGGGTGGTGACTTTCTGTTGAGGCGAGCTCCGTGTTGCTTGGTGTGTTTTCTCAGGATTGGGAGTAGGATAGGTATCATGGTCTGGGTGGTAACTTTCTATTGAGGGGAGCTCTGTTTCCCATGGTGTGTTTTCGCAGTATTTAGATCAGGATAGGTATCATGGTTTGGGTGGTGACTTTCTATTGAGGGAAACTCTGTGTTGCTTGGTGTGTTTTTGCAGTATTTAGAGTAGGATAGGTATCATGGTTTGGGTGGTGACTTTCTGTTGAGGGGGAGCTCTGTGTTGCTTGGTACGTTTCCTCACAATTGGGAGTAGGATAGGTATCATGGTTTGGGTGGTGACTTTCTATTGAGGGGAGCTCCGTGTTGCTTGGTGTGTTTTCGCAGTATTTGGAGTAGGATAGGTATCATGATTTGGGTGGTGACTTTCGATTGAAGGGGGAGCTCTGTGTTGCTTGGTGTGTTTCCTCAGGATTGGGAGTAGGATAGGTATCATGGTTTGGTTGGTGACTTTCTATTGAGGGGAGCTCTGTGTTGCTTGGTGTGTTTCCTCAGGATTGGGAGTAGGATAGGTATCATGGTTTGGGTGGTGACTTTCGATTGAAGGGGGAGCTCTGTGTTGCTTGGTGTTTTTCCTCAGGATTGGGAGTAGGATAGGTATCATGGTTTGGGTGGTGACTTTCGATTGAAGGGGGAGCTCTGTGTTGCTTGCTGTGTTTCCTCAGGATTGGGAGTAGGATAGGTATCATGGTTTGGACGGTGACTTTCTATTGAGGGGAGCTCTGTGTTGCTTGGTGCGTTTCCTCAGGATTGGGAGTAGGATAGGTATCATGGTTTGGGTGGTGACTTTCGATTGAAGGGGGAGCTCTGTGTTGCTTGGTGCGTTTCCTCAGGATTGGGAGTAGGATAGGTATCATGGTTTGGACTGTGACTTTCTATTGAGGGGAGCTCTGTGTTGCTTGGTGCGTTTCCTCAGGATTGGGAGTAGGATAGGTATCATTGTTTGGGTGGGGACTTTCGATTGAAGGGGGAGCTCTGTGTTGCTTGGTGTGTTTTCTCAGGATTGGGAGTAGGATAGGTATCATGGTTTGGGTGGTGACTTTCTATTGAGGGGGAGCTCTGTGTTGCTTGGTACGTTTCCTCACAATTGGGAGTAGGATAGGTATCATGGTTTGGGTGGTGACTTTCGATTGAAGGGGGAGCTCTGTGTTGCTTGGTGCGTTTCCTCAGGATTGGGAGTAGGATAGGTATCATGGTTTGGACGGTGACTTTCTATTGAGGGGAGCTCTGTGTTGCTTGGTGTGTTTCCTCAGGATTGGGAGTAGGATAGGTATCATGGTTTGGGTGGTGACTTTCGATTGAAGGGGGAGCTCTGTGTTGCTTGGTGTGTTTCCTCAGGATTGGGAGTAGGATAGGTATCATGGTTTGGGTGGTGACTTTCGATTGAAGGGGGAGCTCTGTGTTGCTTGGTGTGTTTTCTCAGGATTGGGAGTAGGATAGGTATCATGGTTTGGGTGGTGACTTTCTATTGAGGGGGAGCTCTGTGTTGCTTGGTACGTTTCCTCACAATTGGGAGTAGGATAGGTATCATGGTTTGGGTGGTGACTTTCTATTGAGGGGAGCTCTGTGTTGCTTGGTGCGTTTCCTCAGGATTGGGAGTAGGATAGGTATCATGGTTTGGGTGGTGACTTTCGATTGAAGGGGGAGCTCTGTGTTGCTTGGTGCGTTTCCTCAGGATTGGGAGTAGGATAGGTATCATGGTTTGGGTGGTGACTTTCGATTGAAGGGGGAGCTCTGTGTTGCTTGGTGTGTTTTCTCAGGATTGGGAGTAGGATAGGTATCATGGTTTGGGTGGTGACTTTCTATTGAGGGGGAGCTCTGTGTTGCTTGGTACGTTTCCTCACAATTGGGAGTAGGATAGGTATCATGGTTTGGGTGGTGACTTTCGATTGAACGGGGAGCTCTGTGTTGCTTGGTGTGTTTCCTCAGGATTGGGAGTAGGATAGGTATCATGGTTTGGACGGTGACTTTCTATTGAGGGGAGCTCTGTGTTGCTTGGTGCGTTTCCTCAGGATTGGGAGTAGAATAGGTATCATGGTTTGGGTGGTGACTTTCGATTGAAGGGGGAGCTCTGTGTTGCTTGGTGTGTTTCCTCAGGATTGGGAGTAGGATAGGTATCATGGTTTGGGTGGTGACTTTCGATTGAAGGGGGAGCTCTGTGTTGCTTGGTGTGTTTTCTCAGGATTGGGAGTAGGATAGGTATCATGGTTTGGGTGGTGACTTTCTATTGAGGGGGAGCTCTGTGTTGCTTGGTACGTTTCCTCACAATTGGGAGTAGGATAGGTATCATGGTTTGGGTGGTGACTTTCTATTGAGGGGGAGCTCTGTGTTGCTTGGTACGTTTCCTCAAAATTGGGAGTAGGATAGGTATCATGGTTTGGGTGGTGACTTTCGATTGAAAGGGGAGCTCTGTGTTGCTTGGTGTGTTTCCTCAGGATTGGGAGTAGGATAGGTATCATGGTTTGGGTGGTGACTTTCGATTGAAGGGGGAGCTCTGTGTTGCTTGGTGTGTTTCCTCAGGATTAGGAGTAGGATAGGTATCATGGTTTGGACGGTGACTTTCTATTGAGGGGATCTCTGTGTTGTTTGGTGCGTTTCCTCAGGATTGGGAGTAGGATAGGTATCATGGTTTGGGTGGTGACTTTCGATTGAAGGGGGAGCTCTGTGTTGCTTGGTGTGTTTTCTCAGGATTGGGAGTAGGATAGGTATCATGGTTTGGGTGGTGACTTTCTATTGAGGGGGAGCTCTGTGTTGCTTGGTACGTTTCCTCACAATTGGGAGTAGGATAGGTATCATGGTTTGGGTGGTGACTTTCGATTGAACGGGGAGCTCTGTGTTGCTTGGTGTGTTTCCTCAGGATTGGGAGTAGGATAGGTATCATGGTTTGGACGGTGACTTTCTATTGAGGGGAGCTCTGTGTTGCTTGGTGCGTTTCCTCAGGATTGGGAGTAGAATAGGTATCATGGTTTGGGTGGTGACTTTCGATTGAAGGGGGAGCTCTGTGTTGCTTGGTGTGTTTCCTCAGGATTGGGAGTAGGATAGGTATCATGGTTTGGGTGGTGACTTTCGATTGAAGGGGGAGCTCTGTGTTGCTTGGTGCGTTTCCTCAGGATTGGGAGTAGGATAGGTATCATGGTTTGGACTGTGACTTTCTATTGAGGGGAGCTCTGTGTTGCTTGGTGCGTTTCCTCAGGATTGGGAGTAGGATAGGTATCATTGTTTGGGTGGGGACTTTCGATTGAAGGGGGAGCTCTGTGTTGCTTGGTGTGTTTTCTCAGGATTGGGAGTAGGATAGGTATCATGGTTTGGGTGGTGACTTTCTATTGAGGGGGAGCTCTGTGTTGCTTGGTACGTTTCCTCACAATTGGGAGTAGGATAGGTATCATGGTTTGGGTGGTGACTTTCGATTGAAGGGGGAGCTCTGTGTTGCTTGGTGCGTTTCCTCAGGATTGGGAGTAGGATAGGTATCATGGTTTGGACGGTGACTTTCTATTGAGGGGAGCTCTGTGTTGCTTGGTGTGTTTCCTCAGGATTGGGAGTAGGATAGGTATCATGGTTTGGGTGGTGACTTTCGATTGAAGGGGGAGCTCTGTGTTGCTTGGTGTGTTTCCTCAGGATTGGGAGTAGGATAGGTATCATGGTTTGGGTGGTGACTTTCGATTGAAGGGGGAGCTCTGTGTTGCTTGGTGTGTTTTCTCAGGATTGGGAGTAGGATAGGTATCATGGTTTGGGTGGTGACTTTCTATTGAGGGGGAGCTCTGTGTTGCTTGGTACGTTTCCTCACAATTGGGAGTAGGATAGGTATCATGGTTTGGGTGGTGACTTTCTATTGAGGGGAGCTCTGTGTTGCTTGGTGCGTTTCCTCAGGATTGGGAGTAGGATAGGTATCATGGTTTGGGTGGTGACTTTCGATTGAAGGGGGAGCTCTGTGTTGCTTGGTGCGTTTCCTCAGGATTGGGAGTAGGATAGGTATCATGGTTTGGGTGGTGACTTTCGATTGAAGGGGGAGCTCTGTGTTGCTTGGTGTGTTTTCTCAGGATTGGGAGTAGGATAGGTATCATGGTTTGGGTGGTGACTTTCTATTGAGGGGGAGCTCTGTGTTGCTTGGTACGTTTCCTCACAATTGGGAGTAGGATAGGTATCATGGTTTGGGTGGTGACTTTCGATTGAACGGGGAGCTCTGTGTTGCTTGGTGTGTTTCCTCAGGATTGGGAGTAGGATAGGTATCATGGTTTGGACGGTGACTTTCTATTGAGGGGAGCTCTGTGTTGCTTGGTGCGTTTCCTCAGGATTGGGAGTAGAATAGGTATCATGGTTTGGGTGGTGACTTTCGATTGAAGGGGGAGCTCTGTGTTGCTTGGTGTGTTTCCTCAGGATTGGGAGTAGGATAGGTATCATGGTTTGGGTGGTGACTTTCGATTGAAGGGGGAGCTCTGTGTTGCTTGGTGTGTTTTCTCAGGATTGGGAGTAGGATAGGTATCATGGTTTGGGTGGTGACTTTCTATTGAGGGGGAGCTCTGTGTTGCTTGGTACGTTTCCTCACAATTGGGAGTAGGATAGGTATCATGGTTTGGGTGGTGACTTTCTATTGAGGGGGAGCTCTGTGTTGCTTGGTACGTTTCCTCAAAATTGGGAGTAGGATAGGTATCATGGTTTGGGTGGTGACTTTCGATTGAAAGGGGAGCTCTGTGTTGCTTGGTGTGTTTCCTCAGGATTGGGAGTAGGATAGGTATCATGGTTTGGGTGGTGACTTTCGATTGAAGGGGGAGCTCTGTGTTGCTTGGTGTGTTTCCTCAGGATTAGGAGTAGGATAGGTATCATGGTTTGGACGGTGACTTTCTATTGAGGGGATCTCTGTGTTGTTTGGTGCGTTTCCTCAGGATTGGGAGTAGGATAGGTATCATGGTTTGGGTGGTGACTTTCGATTGAAGGGGGAGCTCTGTGTTGCTTGGTGCGTTTCCTCAGGATTGGGAGTAGGATAGGTTTTATGGTTTGGGTGGTGACTTTCGATTGAAGGGGGAGCTCTGTGTTGCTTGGTGTGTTTCCTCAGGATTGGGAGTAGGATAGGTATCATGGTTTGGACGGTGACTTTCTATTGAGGGGAGTTCTGTGTTGCTTGGTGCGTTTCCTCAGGATTGGGAGTAGGATAGGTATCATGGTTTGGGTGGTGACTTTCGATTGAAGGGGGAGCTCTGTGTTGCTTGGTGTGTTACCTCAGGATTGGGAGTAGGATAGGTATCATGGTTTGGGTGGTGACTTTCTATTGAGGGGAGCTCCGTTTTGCTTGGTGTGTTTCCTCAGGATTGGGAGTAGGATAGGTATCATGGTTTGGGTGGTGACTTTCTATTGAGGGGAGCTCTGTGTTGCTTGGTGCGTTTCCTCAGGATTGGGAGTAGGATAGGTATCATGGTTTGGGTGGTGACTTTCTATTGAGGGGAGCTCCGTGTTGCTTGGTGTGTTTTGCAGTGTGTCCCGATGTCAAATGTCTACGAATAAAAACGTCATTGATGCTGGCATCCCAGCGGAGGAGTTTCCTAAAATGCACAGAAATGTGCATATATGTGCAGGCTCAACCCGTAATCAGCTGCTCTGCACAATGACACACGTGCGCTCGCGCACACACACAGAAACGCATCATTTGCAATTTAACTGACACAGGGTGCTGCGCATGGACAGATTCATACAGTCAATCAGGACTACACACGAGCCATTGTAGACTAAAATACACAGCGTTTCAAGAGACATACACGCCCACACACAAAAGTGTAGCCCCAGGTGTATCCACACGCGTACAGACACAAACAACTAAACCCTCCCACATACTTACAAGCACACAATTATGTTCTGTGTGTCGGAGCACAAAAGAGACAGAAAGAGCAGGCAGGGGCCTGATGCCGAGCCTGGGATCGCTCCCGGGTGGCCCTGCTTCTGGCTCCCTTACACAGTTACTGTGGGAACCATGGCATGGACTGAACACACGTGTCTGTGTCTCTCCAGCTCCCTACCCAACACCTTTCATCACGCACCCTCCATTCCTTCATAATTTCTGTCTTATCGTATTTCGTTTTTTTAATTAATGTCATGTCTTTCATGTGTTTCGTTCTATTTATTTTTCTTTAATCAGCCGTCACTCATTTGCTCTCTGTTGTTTTGTTTCTTCTCTTTAGTTCATCGTATATTTAAGTCTTATTAGCTTTCTGTTTTTGGAGGCTAAATGTGCAAACACCGTGGGGTCATTTAAGCTTATTTATTCATCAAGATAACAGAGAAAGCTATGGATTATTGGAACATAAATGCTTACAGAATTTACCGTTGATAACCGAGCGTAGGACATGGGTCCCTTACAATGGTGTTCAGAGAATGTGGCTTGAAGACCAGATGTTGCAGGAGAAGGTGGAAAAATAAACCAGGGACAAAGACAGGGCAGAATCCAGTAGGAACGGAATGGTGGAGGAAGTGCGGAATTAAAGATGGAGGGGGTGACGGAAACGTGTAGCAGGGTTGTCCATGAAGGGAAGGGAGGGAGGACCGCAGGGTGATGCAGTAGCGTAGAGTGCTAGGAAGCAGGTTCTTCAGAAAGAAGATGAGCTTTGAGGTTGGATTTAAATTGTGGTAGAGCTGGAGTAGTACAGAGAAGGAGAGGAAGAGCATTCCAGAGTAGGGGAGTGTGGAAAGAGAGAGCACAGAAATGAGAGGGATCACACAGGGCTCGAGAGTGGCAAAGAGATGAGCTAAGGATGATCTTAACCAGCGACGAGGAGAGTAGTGAGTGAAATGAGCAGAGAGGTAGGGTGGGGCGAGTCCATGGATGGTTTGGCAGATGATTGTGAGGTTCCAAGCTCAGAGGCACAGTAGTGGCACGGACCAACCACCCCCACTACTGTATCCGAGACCTGCAAGTCGGTGCTTACGCAGGGCTCCGGTACCCAATCAGGGAAGGAGGGTTAGGGAACATTGGTTGGACAGGTAGGGGGAAACAGGGAAACCGGAAAGAGGGTTAGGGAGGAGTTATGGAGAGAAGGGGGTAGCAGTGTAAGGCATGACCATTGTGCACTCTTCCAGTGTGCATACAGTGTATTCCACTATCACACACACACTCACACTAGTAGTTACCTATTAATGTACATTTCCCCCTTAGTTGTGAAGTAAACATGACCACTGCAGAACAAAACAATATGCATAATGAAACAGTACTGCACTTAGCTTAGGATCATAGTCCCTCATTGTGTCCCTTATTGACACTGTGGCGAGCTTGTGCTGTCTGGTGTTTTCATAGTAGCAGTTCAGTTGCTGCAAAAAAGCATTGCGATTAGTAATACATCAAGGACTGCTGCACGTAGTTCTGGGCGTGCATTTCTATGTCGTTCTATGGCCGCCTATGGATAACATGCGCTTCACTTGCTTCCTTGGCTGCACGTGGCTAACATGCGTTACACTTCCTTGCTGGGCCGCACATGGCTAGACAAGCTTTTCGTAGGGTTGAGTGGTAGCTGTAAAGGCAGGATAGCTCGTACTGCTGGGCCTACATATGGCTTTAGTTGTGAGTAGGCATGCAGAGCGGGTTGCTAAAGGGGCAGTTAATGCTTCCCCAAGGAGGTCTGCCTTGCTATGGAGCACGTTGCGGGCTGTGCAGGTTAATGCTGTCTGATTACGCGGCATGCAACCCTGCTGGATGCTTAGCTTGGCCGGAGGCAGGGGCCAGGATTGGGTGGGGCTGGGCCCCCTGCGCGACCCCCCTGCTCCCCAAGGCTTGACAGGTCGCTTGCGGTACTTATCTGGAGTCGGCGAGGGGCCGGGCGCTGGATCTGGTGGGGCATGGGCCCTCACAAGGCATAGGAGTCAGGACCTGCTCGCAGACACGTCCTTTCAGGTTGAGGACTCGAGCACAAGCCCCGTGCATCAGCGGATGCGCGTGCGCGTACGCGTGCCACACCTAACATTGTCATTTTGTGGTCCTGGGGCCAAGTGCTGCTGGGGGTTGTAGTCCCATAGGCGTGTCTCCTGCAAAAGGGGCAACAGAGCGACCCATAAGGCTTGAACACCTGTTGCTGAGCCCTAGGGTGCTTTGGAGCTCTGACACAGTATTCCTGGGCAGACTGGCATGACTTATGATATTTACTGTGTGTCCATGGCCTGTGGCCCTGCCAATGATGCGAAGAAGGTTATACTTAGCCCTTTGTTCCATAGAAAACCATCCAGTATGGCGACGGGCAGAGGAGGTGGAGGGCAAGCGAGAAAGCTTGAAAAGTGAGTGGACCGTGAAGTTGAGGGCTATGACCAGAAGTGAAAAAGCATAGATGGGATAGCCGTAGAGGAGACTGGCACAGTAGTCAGAACTAGAAAGGACTAAGGAGATAAGCTGTTAAGCAGTATTGAAAGAAAGAAGATGACATATATTTCTGATTTTAAGGAGGTTGTGTCTAGCTGCAGTGGCAGATTTGGAGATGAAGAGTGAGAAGTTGTGTAATGGATCTAGGATTGTGCTTATTCTTTTATTAGGTATTCATAATGTGCCTATACACAAGTGTTTTGAGGCCTAACAAGACAAAACTGGGGGAACAGGGGTGATAAAAACAAAAAACGGTATCACTAGACCTTGTGACATTCGGATTGTATAAGTGCAGTAGCAGTAGCAAGAAATGCACGGGAGAGAGGAGGGGCAGAGGTGCAGGTCATGGAGGAAGGACCAATGGGTTAGGCAAATGCCAGGGAGCCAAGGTGGACAGAGCCAGGGGAACACAGGGAGTGCAGGGCAGGCAAGATCCATGTGCTAATTTGATAGAATGGCAGAGAGGAAATTGGATGTGTGTTTGGAGTGTGCGAAGTATGGTAAGCGATTGAGTGCACAGGCGAAGCCCATAGTTTGTTCTGACATTCCTCAGAACCTATTGGAAGCATTGGTAATAAATATGTTGGGTCTGATTGATGCTGGAGGCGGTTGTGGAAAGTATATTATAGTATTGGTAGACTTGTTGTACCAGTGGGTTGAAATAAAATGTGTTCATGAAGCCAATGCAGGGACAATTGTGAAGTTCTTGGATGATATATTTTGGAGGGAGAAATATCTCATGTCATTATTGAATGACAACAGTACAATGTTTTGTGTAAAGGTAATGGAGGAGTATTTGAGAGTGAGTGGTATTTAGCATAAGAGACCATCATTGTTTCACCCTGAGTGTAATGTTTCTGTGGAAAAGGTTAAAAGATGTTTAACGGAGGCAGTAAGGTTGGCTGATGTGTGTGGAAAAAAGAAGAAAGATATAGGAGAAGAGAGAATAAGAGGGCTGAGAATGTCAGCTCATGTTATAACAGGGGAAGTTCCATTTGAACCTATCAGAGGACGGATGGGAAATTCTCATGTATGCCATGCCTGGCTGGGGAGAGCGAGGAGTAAATAGTAGGTACATATGAGGGAGGTGCAGAGAAGGTTTAAAATACACAAAAAGAAGACAATAGAGTTGTGTAAGAAGAGGTTATTGAATAAGGGTGAAGAAAGGAGTTGTGAAAAGGAAGGGAGAGGAGTTGTACAGTGATCCTATGCAGGTGGAGAGCATGTGCGCAGGAGCAGTGAGGGATTGTGGTGGTCAAGTGTGGAATTTGGAGAGAGTGGCAAAGGTACTGGGACCGTGGGAAAAGTGAGGTTGTCTATTGTTGGTGTGTGTGTGAAATAAAGAGGGGAGATGTGTGATGTAAATAGTTATTTATGATGAAGTATGGGATGGATGTTGGAGTGTGGATATGTGAGAGTTCTGGGAGGAGGAAAAGGAGGAAGGCGAATGTTCCAATTTTGCGCAGCGCTGGGAGAAGAAGAGAGAGTGGTGAGGCCTTTTCCCCACACCTGTTTCTGTTCATTTATATATCAATTAAAGTACCATATGAACCGCAACACCAAATCAAACATTGAAAATGTCTCCACTGCCTGATGCCATGCTAAGGCTTCCCTTTCGATTATCAAATACCTCTTTTCAGGGCACTACAGAACCCAGATGTATGTATGATCATCTTTTCTTCGCATCCTACACTCCTCTGAGACAACACTGATCCCAACACCACATCGCCAGCATCAACTGTAATTATAGATATCTTCTGTGTGTCAGAATGAAACCGCCAAATCTATTCCCTCCTTTATCCTGCCCAAAGTCATTCTGGCACCTCCAATTACACTGAAATTCTACTCCCTTCCCCTGAAACGTCCTCATCTCCACTATTTTTCCTGCAACATTTTTTATAAACTTTTGAAAGAATTCTACCATATCTAGAAAGGAGCACAGCTCAACCTTACTTTCAGGTGTTTTGAATTTCTTTATACCGTCAACCAATTCTTCTTTTGACCAAACACCCTCCTGTGATACCTCATATCCCAATAATTCAACAACATGTTTCCTATTAACATACTTCTCTTTACCTAACAGCAAACCTCTCTCAGCCAATATTCGTAACACTTTTAACTCTAAAGCTTTTAAATTGATATCATGCTCCCCAACACACACCAAAAATACCAATATATCATCTTGAAAGCACATTACACCATTCATATCACCAAACAATCTATGAACTGCTTTTTGAAAAACAGATGAAGTTGATACAAGCCCAAATGGTATTCTGTGAAATGGAATACTCCCTCGTGTGTCACAAAACCTGTGCATTTTTGCAACTCTAGCTCCAAAACAATTTGATGATAAGAGGATGAGAAGTCTAATTTTGAGAATATCCCTCTTTTCCCAGTCATGCTTAACATTTTTCCAATGTTTGGCAGAGGATGCCTCTCCACCACAACACACTTGTACAGCTGCCTAGGATCAGCATGCAGCCTAATGCTTCCATTAGCTTATTTGGCAATACAACGGGGGACACCCACTCTACACCACCCTTACTCTCAATTATCCCTCCATCACAATGTCTTTAACTCTGCTTTTACACTGTCGCACGAATTTAAAGGCACTGGTCAGACTTTGAATGTCACCAGAACACTTCCTTCTCTCACAATAATTTGATAGATCATTCCTTTAGTCTTTCAATCTTTTTTGAAAACCCTGACTCAAATGATTATTTCACTGGAGAACCCACTCTGGATTGTACATGTAATACTTGTTCCTTGGTCGTAGGACCCAACTTCATGCGTAAATGTTTTTGTTCCCCCACCGTAAAAGTGATGCACCTTTATTCTTTGCAAACATTTTTTCCAAGTGGTTTTCTCCTCCAAACATTTTCCAAATCTCTCTCAAACACCTTTCTGTCGGGGGCGCTCAAGAGCCAGAGCTAGATGGAGGCCATCTGATGTAGCTCCCAAGAAGAGAAGTCACAGGGCTGATTTTCTGCCATTGTGGTCTTGTGCTGAGCTTTAGGGGGTAAGATATTGCTGTCGGAATAACCCAGGCTCCTACTGACCAACTACCGAGTGGCTCTACTGTGTCTATTGAGTCCGGCCATCCAGGGCTGATGGTCGGACCTCTAGATCACTCCAATCTCGCAGATCGGTCAGGTGCACAAACAAGATGGACACCTACTTGCAGTTGCAGGCTATATTGGCTGAGATGAAGACAATTAAGGGATAGAATTTTCTCAGGAAGCAATGGAGTTTTGACATTTGCAGCAATCCAGGTGCTAGCAGAAATTGGACTGATCATCTAATAAAATAAAGGACAAAAGTCTTCAAAACATTGATATAGCAGAAAAATAGAAAATTAGCAGGGTTGGGGGAAAAAAAAAAGAGAGAAAAAAAAAATGAAATTTAATGTAATTTTTAGGTGTTTTATACTAACAATTTTGTATTATTTTTGTAAAGGCCTAAGCCAAAACAAATAAAAAAAAAAAAATATATATTAATCAGCACACGCAAGAAACGAACACCACAGTCCAGAACCTTATGAGGGAGATCAAGGATATCAATGGACGTATCAATGTGCAGGCTGAGTCCACCACTGTGAATGAACAGGGTAAAAGCGCTGTCGAGGATGATCAGAGTACCATGATGACCAACCTCAATGCTGCCATTAAAGAAATTCAGAGGCTTGCCGCGATGATCGAAGATAAGGAAAATTGGTCCTGTCGCAATAATATTAGGCTGGTTGGTGTTCCCGACAACGCTGAAGGTAGTGATATGGAAGGCTTTCTGTACTCCACGTGGCAAGATGACCTGAATATTACAAATCCATATGAAGATATAATTGAACACACACATAGGGCACCCCATCCGAAACCCGGTGAAGGCAAACGACCTACAATTATAAAAATGCATTTCTTGAACTTTCAGCACAAACTGATGGTGCTGAAGGCCTATTAAATTGTAGGCACGCTGCAGAAGGATGGTGCTCAGATTTGCATTTTTAATGATTTCTCAGCAGACGTGTCCAGGCGACACAGGGAGTTCAACTTGATTTTTGAACCTCTTAAGGGGACAGACCATCAATACTACTGCAGTGTGGTACTGCCAATTCAAGAAACAATGGTATATGTTTGACTGCCTGGATGACGTGTGACAGTTTTGGATGTGGCATGATATACTCGCTCCAGATCTTATTCTGGACCCGGAAGCCCAGCCCACCAGCACTACTGCGGATAGTCAACGGCGAAGACAGATGGGGCCCCAGAATTAATGGAAAGGGTCTGACTGGCAGCCCAGGCTCCCCCCCCCTGGTACGACAGATGAGAGTTCACGAGGAGGTCCCCATACCTGATTTCTATGATACTTTTAAGCATTATGGAAAGTGGTTGATGCTAAACATATCTGCTAAGCACATCTGAATGCATTGCATCTCAGGGTTTGCACTGAAGAGGAGGACTTTTCCCATATCTATATGCTTGCTTTATTTGGACATTGGACAGGTAAGACAGTTTACCCTGGCTTTACCTGCAGGGCAGTGATGTCTGCCTGGTTTTCTCACAGTTGCCGTTCTGTTTGCCGTTCTACTGCTTTTATGTACTGGCTCTTGATGGCTCGTCGTTCCTCCCCCCTCCCACTGTTCACTCTGGACATACTATTGTATTGGCTACATATGTAGGTAGAGCAATGTAGATCTTGCGTGTATTCTGCTGTGCATTGGTTGTACCGAGTTCTTATTGAACTCCTGCTATAGGGCTCCAGTGTTTTAAGGGTTTTGTTGTTTTCATTATTGGTTGTTTTTGTTGGGGGCTTTTTATGGATCATGTATGGGTAATGTGCTCGCGAGGGGGTATATCAAGATATGCTATTCACACGATGCTATGTTGATTCGGATGCATATTGTGTGTGAGGTGTTAATTTTTTATACAACGGTTTCTTACTCACATAGTGACCTCTGGTTGTACGTTGAGTATACAGGATGGCTGTCATGCACTGGGGGTGGAAAGGGCCTGATGTCTGGAGTACTTACTTTCTCTTGACCAAGCTCAGGTTTATTTCATTGAATATATAAGGCCTGGGTGACCCGATAAAGAGGCACAGATTGTTCAACTCTGTAAGCTATTTGGAGAGATATATTTCAACAAGAAACTCACCTGGAAGGGGTTGAATCAGGCAAATTGGTGACAGGATGGGTGGGCCAGGCGTTCCATGCTCCATATGATCGGTGGAGAGTGGTGTTGATTCTGTTGCATAAACATGTCCCATTTCAGTTCAGATATCAGTTCAAGGCTCATTGCATCAACAACGTATTACCCAGCTTAATATCTATGGGCCGACAGAGGACAATGCAGGGTTTTATACACGCGTATTCTCGAAATGTGCATCTTACATGGACTCTCTCACATTCACAGGTAGAGGCTTTAATGTTACATCGTCACCGACGCTTGACAAGCAATCTGCAGTCGATCCGAGTCTCTCTATGCCCCAGAAAACATAGACGCTCCTGATTGATATGGAAGACCTCATATTGATCGATGCATGGAGGGCTCTCCACCCACTGAGGAGTAACTTTACTTTTTATTTACATTATCACAAAAGATATGCCTGCTTAGATTAGTCGTTCCTGTTATCCACTATGCTTTTTATGGTTGATCATTGTGAGATCCTCCATATCACGATCTTGGATCACGCACCAGTGGTCTTGCAGATTAATTTTCCGTCCGCCCCCCCCAACAGGCTCCATGTTGGAGACTAAAGACGGTCTTTACACTTGACAGACACTCTACTGATAATATAAGGCGCCTGCTCATTGCTATCGCTAGTCGTGCCGACCCGGGTGATAATGATGTATCGCTTGATGCTGAAAAAGCATTTGAGAAGGTCTGTTTGGATTATATGTTTTTGGTACTGCAATTTGAAATTCGGCATTGTGGGGTATTTTACTGATATGGTTAAATTACTATATTAAACCCGAAGGAGTTGGTGGTCACTAATGGCTATTGGGCTGCTCTGTTCTCAATACACACAGGTACACGTCAAGGGTACCCTCTGTCAATATTATTGTATGCTCTGGCCATTGCGCTACTGGCTGTCAAGATTAGAATGGATGCCTATTTGGGGGCATCATTCTATCAGGCGAGGAATGCTGTATTTTATTGTATGCGGATGATGTTCTACTTTACATCAGGGAATGGCCTGTGCATCTCCAACATGTCTGTGACATACAGGCGGAATTTGGCTCACTTGCAGACTATAAAATAAATTATGACAAGTCGGAGGTGATACCTATAAGAACCCACATTCTGTAAAATACGAACTACATGTACTTTTGTGGTAAAGTTAAGCTTCCAGCAAATTATAAATGTCTCTTGCTTCACGACATCAAACTTAAACATCTCTTTAGGGAAAACAAGAACCACACTGGTGTTGTTTGTTGAACAGTTGTGATTGTCCCACGCAATCAAGCTTGTGCTCCACTCCTTCTGAATACTTTCTACCACAAGGGCAGACTTCCTGCCAGTCTTGTTTCCCTTTTCTTTCAACCAAACACAGTGAACAATCTACATTTATCACATTTACACTTCATGGTTTTAAGCAACTTTGTTTATAATCATTCTGTTCTTGTATTCCTCTATTCCTGAATTGCTGGTAGAAAGGAGCTTGCTTAAGAACCACTTTCTCTTGGCTTTGGTAATGGGGTTTATGGTTATGTTTCTTTAATATAACCCCCTCTTGGCTTTGGCAATGATAGTTCTGGTTGACTTATTCAAGTCTTGTTCCCTTTTTATAAACAGACTTTACCTGATCCTTGTAACTATAACCAAAACCTTTCTTTCTATTCACAATGTTTCCTCTCTGCCCGTTGGGCATCTTAATATCTGTTTGGTATTCAAAATTATAAGGCTAGGTTTCAAATACAGAGCTTTCCTGTGTTTCCACACATAGGCAAACTCACTGGTTTCTCTGCTTGACCCCCTGTTCAAAATGCTGCCACTGCTTCTTCTCCTGATTCAAGGGCTCCAGCCCCCTTCAGTTGCTCTACAGAGGTCCGCGGCACTTGGAACAGGAACTTGCTCTGCCCCTTTGACACTCCGGTGTTCACCAGACGCCCGGAGCGAACAAACATTTCAGAGAGTCACGCTCTCTGGAGAAACTGTCCACCACAGCACTGCTTCACAATGCGCGACCTCGGCAGTACCCTCAGGACCCTGCATTACACAACAGCCGCCCACAGCTTCCACTACTACTCTGCCTCCAACCGCTTCTCCTGGTCCACACCTGATGGGGTTTTAAATACCTCCCTGTGCCTCTCAAGTGTGGGTCATAAACTGAAATTAACTGCCACATCACTTCTATGCCTCTGTCTCCCTCTTCTTCATCACAGTGTTTTAGCATTGTGGGACTTGAAGTCCACAATGTTCAAATCAGATGTTTTCATGACAATATCTTTTTTAACTTCATATCTGTCCTTATTTATATCCCCTAAAGGAGTATTACAAGGATATAAGGAAGGTTTTTGTTTTAAAGAGGAATTCAAGTTTTTCAAAACCACATTGTTAATGTTTAGATGTTCTTTTTCAATTCCCTGTAAGTCATAGAAGTTTTCATCTTTGGGAATGTCCGTGACCTCAAAAGATGCTCTCTTCTTCCCAAAGCATAAAGGGTTAGGAATCGGATAGTTTGTATCCCCACTGATATAATTAATTTGGGAAGTTAAAAGCTTTTTCTGATAGCACGCCATTACATATTTCGGTTTTCCCTGGCCACCTGGGAGGAGACTTTAGGTAGGGTTTTTGTGAGGACTCAGCAGGATTCATCACTATACTTAAAAGTACTGGGGTCAACACGAACATTGCATTTGTTACACTACAAAGCCCGGGGGTACCACAGCGTAGGTTACTTAGAAGCTTAGCTGGTTACAAATAATGTTACATAAAAACAGGAGTTACCATAACATGTTACAACAGATTATGGTGCAATCTTAAGCTATGCTAGGGAAAAGCCCAGTTGAATTTATCAAATAGCCAGGTTTTGATCAGCTTCTTAAAACGCTGATGAGAAGGTGTCTTTCTGATGTGGATTGGCACAGTGTTCCACAGTTTAGGTGCAGCTACTGGGAAGCTAGAACCCCCAGCCAGGGAGCTCTCGAACCTGGGTACATTCCAGTGTAAGCTGGAACCAGATCTTAGATCTAGTTGATCTTGTTTGGGAGACGCAATTGTTCACGTATGAGGTGGCATCATTGGTAATACATTTGTGTGCCGTGATCAGGGTTTTAAATATAATTCTAGCTTGTACTGGGAGCCAGTGTACATCTCTTCTGATATGAGAGATGTGTTTGTTCCTTTTTAAACCAAAGGCTGCCCGTAGTGCTTTGTTCTGCAACAGTTGCATTTTGGCCAGGTTAGTTGTCGTGGTGCCTAAAAGGAGGATGATGCAGTAGTCCAATTTTGAAAGTATGAGGGCTCGCGGTAAGGTGAGGCAATTCTGCAGCGTAAGGAATTGGCAGCTATGCAAGATGAGTTTGGATGTGTAGACGGTTGATGAGGATAAGGCATTTATGTGTTTAGTCATGGATAGGTTGGTATCTTGGAACCGGAACAACTTGGAAAACTTCAACAACACCCAGGGATTGTCTTTACCGACATAATCCGACACTGTTAGAGGAAAGCTTAGAGGGTCTTCAACGTGTCGATAACATTTCCCAATGACCGGGTCCTCTTTCTGTGCAGTGATCAAATCTGCATCTCGGGTATCTTTACTCCACTGGGCTGTTGAGATTTTGCTGCTAGCCTGAGTTTGTGGCCTGGTGACAGCTGCCATTTGGATTTCACCCAGCAGGGATTCCATGTCTATGAAATCTCCCTGCAGGGTTCTGGTTTTAGTCAGCTGGTCAACCAGGTCATTCCCAGTCTTACCTGGCCCATCTATCTTGGAATGACCTCTTATCTTCTTCTAATAGATGGTCATCGCATTGGAGGTCACCAGGTCGTTGATTGACTGGATCAATTTGGCATGCTTTAGGGGTTTTTCATTGGCACAAAGCATGCCTCGATTCTTTCAGTCAATCTTGTGCTCCACAAACCCATTCCTGGCATAATCAGAGACAGTGATTATGGTCAGTTCATTGGGTTGGTGGTGCACTGCAGTGAAGATGGCTTGATAAACGTCCATCAACTCTGCAATCTGACTACTTCAGGGTCCTATTTTATAACCTGCAGAGGTTTCCGGGGTTTCTTTCACCCAGGCATTGCCAATGCCAGCCACCAGTTATTTTTCCCTGTTGTTATCATCATTGTAGGAGCACCTTTCCACATGAACTGTGGGTATCCTCTGACACGTGTCTTGTTCATAGACCTTGTGTGGGGAAGTTAAGTATGCCTCCATGTTGTTGTTGGTTATTAGACTTTCATCCTTGAGACAGTTTTCTTGAGCTCAATCGTTCAAGTCTGCCAACCCTTGTGCTAGGGAACTCTTCTTGTTTTGGCCATGTCTGACCTCCACAGGAAAGCCTTGCATGGACAGAATCCAGGAAGTAATTTTTGAATTACTAACGTTCTCCGCCCGGATTCAGTCACTTTGTAGATACTGCAAGGATTTTTGAGGAGTATCGACAATGATCTGCTCTCCCTGTATGACTGGGCGGTAATTTTTCAGCACCCACACCATTGCCAGGAGTGCCTACTCGCAGTCATTGAATTTTTCCTCCACAGAGGACAAAGTTTTGCTCGCGTATGAGATGACTTTGTTGACCTTGTCATGCCTTTGGTACAATAGCACTGTTATGCAAGTATCTGAGAATCCCATCTCCAAGAAAAACTCCTTGTTCTTTATGGGGTAAGCCAAACAAGGAGCCTGGGAAAGGCTTCTTTTCAGTTGTCTAACTGCCTTGGACTGTTCTGGACCCCACTCTCACTTGTCTCCAGCCTTTAATAAATGTACCAAAGGCTGAGTGACCTCTCTGTAGTCTTCAATGAACTTTCAACTATAATTATTAAGTCCAAGAAGGCTTCTTAATTCTCACAGATTAGTGGGGTCTTTTCATTTAAATAAGGTTTCCACCTCGTTCGCCTGGGGATTAATACCCTCAGGGTGATCTTGTCCCCTTAGGAGTTCACTCAGGTCTTACACCACTGTGCCTTCTGAAAGGACAGTTTTGCTCCAGCCTTCTGCTAGGTAAGAATTTAGAGTATTTCTGCTATATGTTCCTCCAAAGTTGAGCTCTTGGTCAAAAGATCATCCACATAGGCCAGGTTTCCCCTTTCGCTCAAATCAGGCATGGCCTTATATAGGAAGATGTTGAACTAATTGCCGGAGTTTATGTATCCAAAGGGGGGTTGGGTACATTTGTATTGCTGCCCACTCACGGGTACTCTCCGGTAACCACTGGTCAGGTCAATGGTGGTGTACACCTTTGACCCTTGGATCTGGGTCAGTCCCGCATCGATGTAGGGAAGGGGCCATCTTGACACGTGGACCCATTTGGTCATCTCCCTCAGGTCTGCACATAGTCTCCATTGGCCGTTTGGTTTGAGCATCCCCAGTACCGGGATGTTGAAGTTACCGTGCATTGGACGTATCATCCCATGGGATTCTAGATTCTTAATAATCTCTGTGAGTGACTCCATGGATGTGAGAGGTAACCGGTATTGTTTCACAAATACTGGAGCCATCTCGCTGATGTCGAAAAACTCATTTGAGATTGGTCCCATGATTTTATTACCTAAATCAATAGAATAGTGTTTTGCATCAACCGCCATCCCAATAAAGGTGTCTGCGCCCAAAGTGATACTTTGAGGGTCGCTGTTATCCACCAATATTCAAATGGTGTTGTGTTCTAAGTCTACTGAGGTGTCATATTTAAAAATACCCTTGTTGTTGGAGATGGGAATTTAGATTTATATATGCGTCCTTATTTTTGAGGTTCTGTCCTCGCTTAATTTTGAGAGGAAGAGTAAATTGTTGCACCTTTCCTGGGATGGTAACCTCTCCTCGCACTATAACTTCAACCGCATAAGGCAGCAATTGAGCTGACCGGAAAACTTTTTCAATGTTGTTAAAGCCCATGAGGTTACTCCCCAGTTGGAACCAGGCTTTATTATAAATTAGGTCCAAATTGATTGTGAATCGGTTGAGAATGTCACTTCCCAGATAAAAGGCGGAAGGGACATCAATTACAACCCAACAATTAGGGTCTATACTTTTGTTGCCAGTGGGAATGTTTAGCATACACCTGCTAGGGTGGGAATGGTCTGATCATTTGGGAGTTTCCTATATAATTATTTGCTGATGAAGCTCCTTCCATTATTCATGCATACTCTGGCGAGCACTGGTTCATCACCCTCATTTTACTGAATGGGGAAGAACAACTATTTGCCCTTTTACTAAATGTCTGTCAGACTTTGAGCAGATTCTTCCTTGTCTGTTTTCTTCTGATTTTGGACCGGTGTAAAATTGTAGGGTGTTCCCTTCCAGTGTGGATTTCCACTTAAAACTGTATGGAAAGTTGCTTTTTCAAGAATGGAGAAGGGTTCCCATCACCAGTTTGCTCCCCTACAGGGATGACAGTGATGTCTGGGACATGGTTATTTTTTAAATGGAACTCTACATTCTCAGTGCGTTGATCAATTACGTGACAGGTACAATTCAGGCTTACATAATAGGTATTCATTTTTAATTTGATAGGGCGGTTAGTCTGAGTTCAGAGGACCTTGTTTACCCAGTCAATCAGAGGTGATAACCTCCTCAGGAGATTGTTCCCCAGTAAACGAGGTGTGTCCTCTGGAGTCACAACGATCACCAGATGTTTCAGCTGGTGCCGTCCAATTTTTATGTCCTGACCCGCAGTCCCTTTGACAGAAATATCATTCCTGTTTAAATTTTTGAGTTGTCCGGGAAGTGGTGTGAGTGGAATTTGGTAGCCCTCCTGTCCTGAGTTTAGTTGGTCCAAGGTACTTTTTGACAGGAGGGTGGCTTTGTATCCACTATACACCAAAGCTGCTAATTCACACTGACCCTACACCTTAACCAGTGCATAAAATTGGCCTTCGTTTTTCTCCAATGTGCAAAGAAAGTGTTAGTTATTTGACAGCGCGGTGGTCATTTTCTGAATATGGAACTCTGTCACTGTGTGATCTTAGGCAATTTTTTGTGTCGGAATTCGGGAAGCTGGTAAAAGAACTTTGTAGCTCACAATGGGAGTTGGTGGGGGGATCTCCTTTTCCCAAGTTTCTTGTCTGTCCCCCATTACATGGCAACATTTCTCAAAATCTGTTTGGAGAAAGGACACCCCCTTTGTTTCACTTCTGTTTGGCTCACTTGTTTGGGGTAGAGTCGTTTCTGGTTCAGGGTCGGTCTCCATACTTACTTTGTCCCACTCAGGGTCTTTTGGGACCCATTATTTTGGGGAGGGATCCCTAATTTTTGAAAGAGAAGGTCAGCTTACCTGTATCCTTCAGGGATTCTTCTCTTTCAAAGCAGATAATCCAGAGTTCCTCAGTGTTAGGGTGAGTTCTCATACAAGTGCTAAATTCCCTCTACCTTACAGCCCTCCAGCTCTTTTGCTATATTTTTGGGCTTTGAACTATAGATTTTCAGTGTGTTGTACATTTTTATGCTCATGGACTATGAAGTCTCACACACCTCGTAGGCATCATCTTTTTACTGTCTGTCACCCAGCACCTTTAGTGCAGTGACACAGGGTTGTCTTTTCAGACTTCCGACTTTAAACTCCATTTTCTGGGACTGACTACTGTCTCCCAGAACATGTAAAGTTACCATTGACTTTACAAGTCTTTTTAAATGTACAGACCCAGTACACCCTATCTTTCAATAGAGTACTGGAGGGGTTAATAGTTATCCCCTTTTGTCTGATTCTCATGGAACATTAGTATGTTCCCCTTACTCTACGATTTGGCTGGTGGCAGTGGTATCTACCATTTTGATTCTACCGCAGACTATGAAAATAGCCTTTGGTAATGTTAGAGGCTATGGTGGTAGCCTCAAACTCAAACCCGTTAATCCACTTTTAATTGGACTTGGTTCCGGTGGAGTTGTTTCACTATATCTTTTTGTAAAGGTCTTTCTAGTGTTTTACTCTGCGTGCCAAACCAGGTTTGGTTCCTTTGTTTGCCGTCCTTTGGTGGGCTTCTGCACACAAGCCCTCCTTAGGCACCTGAGTGTCTGGGTGGAAAGGATGTGAGGGAGGGGTTTGATGCCCCCTGCACAGGGTATCCTTGGAGACCCAGGTTGCACTCTTGTTTGATTGGCTAGGTGGCTTCCCTGCCAGGACAGCCACCCTGCTGTGTGATTGACAGCCAGACTGTGTACATGGGGGATTTGGTGCATAGAAAGCCAGTCTCTGGGACTGGAAGGCAGAGTCACCACTGGAATGAGAGAACCAACGAGAAGCTGAAGGAAGACGACTGCTGCAACTACTGGACACCCGGTGAAGCCCTGCTGCAGGTCCAAATCACCTGAAACTTCGATGACAGAGGAGATCTGCAAGGAATCTTCTCCCCTTGAGCCTGGAAGAAACAACCAGCTCGCCAAACACCAGACACCGGTCCTCACCCTGGTCAAATTTACTGTGCATCGCTGCAGTAGATCGGATAGCCAGTGGGAAGAGAACCAGTTTGGGTTTTAAGGAGCGCACCTTTTATCATCGTTTTGCTCCGCTGCTGGCTTCTTCCCTGGACAGTGCAGGACCCTCAGCCATCCTCCTTCTTGTCACCACGACTGAAGCTTCAGGAACCGTGAGCCTGCAGGAACTGCCAGATACAACTGCCTCAGCTACAGCATTCTTCTTCTTTAAAGGTACTGTGCAAATTCTGTGAAAGCGCAGGAAATCTTTCGCCTCTCTGAAGGCTTGTCCTTCTCTTCTCCTTTGAACAACTTTTCCTCCGACCAATTTCGTTTTGAACTCTTGGCAAAGACTCAACCACGAACTACTTTGAACTGTGTGATCCTCTGCAAAAGACTCTGAACGATTAACATTGGCCCAGACCTATTGACTTGAATCCTAGTTGTAGTAGCCTTTACTAGATTGCCCTGCCTATAACTTGTTGGTGCTATTGATTTTGAATAACATTGTCTTTCCTCCCTTTTAAATTGTTGGAGTGCCATTTTGCTCACACTTCATTTTGAGCTTAACTTGTCCAGAATTGATTGGGTGTTGTTGTAGTATAGTAAGACTCTGATTCTCTGCTGCTTTATGATAGTGAACTGTTTTATAACTGATGGTGTAAATAAATGTATATTCTTTTACTCAGAAATCTTGAATCAGTGTTTGCTTGAATCATAGTAATTGCTGTCCTTTGTGTAAACTCTTGTATTGCTCACTTTACTCTTTGGATATGTCTGGCTGTTCAGACATCGCTACCACTTTACTGTATAGTACAGGCTTGTACCAAAGGTGAAATTGTACTTACACTTGTAGTCTTAATTATGTGTAGGGTTCCCAAAGGGTACTGCATATGCTTCTGCCTAACACTCTACAAAGTAGGTTCTTCTTTGCACTCTCCTAGTTACTCTTTGCTCGTTGGTTTCTAACATTCTGGGGGTAGAAGAGACACTTTCAGGCTGAGAGGTTTTAGGGGTTCTGTTTGGGTGAGAAAGGAAGCTTCCTCAAGGGCTTGGCATCTCCCCTCCACCCGGTCCCCCTCCTCCAGAACCTGTGGTTTGTTGGAGGTTTCCTCATTTCATTTCTCCCCTGGGGCATCAGACCTGGGTGTTTTGGAATTCTGGGAAGCAGGGTTAGGTTGAGAGTTGGACCGAGCCCTCAGCATGTACCCCAGATCATTGGTCAGTTGCTGGACCTGTCGCTCCAGTTACAAGACCTTCTCTTGTTGGTAGAGAGGTCTCAAGTCATACGTCTGCTGCTCCTGAAAGGGGTAACTGTCCCTTCCCTCGGAGTAGCTCTGGTACTGAAAATTACCGCCATAATTTTCCATTCTGAATCTCCCTTCTCCCGGGTTCAGGGATCTATTGTCCTGGAACCAGGGAGAGAGAGGTGGATTCTTTTGGAAGTTCTGCTTTGCGGCATACCTGGGGGACATGATCTTCCCCTCAATGCAAGTTATACGCAGCCTTACGGGCCTCTTGTTGGTTCCTATGGGTGGAAAAATGTTTCAGTATGGCCTTCTTATAAGTGGACCCTTTATGATGATCCCGGTCCTCCAGTCCTGCAAAGAGACTGGAGTATTCAGGTGAGAATGTCCATTTAGGAAGCCATTATCTGCTCATAAACTTCCAGGTGCTCCCATACCGAATACTTGGCATTCTTGTGGTATGGGGTCAGGAAGCTCTTTATGGCTTTGATTTGTCTTATTGGGGCTTTCACAAAATCCTTACTCTGCTTCGCTGAGCTTCGCTGTGCTTTTCTTCTTCTGCACCAGAGTCCATGCACCTTCTGACTCAGAGCTGCTAGTGATACTCCCTTCCTGTCTTCTAGGCACCCACTGTCTCTATGAGACTGGGAATAACTCCCAGAACCACATGGTCTGAACTCCTCTCACCTGGACCAAAGTGAACCCTCAGGGTCACTCTCCCTGGATTTCCTTTCTGGTCCAGGATAGAACTCACTTTCCTCACCCTCCTACCAGGGAGCCTGGGGAATTTCTCCTTCAGTGAAGTAGGCAAGGTGGCCTCTTTGTAATCATATCTTCTGCCAATCTAACTCCCTGACTTTCTCCTTATAAGAGTTTTCATGGTCTGAAGGACTTACCGTATTATTCCTTACTTTCCAGGACACACTGGTCCGGCCACTTTCCCTTCTGTGTGGTAGAGACGAATACTCAGCAATATCAGACAGGCGCAGTCTGAGCTAGGCCTGGGTAAGTCTACCTGCATTGTGTCCCCCTGCTTCTGATAGGTGGCATGCATGAGGTCATTTCCCATTTGTGCACAAGAGGTTGTAAGTGATTGGCATGAGGTCCCTGTTGAGAATGGCACCTCACCTTGATCAGCAGACCATGTCCCATTTCTTGATTGGGCAGGGTGCTCTACGATCTCCTTCCTTTCCTCTCTAATTCTGGTAAGTTCCAGAAAACCTGACTGTCCCTTTTCTACCTCCACTTCCAAGTGATTTATCCTCTGTAATAGGACGTTGGAATCCTGATTCAAGAGTGTTTTTTTGCTTGCGTGCTTTGTTGTTTCAGAGTACTTAACAGCTGATTTATCTGATCAAATTCATATTGGGGATCAACCCTTTTGATAATGAACTGACTGTTTTCATTTTTCAACTGCTTTATTTGCAATTGATAATATCATCCAGAATTACTCTATTATGAGCAGCCTGGTGAAGTAGCTTGTGTTGCAGTGTGCTCAGATTTTCTCCACACTCTTTAAGTGAATTTTTGCAGTGCACAGAACTGTATTTCATGCTCTGCACTCTCTTGCTGCAGTGTTTTCAGCTCATCTTTGAGTTGTTGAACATGATCCTGGGCCTGTGACAGGTCTCCAGCCCGATTCATCCTACGAGCCTCACTATTTTGCCAACGCTCTTCTACTAAAAGCAAATGAAAATATAACTGAGCAGTTAGCTGAGCCATTTCAATCCGTTCATCACAAGCAGTTGTGGTCATATAAAATATAAAATGCTTCAAGTACTTTGTGCAATATTCTGGCTTCAAGCCAAATATCACTGCTTACTGAGGTAACCTCTTACACAATTCTGGTTGCCAGTTTCCTGCATCGTCCTCAACCCATTCACCTTTGCGAAATAATTTAGTTAGGAGATGCTCCCTGGCTTCCCCAATTTGTACAGTAGAGATTTTCACAATTGTCTTTTTGCACTTTAATAACACTGTCTTTATGCAGGGGCAAAATCAACCAGTTCCTGTTTGATTTCCTCACTCAAATAAATTCTTACTCTTAATTTTTTACCTATACACCTCCCTGGAACTCAGGAGACAAGTCCTAGTGGCACTTTAACAAAACAAACATGATTTTCCTTCCACCTCAATGCAATTGCAACAAAATGAATAGACTGTCACATTGTACTTGTCATGGGTGAGGAATAGGAAGCTAAGTCCTGGCCGAACCCCCAATTTGTAACAGTTTATTGAGAAGTCACCCTCAACACGGGGAGTTCCTTCCCTCCACACCTAAGTGGTTATGCAACAAACTATTTAACAGATTATTTTCTTTAATCCTATCTCAGAGACATATCATGCCCCTTGGATCCCTCTCCCCTGAGCTACCAATGAGCCAAGAACCAGGCCGGTGTACAGGAAATATATTGGTATTTATTTAAATTAAAGTAATAGAAATGAGCGCGCAAATGTCAAACACCACTTTATCCGTGGCACAACACAAAAAACTTCTCTCAGCATTAATAAATCATAAAAGTGAGTTAAATGGAACACAATCTCTATTCTTCACTTTCTGTAAATTTCACTTCATAAAAATAATTACACTGATCAATAACGAAGGCAGCTATCTTTTGATGTGCAATTTTGATTTTCCTGCCGGGGTAAAGGGTTAGCAGTAGGATTTTAAGATTCGTTCAAAAACATGTGGCAATTATGATTTCGCCCACATTTTTGATTTAAAATAAACACAAGGTGATTTAGTGGGTTGTTTTTCAGACTACCCTTGCTTTGGTCTATGTTGGGAAGTCAGACAGAAAAATTGAATGATTTGGGAATTTTGGATTTCAGCCCACCCCTTACTGAAAGGCCTGTGTTGGGGAAGCTGGATAAAAAGGTTGGACTGATTTAAGAGCAACGACACCCCTCTTCATTAAAGATGTCGTGGTCAGCTTGACAACAAGGATTACCCAATTAATGTATAGGCTGTAGTTTTCAGCACACACTGGGAAGTGAGCTTTGTTAATTTCAAATTTTAACAAAATTCACCCTGTAGTGTTCTGCCAATTGAAGAATTAATTACATTAATATTTTTGGTTAGATAGGCTGATGATCAACACAGTTTTGCCCTGCCCCCCACCCACTATAAAGGGAAAGGATTCAAGGCAAGCAGACCCCCTCACCTTTTGCTTCCCTGGGCTCAGTTCTACATGCATAGCAAGCCTCTGTTTAAGGTTCAGGAAAGCCAGCTGCATCTCAGGACACTCTGGAAAAATAGGGCAGGGTTCTGGTCACTCTAATCTCAAAGATGGCCTCCCACTCTCCACCATAGGACCCAGTCAGCTTTGAGGCCTTCCGAGAAATAGACCGCTACACCCAGATACACAATCAGCAATTGCCTCCAGTGTCTACTTACAGCTGTCAGATGTTCAGTTTCAGTGGCCTTCCTGATGGTCTGTCTCTTGTCTGTCTGTTCCTGTCTTTCTCCTTTTTCTGTGTGTCCCCTATATCAGTGCAGTCCCCCTTATATAGCATCAATGGCACCACCAATTTTAAAACCTTGGGGAGGTACCCTGCAATAATTCCTACCACTAGGATTGGACCGTTACCCTTCTCTCTCCTCCCAAACCCAGCAAGGATTGGTTTAGGGGTCTGGAGCAACATATATATCAATCCCCATTTGTAATCGGCCATTGTTCTCCTTTCAACTTTTTGGTAAAAACTAGTTATGTATTAAAACTTCATGATTTTACTAGCAACTGCCATACTACACATATCTTCTGTTTCAGCTAATCATTGAGAATTAGATAAGCCGACCGCCAAATCTGTACCATATAGCACAGCCATGTGGCAACTTTCTTCCGTTTCCATAAAAAGCGCAACAGTTATGAATATGTAAGTTATTAAGCATATGCCTAATGTAATGTTCCACCCACTGATCAACTCTCACATTTGGAACATGTTCAGACCAGCCAGAAACCTAGTTTAACTGGCCATTACAGTTCCCAGAGTCACAGGTCGATGAATTATATATTCCCAAAATTGCCTGAAAATTACATAGAACATTGTACAAAAATGAAATCAATCTGCCTTATGGTTGCTGAGAAAAAGGCCTAAATGATAATAGCCCTTTTAAATTAATTGTAAATCTTCATGTGGGACAAATGGTGCTGACACCTGCCTTCCGGCCATTTGTTTTCACTGTGTCAGCCTGTGCCCAGAGTTTTTTTTTATCAGTCTCCTTTGTGCTGGAAGCTCGCTCTTTGAAGTGGGTTCCCCCATTTTCACACATATTAGTCATGTTCCAACCAAGGGTAACTTTTTCTTGAATCTGCACTAGAAAATGTATGGGTGAAGTGTATTTAAGATATCAATGTCATTAACTGTTTCGATTTCTAGTACATTTGAGAAATTGCATTAACACTCGGTATTGCACCACACTGTGTAGTATCATATACTGAGAGTCGTGTAATGGATGGCACCCCAGAGAGAGGTTCCTCGTTATGTTAATCAGATTGTCATGCAACATTGATGTATGTTTACAAGTACATTGGAGATAATTGTCCAGCCATTTATGGTAACGATGAATGGGAAGTATCGTTGTCAGGGATGTGGGTTCACGATCCTCATAACACACTGGTATTCTGGTCTTTGCATTTAAGCGGTAGCTTATACACTTTACATCACAGTGAGTTATCTAATCAGCATTTTCTGATGCTCCACACATGACTGATTAAACCCTTATGTGATACAACGTGTTCACGCGGCAGGGGATACACTATAAGATGGATGCCATGTTATTCAGTAAGAATTGTAGTCCTTCATCGCTGACAGTCAGTCAGAGAATCTACTTTAAGAAGCAAGAAGGCGGGCGCCCGTTGTCTAGCATCTGCAGCCATTATCTTGTCAATCAGTGCCGGCATCGGAACGCTGTGAAGAGGATTCTGGAGACCTCCGTATTATAGGTAAGAATACTCTCATGGAGTGTATGATTACTCATTAATGGATAAGCGGATAGGGGAGCTTTACCGCGCATTCTCAATCAATCGGCAAAACACACATACTGTCTCGTTTTGAACATCTGGCCAGATTGAGGAAAGACGGGGGGACCCGGTGTGGACAACACTTAAGTATAAATTGAGATATCTGACAGCTGCTCACTCTCACGGAGTGCATGATTATTTATTAATGGATATATGGATAGGGATTAGTCACTGAAAGCATTGTATTATTATATTAATTACAGCGTGTACACGCGCTTTATCGCACATTCCCAATTAATCGGCAGAACATGCATACTGTCCCGTTTTGAACATCTGGGCAGATTAAGGAAAGGTAGAAAAAGGGGGGCTTGGAGCCTTCTTTTTTGTTAGAGGGGGGCCTGACTCAGAAAGGCAAATATAGTAAGAAGAGAAGAGTCATAGGTTACCCCTAATCTAACCGTATGTAAAAGGTAGGCTGAGAGAAAGCAGGAAGCCAGTGTGTAAATGCTAGCAAAAAGGAGGGACCAGCAGAGGAAATTTCAGCAAAATTATCAATTTATTCAAAACATTGTTACACACTATTAAAACAATAGGTCTAAACACAAAACCTATTTAAGACTTTACTTGAGCCAAACCTCAACACAACATTGGAAATGTTTTTAAACATCACAGTTTGAAGTAGGTGGAGGTTAGTAACATATTGTGTGAAAAAAGGGTTTGCATTACTACTTTGAACATATACTACTATATGTTCAAAGTAGTAATGCAAACCCTTTTTACATACGTTTAGATTAGGGGTAGCCTATGACTCTTCTCTTCTTACCAGATTAAGGAAAGACAGGGGGACCCGGCGTGGACAACACTTAAGTATAAGGTGAGATATCTGGCAGCTGCTTACCAGGAATATTTGCTGAACTATTCCAAATTAAAGAGCTTACTCTGACTATGCACGGTTATTATCACAGTGACCGGAGTCGCTTTCCATCAGAAGACGTACGCCTTTTACTACATATTTAGAATATCACTGTCCAAGGACCTCTTTGATAGACTCCTTCCCAGGGCACCCAGTGGGGTCAGAGGACTGCAGAGGAGGTGAGTACTACTGTGATTTAGTAGGCGCTAGACTGAGGCATAGATGTTATGATTCTTTACCATGAGAGTTAAACAATAGACCTTACATTGGTTTTCTTTTGAATAGTCTTGCACAGGGGTGTTGTTACACAACATTTGCCTTCATATATGTAGCTTCAAGAATTTTAGATTACCTTTGGAGAAAAGGAGCACCGCAGTTTGAAGGAAAGTCACATATACTTTCCAAATGGGCATCCTAAAGGGAAGTTATTTGGGGTGCATTGAGATTAATGTAGCATGTTAGCATATAGTAATGACAAGTTGTATCATATCAATGTGTACTTATAATTATTGGGAACTACATGCTGGATAGTCATGGGAGAATGTTATCTCATTTGGACGAGTATCGTTTTAGGGTACGTATACATCCGTGTTTTGTGAGGGGTGGATCCAAATCCCTGATTATATATTTGTTAGAAGGGTTATTGATGTAATTGGGAACACCTGATTAACGTATATTAAATGTATTTGACAGACTTTTTTTAAGATGTGAGATTTACACCAAGGTTAATAAGCATTTTGACCATATTTCTTTTCTATTATTTGTCTACAGTTCAATTAGGCTCAAGAAGAAGAGAGAAAGTCTCGAAATGCGTCAGCCATAGATATTGGACACCTGTATATCTTAACTGAACAGAATTGTGTATTCATTAAACATTTCTCCTTTTTATGAAGATTGTCTTTAAGAGCAGTCTATATATATTCTATAATTTAACAGTGTGCATGGGACGGGAGGGTTTCAATCTAGGATCCTCTTTTTTCTGGTGTTTTGCATATTTGTGGTTCTGTGTCAAGACCATTTATCCTCCCCGGCACCTTGAAAACGTTTATATTGATCAAAATATTCTTTGAATTTTGAATTTAATACTAGGATTGTACCATATATTCTTTTTCTTTTTCTAACTTTTTCTTGAAGTCAATGCTTTCAGAGCCAGCACGTCTGGAGACCGTTGAATTTTGACACCTTTGCAGGTCATTTTACTGTGGTTGGTCATCAGATGTAATCTGTGACATACAGGCTGGAAGTAGGAGATGTCCTTGTGAGATTTTGCCCACAGCCAGCAAAAGGGTCTAGCTTGGTCTGACATTTTCCATGAAGACAAAGTGGCTCTTCAAATGTCACAGGAGTTTTGTAGGTAAAACATAATATACATTGCTTTTGGTCAACCCGCATCATGTTTTGTTTTCCTGATATTTTTCTGTTAACTGTGATTTTTTTCACTTTTTAAACAGTTTTTATTTGCACAGAACTGTGCAGGCCGTTTTTGTTTTCAATGTTTAAAAATCCTGTTTTCCATGTGACAGGGATCTTTGATTCCTCCTTATTTTGTACATTAAAATGCTGCTTATCCATTGGTAATGACAGGTAAGTCCCTTTCCACATGGCTCTGTAATTTTACTTGAAAAACAAAAACAAAGGCCAGGCCGTTTTTGTTTCAGTGTTGGAAATCTTGCTATTCATGTGAAAGGGACTTCTGTTTGGGGCCTTTAAATGCACCCCACAAACCGTGATTCTCCAGATGGTGCTTGAAGTGGCAATGTCGGCGTCTCCTGCCTCCACTCCAGAACCTCGGTCTCAGCTGAATGTGCAGTAGTTCCCACCGGAACAGTAGATGACCGTGCCTGCCTTCTGACCAAGTTACTAAAACAGTGGACTGACATCATGCTTCATGATATCGGTGAAAGTTCTTTTTTGGCATCTGTAGTGCTTGAAATGTCATTTCAGCACTTAAAGGGCACATAGAGAATTTATTTTCTTTTTTCCCCCCAGGTGAGGCATTGTGGGGCCTTTGCCTTTTGCCCCCTCTGTGCCGGTCTAAAGGTGCAACGCACATAGGGGGCCCAGGCAAACCCACGAGAGCAAGACCTCCCGCAACCACACAGCATGCCTGAGCTCTGAAAAGCGCGTCTCCCACGGTAGCAGGAGGACGGTCACGGGGCGCGATGCCACTCAGCACTGATCACGCTTGGTATCCCCAGGCCACCTCTGGTGAGTCGCCGCCTTCTCAGGCAATCGCGAGCTGGCTCCCACATCCTGCTTCAGTTTGTTCAACAAACTGTTTCCCAGCCGTACGGCTTTACTTGGTGGCCACCATCTTTCCTCTAACGGCCGGCTTTGGCAGGTCACTGCACATTGCGCCTCCCCACTTCAATTGCACGTCGATCTGGGGTTGGTCAAATCCCAGCAGCTTCCTCCCCAGCACCGGGGAGGAGCCAGGTCTTCCATCCTACTAGATCAACGCCACCAGAATCATGTTGCCGGCCAGTGGACAGGAGAGGGTTGAAGCTGTACCACCACTTGTGCTTTGCCTGCACCACTGGGTTCATTTCTGTGAGTCTTAGGGAATATTCGATGCATCATTTGGGATTGTTCGAGTAATACAATTCTGAGTTTTAGCAGCTCCCCAAACAAACATTTAGGAGAATTATCTACATGATAGAGTCCCTGACTCGGAAATAGTTGGTGTCATAGTGTACGTGCCACAACTATCTAACATGTAGGTTTATTTGTTTAGCTATGAACAAGAAGAAACCGCTTGCAAAAACATGTCTGTCATCAGGGTTGGACTCAGACATAACATTGGCCTAGGTACCAATAAGAAAGTGAACCACAATCGCAAATGGCAGTTTGTTACTTTTGGTGACACAACGCGTACCACCTAAGGGGAATTTATGGTTAAATATGTTCAAACTAGTGGATTTTAAAGTACGTCTGGCCACAAACACAAGCTCTGCAGGCCAGTAACTCATGAAACTGGCCCACTTTGGTCCAAATGATTAGTCCACACCATATGGCAGGCTGCTCGCTTCCACCATGGTCCGTTCTAAGCCTGTCCGCCATACCTGCACGGGAACCCGTTCCCACAGTGCCCACATGAAGATCACATGCGGCATGGGATCATGGCCGCAGAAGGCCGAAATTCCCAAGGATTGTGGCCAAGATGCCTGCACAAGAAGAAACCAGGCAGTGCTGGCTCAAGGGGTGCTTACGGGGTACGGTCACAAAAAGGCACCCCCAATTCCCCGTTCAGCAAATAAAGGACGCCTTGCCTCCAGCTCAGTGTCATCTGAACAGCGCCTATTAAAGAATTACGCAACACCGGGCGCGGCCTTTATACACACTTTACAAGAACAGCAGGGGGCTCAGTTCTGTTGTTCAGCTGATACTTCAAAAGCAAGTATCATCCGACCAACAGAATTGAGCCCATGGGCGTAATTTTAGGGGGAGACAGCGGTGTTTGTGCCCCCAACTTTCATGGCTCACCATTTTGTCCCCATTTATTTGGCTGGGGCACTTTATTGTCAGATGTCATGCCCCCCCAACATTTTCAGCAAAGTTACTCCACTGACTGAGCCCCTCTGCTGTTCTGCATTTTTGGTGGGTTGGCGCGATTAGTGATAGACCCAGGACTCCCCGACATGGAGTTCCTGATGCTTCACTGATCTGGCCAAAAAAGTAGTGAAAAGCGCCCCTCGGCTCAGGCCGCCCCTGACCAGTGCTGTCAGAATGTTGGGGAGAGTGGGCGGGGTGGGGGGTACACTAATCTTGCACAGGGTGCTGGAGAGACCTGGGGCCGCCACAGGCTCCTGGAGTAATATGTGAAAATTAATAAGGAAAGAGGGTCACTGTGGCAGCTGCTAGTCCAAGAGCACACGGTGCGGATCCCCCCAGAGTCCCCTCCTGCTGTGATGGAAGGCATGGAAACCTGGGGAGAAACCCCGGGTCTGGTCCCTGTCACCCCTACTCCATCTCCACATATGGCAGATGATAAACGCTCCTTACCCGGGATTAATACTCAGGCATCAACATACTTCTCAACTCACAGGCCTTTGATGTGTGTCACACACTGTGGAGTCAGTTCAAAGCGAGCCGCAAACTCTTGCAACGGCCTCTCACCCGCTTTAAGCTTAATCATCTGATTTTACCCACCCTGAAACTCACTCAAATGGTTGAGAGTTACAAATCAAACGGAGCCCGCTATCAGTAAATTGGCTAAGCTTGTTAATGCGTCACCTGAGGGGGGCAGCCTCAGTTGTGAGCATTACAGGTAGCAGTCTTGGTGGGCAGCTCAAGGGTACAGTGCAGTATGATGGCAGGACAAGATGGCAGCCTGAACTTTGCAAGTTCGAATCCCGCAGCAGGGGCAATCAGCCTTTCCTCTTTCTCAGCTAGATAGATCAAGTGCCAGTAAAATGGTGTCGTAATAATAACACACATGTAATTGCTGTGCTTAGAAGCAGGAGGATTCTGACATGAAGCCCTACATAAGAAAACACATTAGTACAATTAAAACAAACACAATACTTTCACATTCACTCCAAGTACATATAATTGTGACAATGTAACCTAGGCACAAACAATCAGATTTTAGCAAGAGCAATGAAATTACTTTAGTGAACAAGGCAAGGTAACATATTACTTTTGTTTAGTGCCTGTTTAATGTGCGCAGCCATCGTATGTTAGCCACCACTGAGGGGCCAGTAGCTAATCACAGGTTTTACCTACAGGGACATTACGGTATTCCAAGCAGCCATCCACAAACCCCACCCAGCCCCTTCTTCCAAGCCACCCGCACACAAGCCGCCCCACAGACACATTTTCACTCATTTGCCTCAGCTTCACTCACTTGCCTCAGCTTCACTCATTTGCCTCAGCTTCATTCATTTGCCTCAGCTTCACTCACTTGCCTCAGCTCTCTGCAGCCCACTCGGTGGAGTAACTTTGCTGAAAATGTTGGGGGGGACATGACATCTGAAGAAAAGCTGCCCCAACCAAATGAATGGGGACATAATGGTGTGCCATGAAAGTTGGGAGGGACAAACACCCCTGTGCCCCGTAAATTTACGCCCATGAGCCCAGTCCCTACACCTCACACGCGACTGACATAGAACTGGAAGACGGCCGCCATTTCCATCCAGATTGTTTTAGTTGCAACATGGCCACCTTGGTCCTTTTGTCTTTATTCAAAAATGATATGATATCGCATTTGTAACGCGCCTATACACAAGTGTTTTAGGCAGGGAGGGGGGAACAAGGGGAAGACAGACAACGATCCTACTAGGCCAGGTGTCATTCAGATTGCGCAAGTGCAGGGGTAAGGGGAAGGAAAAAAGTGCAAGGGGAAGGGGAGGGGGGAAGTGCAGTACAAAGTAAGTAGAATGAAAATAAATAAATAGGGCCAGCTGGTGGCAAGTGCAAGGTAAGTGCAGACAAGTGCTGGGAAGGGGGGGCTGTAGGGATGCAGAGACAGTCCCGCAGTGCAGGGGTTGCCAGGAAGGCAGTGCAAGTGGAGAGTGGCTGGGCCCAGGACCGAGGTCGGTGAGAGTGGCCCAGTTGCAGATTCAGTGCGGTTTCAGTGAAGAATTTAGCAGGGGAGAGGGAGAGAGAAAGCAGAAGCAAAGAGGAAGGTTTTGAGGTGCTTCCGGAACCGGAGATGGTTCTCCTCGAGTTTCAGGAAGGCAGGAAGGCTGTTCCATAAGGAGGCCCCTGCCGCGGAGAGAGATCTACCCCCAGCTCGTTGCTTCGAGAAGCGGCTAACCCTGAGGGAGTTGGAGACGGATGAGCGAAGGGCTCGGGAAGGAAGATATTTAGGAAGAGAGTTTTGAAGGTATTTAGGCCCCAGGTCCCAGATGGCCTTGTGGACAATGCAGAGGGTTTTGAACTTAATCCTCGCAGCCACTGGGAGCCAGTGTAAAGATTTCAGTCCTGGAGAGATACGGTCCCTGCGCTTGAGGCCAAGGACAAGTCTCGCAGTTCTGTTCTGGATGAGTTGCAGAGGGCGGAGAGTGGAGGCAGGCAGATTAAGATAGAGGCTGTTACAGTAGTCCAACTTCGAGAGAACCAGGGCTCGGGAGACAGTGAGCTTCTGGGGGAAGGAGAGGAAGGGAAGAATACCTCTGAAGAGGTGCAGCTGGTAGTGTGACTTCTTAGAGACGTCAGAGATATGAGGAGAGAAGGAGAGTGTGGAGTCGAAGATGACCCCAAGGTTTTTTGCCTTGCAGGTAGGAGCAGGAGGAGGGCCAAGAGAGGCTGGCCAGAGAGCTGCAGGGAAGGAGGTAGTGGGTGTGCCGATGAGTAGAATCTCAGTCTTACTGGCATTAAGGCAGAGGTCATTGGCGGCACACCATTCCTGGATAGCAGACAGACAGTCCGAGATGAGGGAAGGAGAGGAGAGGAGAGGAGAGGAGAGGAGAGGAGGCCGAGGGTAGCCTGAAAATGAGCTGGGTATCGTCCGCATAGCACTGAAAGTTGGGGCAGAGAGCGGCGATGCGGTGGGCAAGGAGTCCCAGATACTGGTTGAACAGCCAGGGAGAGAGATTAGATCCCTGGGGGACACCACAGGTGGAGAAAAAGATGTCAGAGAGGAAGGACCCCAGTTGGACCTGTGAGGGTCGATTGGAAAGGAAAGAGGTCAGCCACGCCAGAGCCTGACCAGTGATACCCATGTTATCGTGGAGACGGTTGAGCAGGATGGGATGGTTGACAGTGTCAAAGGCAGAAGAGAGATCGAGCAGAATGAGAACACACGGAATGTTGGAGTCGAGGTTCAGGAGCAGGTCCTCACGGATGTTCAGGAGAGCAGTTTCTGTGCTTCTGGCAGCTCTGAAGCCAGATTGATGGTCATGAAGACTACCAACAGATTCAGCATGGAGATTAAGCTGGGAGATGGCCAGTTTCTCCAGGAGCTTGCCCAGGAAGGGAGTGATGGAGATTGGGCGATAGTTAGCCGGGCAGGAGTGGTCAGAAGAGGGTTTCTTAAGAAGAGGGTGCACAAGGGAGTGCTTGAGGGGGGATGGAAAGACTCCAGAGGCGAAGGAGTGGTTGCAAAAGTCAGCCAGGGCAGGAGCCAGGGAGTCGATGTGGTCCTTGATAGTTTTGGAGGAACAGGGGTGAACCTGTTCAGACGAGACTTTCATAGATCGGACTTGTCTGGAAACCTCGTCAGCAGAAAAAAGGGGAAAGGCAGAGGAGGGAGGAGGGGTGGCTGCAGAAGGGCCAGAGGAAGAGCCGGGAAGAGAGGGAGGGAGGTGATAGGAGGAGAGTGAGGACAGGATGTCCTGAGCTTTAGAGATGAAGTGAGAGGCCAGTGCAGTGCAGAGGGCCTAGGAGGGGACAGGAGAGGTAGAGACTGCAGCAGGGTTGGCAAGCTCCTTGCAGATTTTAAAGAGTTTGGCCGAGTTGTTAGATGCAGCAGAGATGCGGGCTTGGATAAGGGCTCTCTTCTTGGTGAGAACCGAGAGACGGTATTGCTTTTGGAGCAGGTGGCAGGCCAGTTTGTCAGAGGATGAACATGAATCACGCCATTTCCTCTCTGCCACCCTGCACTTGCGTTTTAGGGTATCGAGATCCGAGTCATACCAGGAGTTACATTTGGCTTTGGGCTTCAGGCGGATTTTCATGACAGGGACAAGGATATCAAGAGTATCAGATATAGCAGAGTGGAGCATGGAGAGGGCTGTGTCAGGGTGGGAGTCAGCCGAAAGGGGGGTGGGGGCGAGAAGGTGGCAGCAAAAGCCTCAACTGACACGCGCTTCATGGGTCGGATGACCGAGAAGGTGGGTGGCAGTGATGAGGGTGGCTTTGCCTGTGGGGTAGGGAGGGTGAGGTGGGAGGATAGGAGAAAGTGATCACTCCAGGAGAGAGGAGTGGAGAGAGGGACGTTGAGGGGAAGGTCAGAAGAGATCAGAGCATCAAGAGTGTTCCCTGCAGAATGAGTAGGCCCAGACGGGAGAATAGAGAGTGAGAGAGAGTCGCAGAGCTCACGAAAGAGTCCAGTGGGGGGACAGGAGGCATCCAGGTGGATGTTGAAGTCACCAAGAAAGAGGAGTTGAGTGGTTGAGGACAGGAGTGAGGAGGAGAGGTCAGCCCACCCAGAGAGGAAGGAGGAAATTTGACCAGGTGGGCGATAGATAGTAGCCACGGTAAGGGAATGGCTAGGAGAGAGAGAGAGTCGGCAGACAACACATTCAAAAGAGGAGTAGGTCTGCGTAGGAGTGAGACCAAGGACGTCAAGGTCCAGTTCCTCAAGAAGGCAACAGATATCAGAGGAATGCTTGATGGTAGAGCAAGAGTTAAGAGTGGCAATGTGGAGAAGGTTGCCATCCTTGAAGGACTTAAGGGGAGGGGTACAGATCAGAGGTACGCCCTCCGGAAGTGGCTCTTAACATCATGGATGTTTGGCTGCGGTGGTCATGGCCATATTCCCACGCTTGGCGGTGAAGCACCATATACTAACAGCCCAGTGCCCACGTTATGGTCCATTTCTCTGAGAAGTATTAAGTTGTGCTGGGGGCCATTGCATCCCCGTACAACCCCCACAAACATGATATGATATGATATTTATGTTGCGCCCATACACAAGTGTTTCAGAGAGCGTTGAGGCAAGGGAGGGGAACAGGGGAGGTAAAAAAATAACGATCTTACTAGACCCAGTGACATTGTGAACGCGCAAGTGCAGGGGAGAGCGGAGAGGGAGAGTGCAAGGGGAAGGGGAGGAGTGGAAAGTGCTAACACAAGATCAAACACAACAGGTAGTGCAGCCAGCAGGTGGCAAGTGCAAGAATAAGGCACAGACAATGGGTGTCTAATAAGTGCAGGAAGGATTGACATAACCAGTCTTTCCAATGGAAGGGCTGGGGAAGCCCCTACTGCAGACATGGCACAGGATAACTCAGTGCTGATCTTTGAGATGGCTCAGAGAAACAAAGGATCCAGAGGAAAGAGATTCCCAGATCTCTCGGACATCAATTACTAAAATGGATTTAAATTGACTTCTAGTGGGAGATAAGACTGGGACTTGTGGATGGGTGTAAGGGACACACATTTCAAGTTTAGCTCTCATGCAGAAGTAAGAAATACTTGATCAATTCCGGTGTGCAACACAGAGCAAATGCTTGGACCATGAATGTACATCAAGCGATTATTTATGGTTTCTCCCCAGGTTTCCATGCCTTCCATCACAGCAGGAGGGGAATCTGGGGGGTTCCGCACCGTGTGTTCTTGGACTAGCAGCTGCCACAGTGACCCTCTTTCCTTATTCATTTTCACATATTACTCCAGGAGCCTGTGCCGGCCCCAGGTATTCCAGCACCCTGTGCAAGATTAGTGTACCCCCCCACCCCGCCCACTCTCCCCAACATTCTGACAGCACTGGTCAGGGGCGGCCTGAGCCGAGGGGCGCTTTTCACTTCTTTTTTGGCCAGATCAGTGAAGCATCAGGAACTCCATGTCGGGGAGTCCTGGGTCCATCACTAATTGCGCCAAACCACCAAAAATGCAGAACAGCAGAGGGGCTCAGTCAGTGGGGTAACTTTGCTGAAAATGTTGGGGGGGACATGACATCTGAAGAAAAGCTGCCCCAACCAAATGAATGGGGACATAATGGTGTGCCATGGAAGTTGGGAGGGACAAACACCCCTGTGCCCCCTAAATTTACGCCCATGAGCCCACTCCCTACACGTCACAAGCGACTGACATAGAACTGGAAGACGGCCGCCATTTCCATCCAGATTGTTTTAGTTGCAACATGGCCACCTTGGTCCTTTTGTCTTTTTTCAAAAAAGATATGATATCGCATTTGTAACGCGCCTATACACAAGTGTTTTAGGCAGGGAGGGGGGAACAAGGGGAAGACAGACAACGATCCTACTAGGCCAGGTGTCATTCAGATTGCACAAGTGCAGGGGTAAGGGGAAGGAAAAAAGTGCAAGGGGAAGGGGAGGGGGGAAGTGCAGTACAAAGTAAGTAGAATAAAAATAAATAAATAGGGCCAGCTGGTGGTAAGTGCAAGGTAAGTGCAGACAAGTGCTGGGAAGGGGGGGCTGTAGGGATACAGAGACAGTCCCGCAGTGCAGGGGTTGCCAGGGAGGCAGTGCAAGTGGAGAGTGGCTGGGCCCAGGACCGAGGTCGGTGAGAGTGGCCCAGTTGCAGATTCAGTGCAGTTTCAGTGAAGAATTTAGCAGGGGAGAGGGAGAGAGAAAGCAGAAGCAAAGAGGAAGGTTTTGAGGTGCTTCCGGAACTGGAGATGGTTCTCCTCGAGTTTCAGGGAGGCAGGAAGGCTGTTCCAGAAGGAGGCCCCTGCCGCGGAGAGAGATCTACCCCCAGCTCGTTGCTTCGAGAAGCGGCTAACCCTGAGGGAGTTGGAGACGGATGAGCGAAGGACTCGGGAAGGAAGATATTTAGGAAGAGAGAGTTGAAGGTATTTAGAGCCCAGGTCCCAGATGGCCTTGTGGACAATGCAGAGGGTTTTGAACTTAATCCTCGCAGCCACTGGGAGCCAGTGTAGAGATTTCAGTCCTGGAGAGATACGGTCCCTGGGCTTGAGGCCAAGGACAAGTCTCGCAGTTCTGTTCTGGATGAGTTGCAGAGGGCGGAGAGTGGAGGCAGGCAGCTTAAGATAGAGGCTGTTACAGTAGTCCAACTTCGAGAGAACCAGGGCTCGGGAGACAGTGAGCTTCTGGGGGAAGGAGAGGAAGGGAAGAATACCTCTGAAGAGGTGCAGCTGGTAGTGTGACTTCTTAGAGACGTCAGAGATATGAGGAGAGAAGGAGAGTGTGGAGTCGAAGATGACCCCAAGGTTTTTTGCCTTGCAGGTAGGAGCAGGAGGAGGGCCAAGAGAGGCTGGCCAGAGAGCTGCAGGGAAGGAGGGAGTGGGTGTGCCGATGAGTAGAATCTCAGTCTTACTGGCATTAAGGCAGAGGTCATTGGCGGCACACCATTCCTGGATAGCAGACAGACAGTCCAAGATGAGGGAAGGAGAGGAGAGGAGAGGAGGAGGCCGAGGGTAGCCTGAAAATGAGCTGGGTATCGTCCGCATAGCACTGAACGTTGGGGCAGAGAGCGGCGATGCGGTGGGCAAGGAGTCCCAGATACTGGTTGAACAAACAGGGAGAGAGATTAGATCCCTGGGGGACACCACAGGTGGAGAAAAAGATGTCAGAGAGGAAGGACCCCAGTTGGACCTGGGAGGGTCGATTGGAAAGGAAAGAGGTCAGCCACTCCAGAGCCTGACCAGTGATACCAATGTTATCGTGGAGACGGTTGAGCAGGATGGGATGGTTGACAGTGTCAAAGGCAGAAGAGAGATCGAGCAGAATGAGAACACACGGAATGTTGGATTCGAGGTTCAGGAGCAGGTCCTCACGGATGTTCAGGAGAGCAGTTTCTGTGCTTCTGGCAGCTCTGAAGCCAGATTGATGGTCATGAAGACTACCAACAGATTCAGCATGGAGATTAAGCTGGGAGATGGCCAGTTTCTCCAGGAGCTTGCCCAGGAAGGGAGTGATGGAGATTGGCCGATAGTTAGCCGGGCAGGAGGGGTCAGAAGAGGGTTTCTTAAGAAGACGGTGCACAAGGCAGTGCTTGAGGGGGGATGGGAAGACTCCAGAGGCGAAGGAGTGGTTGCAAAAATCAGCCAGGGCAGGAGCCAGGGAGTCGATGTGGCCCTTGATAGTTTTGGAGGAACAGGGGTGAACCTGTTTAGACGAGACTTTCATAGATCGGACTTGTCTGGAAACCTCGTCAGCAGAAAAAAGGCGAAAGGCAGAGAAGGAGGGAGGAGGGGTGGCTGCAGAAGGGCCAGAGGAAGAGCTGGGAAGAGAGGGAGGGAGGTGATAGGAGGAGAGTGAGGACAGGATGTCCTGAGATTTAGAGATGAAGTGAGAGGCCAGTGCAGTGCAGAGGGCCTGGGAGGGGACAGGAGAGGTAGAGACTGCAGCAGGGTTGGCAAGCTCCTTGCAGATTTTAAAGAGTTCGGCCGAGTTGTTAGATGCAGCAGAGATGCGGGCTTGGATAAGGGCTCTCTTCTTGGTGAGAACGGAGAGACGGTATTGCCTTTGGAGCAGACGGCAGGCCAGTTTGTCAGAGGATGAACATGAAGCACGCCATTTCCTCTCTGCCACCCTGCACTTGCGTTTTAGGGTATCGAGATCCGAGTCATACCAGGAGTTACATTTGTCTTTGGGCTTCAGGCGGATTTTCATGACAGGGGCAAGGATATCAAGAGTATCAGATATAGCAGAGTGGAGCATGGAGAGGGCTGTGTCAGGGTGGGAGTCAGCCGAAAGGGGGGTGGGGGGCGAGAAGGTGGCAGCAAAAGCCTCAACTGACACACGCTTCATGGGTCAGATGACCGAGAAGGTGGGTGGCAGTGATGAGGGTGGCTTTGCCTGTGGGGTAGGGAGGGTGAGGTGGGAGGATAGGAGAAAGAGATCACTCCAGGAGAGAGGAGTGGAGAGAGGGACGTTGAGGGGGAGGTCAGAAGAGATCAGAGCATCAAGAGTGTGCCCTGCAGAATGAGTAGGCCCTGACGGGAGAATAGAGAGTGAGAGAGAGTCGCAGAGGTCACGAAAGAGTCCAGTGGGGGGACAGGAGGCATCCAGGTGGATGTTGAAGTCACCAAGAAAGAGGAGTTGAGTGGTTGAGGACAGGAGTGAGGAGGAGAGGTCAGCCCACCCAGAGAGGAAGGAGGAAATTTGACCAGGTGGGCGATAGATAGTAGCCACGGTAAGGGAATGGCTTGGAGAGAGAGAGAGTCGGCAGACAAGACATTCAAAAGAGGAGTAGGTCTGCGTAGGAGTGAGACCAAGGAAGTCAAGGTCCAGTTCCTCAAGAAGGCAACAGATATCAGAGGAATGCTTGATGGCAGAGCAAGAGTTAAGAGTGGCAATGTGGAGAAGGTTGCCATCCTTGAAGGACTTCAGGGGAGGGGTACAGATCAGAGGTACGCCCTGCGGAAGTGGCTCTTAACATCCTGGATGTTTGGCTGCGGTGGTCATGGCCATATTCCCACGCTTGGCGGTGAAGCACCATATACTAACAGCCCAGTGCCCACGTTATGGTCCATTTCTCTGAGAAGTATTAAGTTGTGCTGGGGGCCATTGCATCCCCGTACAACCCCCACAAACATGATATGATATGATATTTATATTGCGCCCATACACAAGTGTTTCAGAGCGTGTTGAAGCAAGGGAGGGGAACAGGGGAGGTAAAAAAATAACGATCTTACTAGGCCCAGTGACATTGTGAACGCGCAAGTGCAGGGGAGAGCGGAGAGGGAGAGTGCAAGGGGAAGGGGAGGAGTGGAAAGTGCTAACACAAGATCAAACACAACAGGTAGTGCAGCCAGCAGGTGGCAAGTGCAAGAATAAGGCACAGACAATGGGTGTCTAATAAGTGCAGGAAGGGGGCTGTAGGGTTGCAGATACAGACCCAAGTGCAAGGGATGACAGAAGGCAGTGCAGGTGAGCGGCTGGGGCGGCAGGGATCTGGGCCTGAAATCAGAGGGTAGCATGACATTATGGCTTGAATGGAATGATATATGTTATTTATAATGCGCATGTGCACAAGTGTTTCTAGATGTGACAAGACAAGGGAGGGAAGAGAGAGGGATTACAAGACAAACAATATGACTAGGTCTTGTATCATTCACATCATGCAAGTGCGAGAACGAGACATACAAAGGGAAAGGGGGGAGGGAGTTCCAGGGAGAGGGAAGTGCAATCGGGGCAGCATTGCTATGAGTAGGTGCAGCCAGGGCAGCGCAGCAGCTCTGGGTAAGTGCAAGGAGACAGGGGACTGCATAGGTTACAGTTACAGCCCCTAAGTGCGTGGTAGGCCCAGAGGCAGGGGAGACTGATCATGGAGGAACCTGGCACCCAGTGAGACTCTGAGGGTAACCAAGCAACCAGTCTACGCAGCAATGTCGATGCCTCTCTGAAGCTGTGAAGTAACTCTCAGCGCTTTACAGTGTGTTACAAAACCCCCATAAATAATCGCTTGATGTATGTTCATGGTCCAAGCATTTGCTCTGTGTTGCACACCGGAATTGATCAGGTATTTCTTACTTCTGCATGAGAGCTAAACTGGAAATGTGTGTCCCTTCCACCCATCCACAAGTCCCAGTCTTATCTCCCACTAGAGGTCAATTTAAATCCATTTTAGTAATTGATGTCCGAGAGATCTGGGATTCTCTTTCCTCTGGATCCTTTGCTTCTCTGATCCATCTCAAAGATCAGCACTGAGTTATCCTGTGCCATGTCTGCAGTAGGGGCTTCCCCAGCCCTTCCATTGGAAAGACCGGTTGTGTCAATCCGTCCATTCAAACCGGCCAGACTTTCCCAAGCCTCGAGCGCTTTATCAAGACCAGTAAATTCTGATGCGTCACCCATTAAAAATCTGGCCTGCTCTATTCAGGGAGTGGTGGGGAGTTTCCAGAGAGGAATATTAAGTGGACAAGATGGCCACAAATCTACTCACTGTTGTTTTAGATTTTAAGGTTATGCACCTGTTGGATTATAGGCATAGTCACATAGAGGCAGAATTGCATCATTGTAACAAATTGAGGATCTGTGCTTAAATCCTTATAACTCACAATCTTTTCAGTAAGAGCATTCACAACTAAAGTACAATTTTATGACTACTACAATTAAAAAGACGAGGAAGTAAGTGCTGGGAATCGCTTATGAAGCAACATTTTACATCTGATGGCAAACCCTTGTGGTTTAACAGAATAGGGTTTGAAAGTTTTTACTTTTTGGGATGATCCATCCCATATAATCCCCTGGTGCGTTACAGAGGACACTAGCTGTGTGCAATAAGTAAGGTGCAATAAGTAAGGGATTGTCTGCTACAGAAACTGTATCAAAGGTGCTTTCATAATAAAGTTTGCAGCGTGTGAATCCATGAAGTATACCAACGCTGGAGAAATGGAGTTACAGGTAAGAAACTACTCCCTTTTCTTTTGTGGGAATGCTGTTCCTTGGCTATGGATTTCTGTGCGTTATGCAAATTGTTTTGAGATGGAATAGTTTTTATTTTTAAATACATTTTTTATTAACATTTGGCTAATGACATCATATAATAACAATCGCAACATTTCTTTTAGTTTCACTTATAACATTCCCCCCTCTCCCCACCCTCCGTACAGCCATGGACCATTCACTTGTTACATCAAGAGACGGACGCATTATGCATCAATTCACTTCTCATTCAGGGTAGCTCTACCGTGTACGCTAGAACCTTGGGCACATCAACCTCCACTTGTCATTGTCCATCCCAGGTAACATATCCCACAGTCACTGTGTCCACCCCCCAAACAGGCCTTCCATATATTTCAAAAATGGGGAACCACAGTCCTTCAATGTTCGACCTGGATTTATCTATAAAATGAGTTAGAAGCTCCATTTCATATATTGCCCGCACTTTGGTGACCCACTCTTTCTCCCCTGGCATTCATGGAGTTTTCCATATTTGGGCCAGGCAGCACCTAGCCGCTACCAACATGACCTGAAACATATGGTCATGTGCCTCGCTGTGGTCCCCCTCCACATCAATCCCAAAAAGAAGAAGCCATGGGAATAAGGTCCTCCCTATCCCATCCACCCCCGTTATCCAGGACAGGACCTCTTCCCAGTATATCTGTACCACCGGACATTTCCACCACATGTGCACGTAGTACCCCTTTTCAACATGACACTTCCAATAATGCGGGTCGTACCCCTCCCTCATCCGGGCTAGCCTCTGTGAGGGATAGTGCCATCTGTGTATTTGAGTGAGGCAGTGAGCGATTGGGCTATCTACACATGATGGTCCATCTCTTATCGTCAATGTCCTCACCTAGATCCCTCCCCTACTGCACCTGTGCGGTCAGAGGATCCCTCGGGCCACTAAGAGCAATAGTTTGTAGAGTCTGGATATCACACCCTTGCAACCCTTGTGCTAATCAAGAACTTTTCAAAGTCTATTAATTCCCTCCTCAGGGTGCCCATCTGCTTTCAGTGAGAGCCCCCTTCAGTTGCAGATAACGAAAGGTCAAGAGGTTTTTCAGGTGCAGGGCCTCCTCCAACTTCACTAAAGACATGAGAGTCCCCCCTGCCCACAACTGTCCAGCCCTGCTGAGACCACCCTCATACCACTGTTGGAACGCAAGTGGCTCTTCTATCTTATCCCTAAGCGGAAGAGCCCAAATGCAGCTCAAAGGTGAGGGCCATGTTGTGAGCCATCTATAATCAGCTCACTCCTTCCACACCGACCATAAAATGCCCAACACTGGGTGTCACAAGACCCTCCATGGGATGTGTGTCTTTGGGACCCACCACCACTCATCCAGTGCAACTGGGGAAAAAATCTAAATGTCCATTGCCACCCATCGCTTCCCCGTGCCCAGAGTAAAGTGTTCCACCAGAATTCTTAGCTGAGAGTTCTTTAGTACACCTCTAGGTCCGGGACACCCACTCCCCTTCTTCCTTCAGCCTCATCAACACCTCATAGAAGATTCAGTGTTTTTTACAAGCCCAGAGGTAGCGTAACAGGGCCTGTTTGAACTCTGCCAGGAATGGCTTGGTTGTCTGTATTGGAAGCATTTGGAACAAAAACAGGCACTTGTGGAGGATATCCATTTTCACTGAATTGAAACATGCCATCCATGAGAGTCCTGACCGAGCCCACCGTTAGATATCTCGCTTCACAGACAACCATAAAGGGAGGAGGTTACTGGCGAAAAGGTCTCTAGGATTGTGTGTCACCTGAACTCCGAGATAGCAGAACCTGTCTCTCTGTATTCTAAATGGTAGCCCCTCCACATATTTCCCTTCAGAATCCAATAGATTTCCTGCCATGAACGTCACTGATTTCCCAAGGTTAACCTTATAGGCCGACAGGTTTCCATACTGTTTCAAACTACGCATCACACGTGGCACCGACTGGGACGGGTTGGTCACATAGAGTAAAACATTGTCCGCAAACAGGCTAATCTTACAGTGTGTGTCCCCCACCCTCACCCCACTGATCCCTCCCTCAGATAGATACCACCCATGATTCCATCACCAGTGAATATATAAGCAGAGAGAGGGGGCACCCGTGTCTCGTGCCCCTCACCAGTGGAAACGGCCCTGATTCATTGCCATTCACCACTACCCTTGCTGAAGCGCCGGCATCCATCCCAACCATCTCAGGCCCATCCTCAGAGATGCAATAACTTACCCCATAAAAGCCCAGCTCACCCTGTCAAAGGCCTTTTCGGCATCCAAGGACAACAGAAGAGCCCCATCCTCCCGAACCACCCTCGAGCTAAGCACGTGGATGGTCTTTTGCATGCTGTCTGCTCCCTGTCTGTTCAACACGAATCCTGTCTGATACGGGTGGCCCAGCCGGGGATGATATCTTTCCAGAAGCGTTGCCAGGATCCTGGCAAAGATCTTTGCATCCACATTAAGGAGAGAGATGGGCCTATCTGAGCCACATTCAGTCAGGTCCTGCCCCGGATTGGGTATCACAGCAATCAGGGCCTGAAGATATGACGATGGAATTGTATCCTGCCCCCTGATCTGGTTAAACAATTTGGCCATTGGTTCCACCAGGGTGGATTGATATTGTTTAAAGAAGTCATCCGTGTAGCCATCCACCCGGAGCCTTTCCTGTCCTCAACCTTTTAATCGCCCCCTCCACCTCTTCTTCCGATATCACCCGCTCTAGGGATTCCCGTTCCGAGTCTTTGCATTTGGGTAGAGGTGTCCCTCCAGGTAATTGTGGATATCTTCTATCGGCTCGCCCTTCTGTTTAGTGTACAGTTCCGTATAGAAGTCTGCGAAGCATTCTGCTACACTCACCCCCTCCATAGACATCCTCCCCCCTTTGTCCTGAATCCCTCCCACCCTCCTCTCCATCCTACTGCCTCTAGTCCCCACCTTATCCCCCTTTCGTAATACCTATACCGCGTGTACCTCATCTTTTTAATTACCCCCCCAATAAGGACTGTGTGCAGAGCTCATCTCTTCTTCCGCATTTCCCCCAGGGGAACCTCTCAGTTCTCATCCTTGCGGGTGAGCCGCACCCTCATGGCTCTCAATTCCTCACAAAGCCTGCTCTCAAACAGTGTCCTTTCACGCTTCCTTTGTGATCCCTCCGCAATGACGAGGCCTCAAAATCTCAAAGTAGGCCTCCATTTCTCTCCTCAGGAATTCTTTAAATACTGGGTCCCTCATTAGGGTATAGTTACAACGCCACCTTTAGTTCCTCGTGGCCCTTGGCATTCGCCAGTCCACCACCAGCAGCAGCTCATGGTCCGACCAGGTAATAGCCTCCACACTCAGCACTGCTACGCCCCCCCTCCTCCGATATCAATAAGATGTTGATTCTCATGTACGTCTGGTGCAGGGGGAAAAGAAAGTATAACTTCCTGGGCCCTGCCATGACTTACGCCACACGTCAACCCAGTAATATTCCTGCAATAGGTCCCTCATGGCCAGGTTATCCTTCGTGGGTTCTTTCACCCCATCCCCTTTCCTGAACACCAATCCAGTCGAGGGTCTGCTGTAAGGTTGAAGTCCCCACCGAGGACCATGGCTCCCTCTGCCCACTCGACTATTACCCTGAACACCCTGCACAGAAACTTTATCTGACCCACGTTGGGCACATAGAGAGTGGCAAGGGTGATCCGCATACCCTCGGATGTTCCCTTCATCCCCAAGAACCTTCCTCCGAAACCCCTCTTTGTCTCAACCTCAGTAAGGTGTAATGATTTACCCAGAAGTATGCCCACCCCTTCCTTTTTACAGGATTTATGGGAAGCCCAGAAATTCCTCTCGATTTCCTTCCCTTTATTGTCGATTCAGCCCCCCGCCTATAATGCGTTGTAGGAAAAGGACCACCAGTTTCTGTTTGCGGGACATGTTGCTGGTAAGGGACCGTTTCTTTCATGAATTCAGGCCCTTAACGTTCAGCGTACCCACCCATCCTTCAACTATTATTGTTGCTAACCCTGTCCGTAAAGACTTCCATGCATCTTCCTTGGCTCAGAGCCTTTGGTAACTTGAGGGTCCATGGCTTGACCTGTCTTCCCTCTTCCCTTTTACTCCCACTCCACTCCACCCCCAAACCACTACCCCTTCTCCTTCCTTTCCCCTCACCCTCTCTCCCCTCCCCCTTCCCTCTTGAAGCGTCTATCTCAATTTCCCAGATTCACTAGCAGCGGTTGACGAACCATCAGGGGCTCGTTCCCTGCCCCGGGATTTTTGTCTAGAGGGGATCTCATTCCCCCACCTCTAAGCCAAGCCGTTGTGTTAAATGTATCTCACTGGCCTTCATTGGGGCCCCCAAACTCTCCCCTCCAGCCCCCACATCCCCCACCCAGGGCAACAGCGAACAACTCTTCGTCCCTCCCCACACAACAATCAATCAACTCAACCGTGCACCTACAATCTCTGCAGTGCCAGCATTAAATTAGAAAAAGGAAAAGAACACGCCAACCATGGCAGCCAGCCTGGGCAATGCATTATCTCTCGGTTCTGTAGGTCCCCTCGGGGGCATCAGCAGGCACATTAATATATAGGGCACTGGCAAAGCTGTTTCATTTCACTTTGAGTGTCACCCAAAAAAAGGCAGGGGGGGTGTTTATTTTTTTGAAACGTCTGGGTCCCTTTCACCCTATGCTTCCCCCTGGCCGTGTCTGGGCCACTAGAACCTCAAGTGGGGTCCAGGTCTTCCTCGGCCCGCTCCATCACAGGGCCTGTTCGCCCGCCGACCAGGTCATCTGTGACTCTCTGGATGTCCTCCTCAGCCACGAGGTGATGCCCCTCCCCCTGCCATTCAAAAGCCAAATAGAATGGGTGCCCCCAGCAGTATCTGACCCCTTTCTCTTTAGCCATTTGGTCTCAGCGTGGGCCGAGAGGTCCTGTAAGATGGCCACTCTGGAGTCTCCATACTTTATTTCCCGAAGGTTCTTAGCCTTCACCAGGATCCTGGCCTTGGTCCTGTAATAATCTAGCCGTGCCAGCACCGAGCAAGGGCCTCTCCCGCCACCTCCCTCCCCACCTCCCTCCCCACCCAGTGGACTCTATCCATCATGTCCTCCTCACCAGTGTCCAGGACGATCCATATTATGTCCTGCACCTTGCCTTCCAGACTCAGCTTGGTCTCACCTTCTGTTTCCACCAGTCCAAAAATGCACATGTTATTTCTCCTCTCGCAGTTCTTCATGTTGTCTACCTTGAGGCGTAGCTCCTCTCCCAGGGCTGCACCTCCATTAATCTTGCTTCCATCTGTGTCTCCAGGATTCCTGTGGACATTTGGTTGTTCTCGACAGTTTAGCCCCCATGTCCATTCTCATCCCCCTTATCTCCTCCAAGATCATTTGGATGTTATTCTGCATGTTGCCCAGATCTGCCGTGGCCCAAGGGGTGTGGGGGGGGTGGTCTCCATCTCTGCGCCTCTAGCCTGGAACTGCTATCCTGCCAAGGCCTCCTTCCAGCTCAAAGATTGCCCTGCTCCACCAGGCGTTCGTGGCCTAGTCCCGCCGTGAAGCGGGCCCGTCTCTCGGGGTACACTGCAGCGGCTGCAGGTGATAAAGTTCATTGCCCCGGATAGGGGGAGCTGCCACCACATGAATAGAAGAGTGTCTGTGTGCTCTATTCCGCTGGGGCTGTTCCTCAGGGGGCGGATTCTTCCCAACTCCTTGCCTCCACTGTGAATGTCCACAACCCTGGCCTAGGCGTCTGGGTCTTCTCCGTCAGTCGATGGGGGTGTCAATGTGGGCAAGATCGCCGCTTTGATGCCTACTTACTCCTGTGCGACCTTGCCGCCCCAAAGGGGCTGACCTCTTGTTGCTTCAAGGCCCGCACCGACACAGAGGATAGTGTCCAGGAGGCTGGCATGTGGTGCCGAATACCCAAATTAACCTATTTTGTTCTAATGATCTCTGATTAGGGGGTTACTGTCCGTTTGGGTTTATCTCCTGCCGCACTGGCGTGGCCAGTCGTGATGCATCCAGGGGCGCACCGGTGGTGGTAGACACCACACTGTCCCGGCTTGGCCCCCAAGAGTCCCCTTCAGAGTATAGGGCACAAAGTAGAGCACTTGCGGTGCGTCACTGCACACGTGGCACAGCTCCCCACCTTAGCTCCTCAGCAGAGCGGGGAGCCCGGCAGCCGTACGCAGTCCTTTTCACATATGCACCACTGCCCGGGGGAGAGGGGGCCCTCGCAGGCCTGGCCTCCCTCCCAGACGCAAGGACGTCTTTGCTGGTGTCTCCTCCGTGTGTGTCTGCCCAGCGGGCCACACTTTGGGCTCGCCCCCGTGTCAGTCGGGCCAGCAGATACCCACCAAAGGGCAGTGCGCCCGCCACCACAGCAGATCTCACTGATGCTCTTCCTGCAAGTTGGGGCACCGCAGGGGCAGCGCCCGTGTGGCGTAATATTCTCTGCATTGCTCACCTCTGTTCTCCGCTTTCCAGCTGAGGGTCCAGGTGGAGGATACGTTCCCCTCACCGCCCGTGGCACGGCTGGTGAGAGAAGGGCGGCCCAACGTCCCAGTCGCCCTATCTGCAGCAGGGTTATTTTCACAATTTCAGTGGCTTATCCGCCTGCTCCAGCTACTCCACGCCCGCAGCAGTGTGGGTCCCGCAATACAGTCGTAACGGGCCAGGAAGCGTGCTGCCCACTTCTTTCTCGGTGCCGCATTCAGCGCGGTCGGGAGGGGGGCACGTAGCCACCCCAGGCCTCTTATCTCCTCTCAGGGGGCACCGTGAAGCCTCCGGTTTGCACCCCCAGGTGGGCTTTGAGCTCCTACACCAATGCCTCAGGTTTCAGAACATACTGGATCCTAATCTACTCTAAAACTCTGCTTGTTTTCCCGGGGCTAAGGACCTAGCTGGAAGTTCAGGCAGCCATCCTGCCTGCGCCACTTGGTGACCTCCCCAGAATTGTTTTTTTGATGGGCAGCCAATGTAGCATTTTTAGCGCTGGGGTGATGTGGTCACTTCGTGGTAGTTTCAGGAGCAGTCTGGCCGCTGCATTTTGGATAGGTTTCAGTTTTTAATTAGTTGGCTTTCTGGCGTTCTAAGGTATAGGCTTTTGGCATAGTCTATTCTGGAGATGATTGTAAGTGTTTTATGGGCGAAGGGGAGGAACGGGTGATCCCTTTTTACCATTTGTAGGAGGAAGAAGCAGTTCTAGTGTTAGTTCGTTGTCCATCAGGACTCCGTTTTTGACTGTTGTTGACGGGTCTGTGGTGTTCCTAGTTCTGTGGGCCATGGGATGTAGTGGTTGTTTTCCTGGTTTTTGGGTATAACATTTTTTCAGTTTTGCCTGGGTGGAGTTTGAGGCTGTTTGAGTTCATCCATTCATAGTTTTTGTAGACCGTTTTACAGCGATTTATCTTCTTGGGCGTCTTCTATTTTGTAGATTTGTGTGTCTGTGTAGTTGTAGTAATGCTGTTGTTTTATCAGCTTGATTAATGGGGTTGGGTAGATATTGAAGGGCAGCGGGGAAAGGAACGTTCCTAGGCCTCTCTCCCACTATGCAGGATTCTCACATCTAGGGGTAGCCTCCATCTTTGTTTAGTAAATGATGAAACTATCTTGGCCTCTCTCCCACTATACAGGATTCTCACAACTAGGGATAGCCTTCAACTTTGTTTAGTATATGATCAAACCTACTGCATTGTGAAATCTAGGCCTCTCTCCCACTATACAGGATTCTCAAATCTAGGGCTAGCCTCCATCTCTGTCTAGTATATGGTGAAACCTACTGCATTCTGAAACCTCGGCCTCAATGGTATTGGACTCTCAAATCTAGGCATTTTTCCCATGTTACACCCTATCAAATGTATCCCTGAAGAGATGATAATCTGAGGGAGGAACTCCCTGAAGGAATATGAAAATGGGTGAAAGAGGAGCTGGTGACATCATGAGAGATGAGCGTGATGCCCGGAGAATACTGGCTGAAGAGAATGCATGGACCTTAAACTGGTGACGAAATTAAGACTCGAGTAAACTTTCATATGCGAAAAGAAGATTGCATCTGTGGGACTCACTGCAGAACCTGCAAGCCATTCAATAACTGTACAGATGCAGAAACGCAAGTAGACTAAGTAATCTTAGAAGCTGGCTATACATAGTGAATAGACTGCAGGCAAAGCCACCATTGTATAGAACTGGACATCTGTGTCATCAATTTAGTAAGCCCAGACCCATGGTGAGGAAAGGCTGAGAACTGTGTCACGCAAGAATTAACTGAGATCGTGGAGTCAATGCTGAGGAAGCCAAGGCCGGTTCTCTATTCTCTTTTTTTTTAACTTAATTTTACTAACATTTATAATGAAAACCAGACATAATCAATACAACATTAGCATGTGTAATCCACTTTGGCAAAACTGGTCTAGATCTCCCAACCCCCTGCCCCCCTGCCTGACCCCTCCCACCATTCTTCCCCTCCCCATCCCCCAAACCCTCGTCCATACCAACTATTGTTCAATGGTGTAAGTTTCCTCTATCATTGTCTCAGATCCGAAGGTACTCATTTTGTCTGTATAGATCTCATGCTGGCACCCTTATGCCCCCCCCTCTGCTCCCCACTACGCCTTTCCGCAATCCACTCAATGCCTAGATAGATTAGTCTATGGGGCTATCTTCCTCCAGCCCCCATTTGAGCAGTAGGGCAAACAATTGTGCATGAAATCCCTCCATTCTATCATTCAGCACCACTGTTAGCTTCTCCATTACCAAAATGTTTTGCACTTTTCCTTCCCATATCACTTTCGTGGGGTCGTTTCATTTTTCCAAACTTGGACTATGGCCAGGCTCCCCACTCTTAACATTACTTCCCAAATCTTTGGATGTGTATGTTCTTCCCTATCTTTTGGTGGAAGCCCAAGTAGCAGCTGCAAGACAAGAAGACATATTCTGCATATGCTGAAATTCTTCTTCTTGTCTTTCTTCTGGATCGGCAAAGGTGGGAGGGAGGGTCTCAGCTTTATAGGTCTTTATATCGCCCAAGTGAAGCCAGGCTCGTCTTCTTTGGACCTTTACAGCTGAAGGGGTCACTCTATTGATGACGAAGAAGAAGGTCGACAAAGCAAAGACTTGTGAATGATACATATTTAACTTGAACTAGAATTCGGAGGACACTCCTTATAGATATTTTAGCAGGAGTGCAAGGACATACTGAGAATTGTTAGTAGGCCAAAAACGAACTTTAGAAACACATTGAAACATCAAAGTTATGCCTAAACGTCAGTTCTTGATCAGAAATGGGAATTTAAATCTGTATCCAGATTCATTTTGTGGTGCATATCTGTTCTAATCAGTTAAACATATGGTCCTCACTGATAGTGATGTGCATTGGCTTGTGCTTGCTGTTTTTGTATTTATACTTCAAGCTTATCCTGCTCTTGTCAGACGAGACGCTGATATTCACACTTTTTTTACAGGATTCTAAGAATGGCCCTGTGATTACAAGGTTGCTAATTGCAATAATTGAACATGTTTTACAATTGCAGGTGTAAAGAAATTTGATAATTGTATTAAAAATTAGAAATTTGGAAGCTGGCACGGTTCTAGAGAATGCAAGTGCAACAAGTGCCAGGATGCTGCAAAAGGTGGATGGCAATGTTTTGGTGCTTGCTATATGCCTGCACGATTGCTCTCTTTGTCTTTCTATTACTTCTTTTTCACTGTCTATATAGTACTAGTACTCCCACTTAGGTAGAGGCCTGTCAGATTCCCCACACTACGGGAACTGCTTTTGATTTGGTTACCTCAACTGACGTAGAGGCTCCCATGGTTCTCCCCACTGACAGATCTATTTTTGACTTGCTTCATGAGTACTAGACACCCTCTACATTTATGAGACATACGAGAAGTGCAGAAGAAGATAATTAGGGGATAAATACCTATCTAGACAATTCAGTAGACGTGGGTAATAACATGTGGTATCAGAACATGAGAAAGGTGAGAGAGAGAATGTCTAAGGAGAGTTGCTACATCTGCTCTCTCATACCCTATGCCATGAATACAGTGCGAAATTTCATTTCCAAAGAAGTTCCAGAACACAATGCCAGGTGTCTCGTTCATCTTGCAGCTTGCATGACCAGAGGACAATTTCAGGGAAGTTGGGCCTCATTGCGATGGAGATCGAAATGGTCGCTTCCATATCAGGATGATTATAAGAAAGAGTATACAGATTGAAAAGGAACCTGAATGGAAGAGCAACATGCTTACGTATCCTGCGAAAGGACAGGAAGTGGTAGTCATTATAGAGATGAGTAGAATGAACTGTCCTGATAAAATAGAAGTAGCTGGATGGCCTTGATGTTGGGAACAAGCTCAAGTCTTAGTCTATGGTCGAGTGAAATCCAAAAAGGGATGGGAAGAAGGACTGATGTCCTGTGCAGCTCATCTACTGAAGACAGAATATGTATAAGAGGTGCAGAGAGTGAACGATGGATGTTTGAAGTCATGGGCCCAGCAGGCCAAGCTAATGACATGGGTGTAAGATGAATCAGATCCAATGGTTGTGCTCCCATTGGCGAATGTGACATTGTGTTTCTGAAGTGAAGGAAAGAATCATGTGAGAGATAACATGGCTCCAAAACTACAGTTGACATTTCCAGGATGGGAGCAGGGACAGCTATCCTAATTGATCAATATAGGGCTGGTGTGCCTAGGGCCTACATGAAGCTGCCCAAGGATTGGAGAGGAATGTGTCCCTTGTTGCTCATCCATGTTGCAGCATTAGTGATTCCGCAGAGTGACCTGAACATTGGAGAATTTCCATAAGTGGATGCTCATTTCAGAAGAAGAAGATCGATTGAATTTCTCAATCGAACTAGAAGAGAGAATTACTTCCCAGCCAAGTCAATAGAAGCATCTGAGTCCATTCTGTATGAGCATAGATTGTTCAATAAGACGGCTTCAATATCTACGACTATCTTCATGCCTGGGATCCAGGCGATGGCCAATGACAAATGGTTGCAAATTACCAGATGGAAGCTCCTGCAGACAATCAACACCACCATAAAGGGATTCAATGCTATCAAAGAAGAGCCTACGGTCATACAACTAATGACCTTGCAGAACAGTTGCTCCTTGACATGATCACAGCGATGGAAGGAGGGGTGTGCGCCAAAATCGGGCCATCATGTTGCACGTTCATATCTTCTCATGATGACACAAATGGGACCTAGACAGAGGCTATAACGTTTTATTACGAACCTGCATAACCAGATGGAAGACAAAACAGAGGACATAACAGATGACAGTTGGTTTGCTTCCATATTCTCATGGATTCCACAATGGATGTCAAACATGTTCAAGTTTCTTGGAGCACTATTGATCATGGGCTCTGTCTGATCATGATAATAATTGCCCAGTGCAAGAAGACAGAAAAGAAAGCAGCAGGAAGAAAGATCATGATCGATGTCGAATCAGGGTTTGGACCCAAGGCATTGACCGATGAAGATGTCAGAAAATACATAGGGGCCAGCATCATAGCACCTGAAGGAACAAAGTTTCTGTGTCGGAAGAATCATAAGAAGTACGTGGGACGATGGGTCTATTGTAATCCAAATGGACAATGCAGCTACATGAACTGGAGTGTGGATGAACATGTCAAATCAGCAGGTACCCTGAGGTGGGTGATGAAGATCTGAACTCCAAAGAAGCACTTTGTCAAGAGAAACTATCAAGATGTGGAGATGATTGAGGAGGTGGTCGAGGACTCGACCAAAAGGGGGAATGTAGAGGAGCACTTGCATGTCTCTGCAGGAAGTCCCGCCCCACTACCTCCTGTATGTTGGAAGCCTGAGATTGTGCTGTGTTTGACACCAGCAGTTGTGACCATACCATGGTGAATATTCGAGAGAAGATACCCGCTGAGAAAACCCTATCAAATGTATTCCCGAAGAGACGATAATCTGAGGGAGGAACTCGCAGAAGAAATATGAAAATGAGTGAAAGAGGAGCTGGTGACATCATGAGAGGTGAGCGTGACGCCCAGAGAATACTGGCTGAAGAGAAAGCACGGACCTTATAGAAACTGGTGACGAAGTTAAGAATCCAGTAAACTTTCATATGAAAAAATAAGATTGCACGTGTTGACGCACTTCAGAAAATGCAAGCTGTTCAACAACTATGCAGCAATGCAAGTAGAGTAAGTAGTCTTAGAAGCGGAGAGGAAAGTCTGAGAACTGTGTCGCAGCAAGAATTAGCTGAGATTGTGGATACGAATGGCAAAACTGTTTGGCCTGGAATCAAAGCTGAGGCAGCCAAGGCCGGTTATCTCAAAGACGGTGAACGTGGGAAGCTGAATCAATCCTTGTTAAGATGCAAAGAAAGAACACCATGTGTGCCAAGTTTTATTCATTGAAGAGATTTAAATGCTGCAAAACGGCCCTGTCACATAGGCCAAGGACGGAAACAAAGTTGAGCTAGGAGTTCTAGAACAGCAATAGTGTGTGATCACATTCCCTTATATTCCCAGAGACAAGAATACTTTGCAATGCCAAGTACAAAGACAATCTTCATGGCATAAGGCATGGGTGATGAGAGACGTTGGGCTAATTGGGTGAGGGGGTAAAGTCAAATCCACCTCCTGGCACCTGGGTCTGAGCTCACGCGTTGCTAAGTAAACTGAATGTTCCAGACGTGACACGAGTGTGCCAACCAATTGTAGAGGGCCATATAGCAAAAGGCTTTATAGTTTGAGAGCCAATGATATGCTGGTCCTCATTATACGTTTGCCAGTCTGGTTAACAACTGTACCAGTAAACTTGCTGGTATTGTTGTTAACGGACCGGCAAACTACGAGTTCTGTTTGCAGGTGCCATCCCGCCCACCAGGTCTGACCTGGTGGGCATACCGGCACCCGCGAGCAAAGCATGTCGGATGTACCGGCACCATTCTGAATGGTGCCGGTGCATCCAACCTCCCCATTCCTGCTGAGCCCTATAGGGCTCAAATGGGAATGGGGAGAATTATATTTCCAGTGCCCGCGAATGGACAACTACCGGGTCCAGTGGGGCTGTAATGACCCGGTAATTGCCCATTCGCGGGTGCCGGAAAAAATTGCAAGTTTGGTGGCAGCCTGCCGGTTTTACCTGCAAGGCTACCGCCAAACTTGTAATGTGGCCCACTGTTTACTTAATAGTATTGAAGATGACACGTTTTAGAGGGAGTCATATGTTGTCCACCTGATAGTAGATATCCAATCACAATCCCAGCCCATATAGAAAGTATACTTAGTTCTTCCCCTTGAGCCTATTTCAGTTCTTTGTAGGTTTTTCTCATTTGCCACATAGTACAACCCCACCTATGACGAATTTTTAATATATAAATGTGTTTTTATGTGAAATGTACCGAGAGAACTCGAGCGAACGTCCATTGATGTCCATTGTAACTCCCTGTTTTAGACAATTCATATTAAAACAGTAAACTTTGCCATCTTCCTGAGTTGGTTCGATTATTTGGTGTCAGAGTTATTCTTCATCTGCACCCATTGCATGCACGATATCCAAAGGGCTCAACGCTCATTCTGGTGGGTAGAGAGTGGGAGGTGTGGTGGTTGTTAGGAGAGGGACGGGTGGGGAAAGAGGGATAGGGTATATGGGCACCCCGCCAGACAAACCTTGTGGTAGAACAGAGGGGGCGGGGTCTCTAAGTTTTCCCTGCCCCATTTCTAAAGTGGCCCTGCCGATAATCAGTTAGCCCCCCTCCCGAAATGTAGTTTTTGTTGCATCCTGGTCCCTACACTGCCATATGATGGCAATAGCTGATTAATGTTGCCGGGGGTGTTCCAACCACAAAGCGCAATGAGGCCATATAAATGGGGAAATGGCGCTATATCAATGATAACTACAACACAAAACAATGGCACTGCCTTCCACGTGAGGTAAGTACCCAACGATACCATGGCAAGGACAATGTGCTGCAAATGATGGCAAGAGCGTGCAGATGGCACCAGTGCCTGGAGACATGATGCCAACATTTAGAAAGTCATCATCAACGCCCCCAGAAAATTAAAGCCACTAGCCAAGCGAATGTAGTTGCTCTTACGCCGCTTATTCTGCGTACCCACCCTTAGGAAGCCCAACTAATCCGTTAGATAGGGAGTGGAGAAAATGCCCTGTATTGGCAAATCTGTGTCTCAGCGGTGCCATGAAGCGCGGGCGCGGGTCGCGCAGCTGCTCCTATCGGTTTCCTCTCCACAGTGAAAGTTAAAAGAGCGCGCAGAGGAGAGCGGCCTGCCCCGACGCGATACGGCCAAAGCCGAGGTAAAAAGTCCACGGGACTCTTTTTTTTTTTTTTTTTTGGTTTTGTTTTGTTTTATTTCTCAGGAAATTCGCACCATTTCCCTTCTGGCTCGAGGCCGGCGGCCATTCCGGATTCGGGACTTGCGTAGGCAGGGTTAAAAATAACAGCAGTATATAAGCAGAGGCGGAGAGGCCGCCCGCAGTCCCACAACAAGGGGGCTCGAGACGGCACGAGGACACGGGCAGGGGAAGCCCGAGCGAAGCGCGCGGGGAAAGCGCGGGAAGTCAACAGCCTGGCCCAGGGCTCGCGAGGCTGCAAAGGAGCCACGCAGTTTAATAAACGCGACAGCACCTATACACGCCACCACCCCCCTGGCCTTGCCTCATGTATACGCATATATTCTATACATGCAACATATTTGACTTTGTGAACTCGTTTTTTTTTTTTTTTTTTAAAGGCGATTTTGTAAGGCTTATCATTTCTGCCCTATTGATTAAACAACACGAAACTTTCTCTAAAAAGTGTATAGTTCAAAGTATTTTTGTGTGCGCGTGTACATGTCACAGAAGCAAAATCATACGCAATACACACCAACTCCCCTTAAAATTCCCATGTTTAAAATGTTCTACATACATTCGCCCACGCTCACACCACACACACAAAGGCACAAGCATACACACACACACACTATTTTCTACACAGATACACGTATACGCGTGCATACACACACACATAATATTGTCCATACAGCCGTACCCGCACACATACACAGATGCATACGCAAGCATGCACATACACACGCTTATACCGTTTAATTAGGCGTATCGAGAGTCAAGGCAGAAGGAGATAAAGTGATATTTCCAAGATCACACAATTCAGTCAAGCAGGGAAGGCGGGATCCGAGGTGAAGACTCCTGAGAGCAAATTTGGCAGCGTAGCAACTAGACCAGAGCCCAAACAATCGCACTGTGTCCACCATAAACAGCGTAATTATAGATCACGGCGGCTTGACTGAGATAAGGCTGATGGCTTGTTTAGTTTTTGCTTTTAGTGTTGAAACCTGCGCCGATATATCTTTTGAAAGGACAGGAATAATATAGAGAGTGGTGTGTTTAATTACACGGACAGCTTTTAACAGGGAACTTACTACTCTCTGAGCTGCAGGCAAAACAAACAACACAATCGGTGATGTCATATGCAAGGTCAATAAGGACGTCATGGATTGTACAATTGTGATGTCATCTGTAGACAGGCTCCTTTGGCCATGCCCCAAGTATCCACAAGCCACTCGATGTGCACAATGGGCATAGACCCGGGTACCCCAAGCCTCTTGACATGCCCACTGGCCATGGCCAACCACTTTGCCTGAGGCATGCCATGGACATCAACATGCCATGGTGTGCTGGCCATGTCCCCCACATGTATTTTAATATTTTCTGTGCCATAAGCTTCAGCATGCCAAGGACACTGCGACCCTAAATGAAAATGCCAGCATGGCCTAGGACTAAGCTCATGTCCAAAAGCTACTGTGCTTATGGCACTAGTCAGACAGAGTAACCCTACCTGGCCCATTGGGAATTACCTTTGGCCATTTCCAGTGCCCACTGTGCCCGGGGAATGGCCTTTGACCCTGCACTGCACACAGTGTATGCACGTGCAATGCAAGGGGTCCATGGCCTGTGCTCATTCTCACCGTCCATTGGGAATAGCCAGGTGTGATCTTTGCAAACCTTGACCCGAGTTTGTGCACAACCATAATGTTTGGCAGTATGCCTACCGATGAGTGCCCTCAACTTCCTCCAAACCAAGTGAAGTTTTTCAGGATGGCCAAGACACGAACTACCACACCAAACTTGGGGCCTGATTCATGGAATTTTTAGTGCACTGCAAAGTGACTTTGCTCTGGTGCAAAGTGACTTTCCACTGCCAACAAACACAGTGATTCACAGAGTGGTGCAAAGTGTATTTTTGCAGTGCAAATTGACTTTGCACGGACTTTGCAGTGACTTTGCACTGCAAAAAAACACATTGCACTCCTCTGTGAATCAGGGTGTTTGTTGGCAGTGCAAAGTCACTTTGCAGTGCACCAAAAATTCCATGAATCAGGCCCTTGGTGTCAATCCACCCAACATTTGCTGTGCTATTCGGGAACCCAAATTGTCTATAGGCCTTCAAATGGGATGTATTTTGTGGGGTGGGGGGGCTCTTTGTCAAAACTTTGCAAGACATTAAAGGCCGATTCATGGAAAATTGCGCACTTGTCCGGCAATTGCATCGCATCGAGACAGACACTGCACGAGCCTTCGCGCAGAATAAAAACTGTGCACCCACGTATGCGTGGAATTTACTGCGCAAACTAACCGTATTCGCAAGTCGCGTCGGTATGCGCCTGACACGCCCCCACGCAAAGCATAAACAGCCAGAACAGCTACATTTGCTTGCTCACCCTTAGTTCATGTAAACTTGCTAAGGAAGAAATAATTAGCTTCTCACTGTTGGTTTGTTTTGTTAGTTTCATGCAAATAGTAAAAAGATGAAGAAAAAAGTAATGTTACCGCCGATTAAAGAGGGCTGCCTTGATTCATACAAGTTGTAGCCTCATTCATTAGCATAATGATCTCGCGAGCCTAGAAATTGACATTGGATGGGTTCATAGAGCTGATTCTGTCTAGTTAGTTCATTCTTTAAAGAATTAAAACATACATGTACCATGGTATGTCAGAAACTCTAAGTGGCAGGGCGCCTTCTAGTTTTATAGACTCTGAACCCACAGTCCTCCCACGAAGGGCTGTCCCTTTAGTTACCTTTGGAGTGTGGCTTGGGCCAAGCCCTGGCTAAAGTGACCTTACCCACTAACCTCTCCTCCTGGTCACTCTGTCCAGTAGTTTTTGCACTTTAAGTCGACACATTTCCCTATGGAAATTTGAATTGTTAATGTTTTATTTAAGACCCTCACCTAACTTTTCATCCTCCAGACAGCATAAACAAAACTTTCTAAAAAGATTGAATTTGGGCTACAGTTATTTGATGGAAAGTCACCCTAAATCTGTCACAACACACATTGGGGCACCCCTGTCTCTCCCCCTCCACCCCCCACCCTAAGTCACTTTTAGTGCTGGGTGAAACTCTGCCTCACCAAACTAATGCTGGATTCCAAACAGAATCCAGCATTTGCAATTCTGCAGACCAACAAGTTCCATTAAGATTCAATAGGGTCCAAAATCACATTCTGACCCATGCGGTACCCATCTGCGATGCCAGATGGGTACCTTATGGAGGAGTTGGTGGCTGTGGGGCTGGAGGAGGTGTGGCGGAAACTATTGAAGCACTGCTATGGGGTTAGGCTGAGGGTAACCAGCAGTAGGAGGTGCGCATTAGGAGTTATGTGCGGGAAGAGGATGAGGAGTGGATGGAGGGGCAGCAGGAAGAGAAATGTGAGGAAACAGATTCAGGGGAGGAGAACAGAGATAAGATGGCTGATGTGGGGCAGGAGGAGGATGGGATGCAGGCAGTGTTCCGTGAAGAGACAGATGCAGGGCAGGCGGAAGAGTGGATGGTGGAACATAAGGAGGGAGATGTACAGCTGGAGGGTCTCCCGATTTTTCGGCATCGTACTTATAATTTGAAATTAGATTTTTTTTTCCATCTACTATAATGTCCTATCGCTTACAAACCTCTCTCCTATAGATAAAATAGCTTTAAAAAAACAAGGCATTTTCATAACCTTACAATTGTTCTCATTTCTGAAGGACTTGCAAGTAACATACTGCAAAAAACATACAAAGGCAGCACATAGTGAAGTGAAATGCACCCATGCACTGTGTTGCAATACGAAAGGAGAATACTCTGACAAATGATGCACAATTAACGTGTACAGTATCATCACTGCTTTAAACACACAAAGTGACTAATTTATTTTTCTTCTCAATCACAGTGAAGACTACTCTCCAGAGAAGCAACAGCATCTACACTGCAAACGACATATCCGAAGAAACCTGGTCTTTTCGCAAAAAAAGTAAGTACAGTACTACCTTTATATTCTAAGTATTCCTCAAAGAGGCTGCGTGGGTTATTTGTTTACTTTGGGCACCAAAGCAAACATTGATTTCTGCACCATTCTACTCACAAATCCCCATTTGTTAAACAAAGAATAACAGGCAGAATGGCTCACAAATCCCTGTGTGTTTGGAACTCAAATAACATACAGAATCATTAGAATGTTAGTATTAGAAAAGAAATAGCTGTTTTAATATTATGCCATTTCGTTTACTATTAATACTTCTCATCACCACTAGGCCACTTTGTACTGTCATCTGAAGCACATTGTAGTGCTATATAAACAGAAAAATAGCCTTCCCAAATCATTGGAAGAATCCAATGCACATTCACACACCACGACAAACAGCTTCCCCATCAAACTCATGCACACATGCACACAGCACACATACATTGTAAAACAGACCAAAGCATGCCTTCTTTTTTTCAACAGACACCAAAGAATGCCTACCAAAAAGCAAGTCTGTAGAAAGGAACGCAGAATTAGAGCAAATAAAAAGAAAAGTGTCCAATGTAAGCATCCATCTGTAGTAGAGTTTGTAGAGAACGGTGGAACAAACCAGCTAATACAGTCATTTAGCAAAACAAAGGAAGCTTCAACTACCGAAACTTTACCTCCTACATCAAAATGTGTCACAAAACACAAAAATCTTGGCAAACAATTGGCTACCAGTACAGCTAGCAATGCTCCTAATAATCCTGATATAGTAACAAGAACCCACAGTAATGAAGTGGGAGAATGGAAGACCAGGCTCCCGTCCTTCACCTCTCGCGTTTGGCCTAGAGGGTCACGGCCCAGACACCCGCCGCGAGAAGAATTTGTCCATCTACCAGACGACCAGGTACCCTGGTACAGGAACATACGGATGTGTCCACCTGCCTGCCCAGCAGCCCGCACTGGCCATGCCGACACCTGCGGCTCGGATCAGCTAGACTAAAAACCACACGTCGTTAGAGATGCCATGACGACCTAGACAACGGGAAGCACATCTGTATAAATATACACACTTAACATTCCCACACCAATCTACACGAAGAATATACTCAGTGCTCTGACGTAGGCGACAGGCATATTCACGGACGTGCATCTTTATTATTTTTACATAGGCTTTCAGAGTACAGAAACGCAAGACGCATCATGAACTCATCTATAACGCTTGCTCATGCTTCCCTTGAAACCCGTTACCACCGTGAGAGGTATAATGGAAACACGATATTGGTCATGGAAATATATGCCACTATAATCTAAAGCACCCATGCACGAAATGGATCACTTATGCACCAGGCCCAAGTAGGCCTCAAGCAAGAGTTCCGTGGACATTAACAAAGCAAAAGTCAGGTTGCTGATCCTGCAGAATGAGCCTGGTGGAGCACCCAGCCAAGGTCGCAATGTTGCAAACCCACATCCAAGAACAAATCATCAAAGGCACGATGTTGCAACCTCGCACTCCGCGTACCAACGTTAGAATCATATCTACAAATTAAACCAGACACACAGTGGAAAAACAATATTAATTGTGCAGAATTCTGCCTCAAACACGGTCCCGCCTCACGTGACCAAGCCGAACCTGACGAGATGCCAAAACCCAGGAGAGACAGGGCGTCTGGGTCCCTCACTACGAGACACAGGCCGAGACACTTGAAAGGCTCAATGGACACCTGCTACAGTGGGAACGGTCAGCTCCCACCTATGAATAAATCCTCACATTGTCTGCATGTACCCATATTGAAACATTGTTGCAAACACGGGTACACCGAGAGCTGGGAACAACGGTGGTCCCAGGCTGGGGAGCTCACGGATGCACCAATCAGAACATGGGGCTCTTATCTCAGACGTCAGTAACATTAGCCAATCCTCAGGGGTCTTCATGTAACAATTCTTATGTATCTAATTGAAGGGACAACCCAGATATACCACCTGACTACACCTTGACCACTAATATCATTCTCTATATGTGTACTATACTAACCCTACCACTCGAGCAACCAATTAAGAGTGGCGATAGGTTTTTTGTTAACTTTCTGAAGTGACGCAAGTAGCGCGTCATAATGTAGTAAAAAGGGCCTGCGAGCCCCACGATTGTGTGTGTGTCAGGACGAACGCGTACGCTCCTTGACCCATCCCTGCCGTTTTGCATAAATAAACAGCAGAGTCGCCTTGCTCCTTGTGTGCGTCTCATACTCTATCTCACACCTGGGATATACGGGAGGTGTTGGGGCCTCCCTGCCCGGAGGTCTGCGGACGGCCCAGCCGACCCCGGCAGAATTTCCCCCCCGACAAGTTGGAGGCACTGCTGAGATCTGTTTAAGATCAACTTTTATTTTTAGTTTTCCAGGCACTCCCGTTGCGAGGAGGCCCGGCGGCGCGGCCCCCTCTGCCGTTGCCCCCTTCTGAGGACTACAGGACCATCGCGGAGCCGCGAGAAGACCGGACAGCGCAATCCGGATATTGGCCCTCGGGAGCCGGTTGAGAAGTATCCCGCCCGCGGTCGGCGAGTGTCCAGACGTGGTCCAGACGAGGGGAGGTGGCGAGCCGCTTGGAGGGTGCACGCAGTCGAGCGGCCCTGCATCGAGAGAACTTGGTGAGCATGACACGCACAACAAGCAATGCGAAATTGTGAGGGAGGGGGAGGAAGTAAATAAGGGAGGGGGGAGGTATTGTAGAGATGTGCAGCGAAGGTTTAACTGAGTGTTGCAAATGGAATGAATGATAGCGAAACGAGTGCGAGAACAGTGAGCTAACGTTACGCGAAAGAGGGGGGCGGGGCACGAAAACATCACGTGCAGCCGCTCGTAACAAGTGAGCTAACGTTACGCGAAGGAGGGGGGCGGGGCACGAAAACATCACGTGCAGCCGCTCGTAAGACACTGATGATCTAAATTGCGATTAAGTGTGAGGATGGGTGTGTGTGGTTTCCTACGACTTGACATTTATTGATCAATGAGTAGATGAGGTTCCCTATTGTTCGAGCAAGAAACTCGATAGGTAGATGAGGTTCCCTATTGTTCGAGCAAGAAACTCGATAGGTAGATGACGTTTCCCTGTGGCCGGTAGCTAGTCACATAGTTGCCCAAAACGGAAGATAACTGGCTGGTTAAGCCCTCCTGTTGAGGGGCGTATCACACGCGAGGCGACGCAGCGTGCGCAGTCCGGTTATAATATTGATGAGATTACCTTGTTCCAGGAGAGACAGGAAGACAGCTGTAGGGTTAGCGGGGTAGATTGTAAGTGTATTTTGAACTTAAAAAAAAAAAAAAAACTATAACAAAAATATACCAGTAGCTCGAAGAAATAGGTGACGTCACCAGTAGGGATTTAATAGGATATAGCGAGCACAAGGAATTTTGGATTTCAGAGTGGTGGGAAAGAGAAGCATGATAAAGGAGCTGGTACGGAGATAAACTATAAACCAGTGGATAGAAAGAAGAAGGGGAAAGGGGCGTGGCTGCGCACGGAGAACGCCGGCCACGGCAAATGTAAAAGGGGGAGGAGAACGGAGAAACAGGACGACTGTATAATATCATCGTAAGGGGTACGCAGCCGCAGGGGGCTGCGTGCGCTTCGGCCGCAGGGGGCCGTAGGGGAAGGAATATACTATAACATCATATCTATTATTATTGCATAATTTGTCAGAGGATTATCGTAAGTCCCCACACTTACGGGGCGAGGTAAGCAATACAAGGTTGTATATTGTAAACTGCTAAGTAAGGGGAAGGGCAACACGGGGAGTGAAATTATGTCATACGGGAAAGGGTCGGGAGGGTGGGGGAACACCCTAACTACCCCACTACAGCACATATGCACCACACTGCCACCACATAGGGAGAAGTTAATTAAGTACAGCATAGAGTGGACCCAGGGGACAGACAATAAAATGTTAACACCATGGCCGCCTAATGGCAGTTTCGATCCATATGCCCAACATTCACTACTAAACCATCTGCACAATACATACAAGGGGAAGAAGTTAGCAAACCATGTGGAGGTGTTTAACTTATGGAGGATGTTCCAGGGGTCTAGACCAGGACCAAATGGAATGTTCACTATGGGGGAAACACCGGAAGAAAAGGAGATTAAGAAAGAAGGAACGGATGGGGAAAAGGAGTGCGAAAGAACAAAGAATACGGGGAACGAAAGACAGGGGGGAGAAAAGATTGATAAATCAGACGACATAAAAAAGGAACCGACCAATGGGATACCCATAACACCGGGAGTGAAAACAGAGGGAGGAGGGTTGTACCCTTTAAGAGAATTAGGAGAAATAGCAGGACAGTTAAGGGCGGCTGAAGGATACTCAAACCCGGCATACAGCCCTCCACCATATGTGGCTCATGGGAAGATACCAATGGGGGACAGGAGGATTAGAGAAGAACAGACTGTAGAGATAGGAAACGATGAGTGGATAGCTGCACAGATATTGTTGAAGTTACGAGGCTCACTAACTGGAGAAGAAAGGGAGGCGGTAGAGAGAACAAACGAGGATAATGCCAGAGAGAGTGAAATGAGGGGAGGGGAGCTACTAAGGCAGAAGGAAGAGATTTTGGAGGGAAGATTAGCAGAACTAAGGGATGAGCAGAATGAACTGGTTAAACAACTTGAGCGGGAGGAAAGAGAGAGAGTGAGGAAAAGGAAAGAAGGTAAGGACGAATTGGAAAAATTAAGGGAACGAAGTGAGGAGAAAAAGAGAGAAGCTGAAAGGGTAAAAGGAGAAGCAGATAGGATATCGAGAGTAGTGCTGAGAGAGAAGAAGAAGGAAGAAGAAGAAAAGGAAAAAGAAATGGAAATATGGAGGAGGAGGATAATATCAGAGGCAACTAAGAAATATGAAGAGGGGAAGGTAATAGAGAGTATAGTAGAAAGAGAAAGGGTGAAACGGGAAAGGAAGAAAGAGGATGAAAGGATATTGGAACAGATGAGCAACGAAGTAATGGAGGAGTTGAAAAGGAAAAGGGAGGAAAATAGTAGGGAAATGGAGGAGAGGAGTGAAGGAGGAAGAGAAGAGAGGGGTTGGGAGAGTGAAAGATGGGGAGATGTATATAAAAATAGAGAGGTAGCAACAACATCAGCACAAAGGGGAACAGTTGGTAACAACGGAAAGGGAGAAAGAGACCTAATAGACTTAAAAACAGTAACAATAAAAGGAAAAAAGGCAGAGTGGGGGGTGGAATTTATGAATGATTTTTGTAGTGAGGAGGAAGGAGGAGTGGAGAAGGATGGAAGGAAGAGTGAAAGGGAAAGCTTAGATAAACTATACCTTACTAGAACAAACATAGATTCGCCCTGGATGAGTAGAAGATGGGAGGAGCTGGAGAGAAGTAAGGAGGAAGTGAAAAGAATAGGGGAAACACAAACCAATGAAACCACGCCACCCACATCACCACCGCGCCCTCCCACGTCACGCCCTACATGTTCAACTACCGCGCGCTCTCTGCACAGAATAAAGCTCGCGCCCTTCATGAATGAACTTACACCTTATGCATGTCGGCTTAGGGACCTCCCTAGTCGTAGGCAAGACAGGCAAATAAACATACCTATATTGAACACAGGAAATGATGAAAAAAGGGGAAAGGAAGAAGAGGGAGGTAGGAGCAGAGGTAGTAAGGAAGAATTTGAAGTAGTAAACGAAATGGGGGAAGAGGAGGGGTGTGAAGACTCAACATTATGGAGCGTAAAGGGTGACGGAAGACAGAATTTAATGCCACTGCTAGAGAGAGGAGGGGCTAGACCACAGTATGTACCTTGGAAACATACGGATAAGGAAAATATAAAATGTAGGCTCCCATCACTAAGTGGAGGTGCGGGTAAGTGGATATATGAAATGGAAAAACACACCGCAGGACAGAAACTAGCAGTAGGAGACGTGAAGGGCCTGTTAATATCAATATTAGGGGATAGAGCGGATGACATTTGGAAAAGAGCGGGATTCCATGGGGTAACAATAACGAACACATCGCATGATGGGGCACCATTTGCAAATTGCAGACATGCGCTATGGCAGGCACTGAGAGTACAGTACCCAGACACATCAGACATAGGAGCCATTACTTCCCGTAAGATGGGCGAAAATGAGGATCCTGTTGATTATATCCAGGATATTCAAGAGAAGTGGCGCATGGAAACTAGAGAACAATGGGACAAAACACCAGCCATATTTTATCATATACTAGTACAAGGGCTCCCAGAAGGAGTTCAAAAACAACTAAAGAAAGTAGTGGGGATGGAAGTAAAACCATGGCCAGAAATACAACTGACTATAGTACATCACTGCAGAACATGGCAAGGAAAAATGAAACAAAAGGAAGAGGAAAGGAAAACAGAAGAGGCCAAATTAGTACAGAAAAAACTTACTAAATACACAATGGAAGGGGCACTAATAACTACGCCCACACCAATGGCCCAAAGCCCAACGCAAGTAGTGGCTGCACAAGATCACGCTCAAATAGCGCCTCCACAAGGGGTAATAGAGCAAGTGCCGCCTCTGCAATTACACGCACCAAACATGGGAGGAGGGTACCCAATGCAAGGAACTGGGTATTATAGTTATAACAGAGGGAGAGGAGGGTTTATGAGAGGGAGAGGATATGGATATAATACCCAACAACAGGCTGGGGGACTTAGAAATAACTACTCCACAGGGCAACCCGTATACCAAGACAACGCAGGGAGCTTCCCATGGCAAAACAGGGAACCACCCGTGTGTTGGAGCTGCGGAATATTAGGACACATGTCACGTACATGTAGGGTCAGGCCAGGAACACCAGCATGGAATGAACAAGCACAACCTAGGACATCACAAGAACAGCAGGGCATACAACAGCAGCAGATGTCACAACAAGGGAGTGGCCAACCACAACAACCACAACAGCAACAAACCTATTCACTGCCACAACAACAAATAACACAGTATCTGCCACCGCCACCACAACAAGTAGCGTTAATACAACCACCACCACAAAATGAACGAACACAATTGGGTGGGGTGACGGTGTTGGGACACAACCCTTACACAGGGAATGGCCAATCATTGTACCCCCAATAGGCCAGCCCACAGACGGCCTTGGTGTGTCCCATCCTGTCAGTAACACCTAATAGTGCGGAGGAACCACGCATAGAGGTAAAGATAGGTGACAAAAAATTATCATTTCTTGTTGACACCGGGGCAACCCGGTCTTGCATAAGGGAAGGTAAATTTAAGATGTCAGGCGAAGCCATGAACACCCAAGGATTTTCTGGGGCTAAAGGGTTGGTTCCATTTACTGATAACGTTCCGTTATCTATTGGAGATTATGATCTGTCAGTTCCACTTTTGTATTATAGCGCCTCACCAGTAAATATACTGGGGAGGGACATAATGAACAGGTTGAACATGACGATCTCGTTTACAGAGGATGGCATAATTTTCTCTACTCCAGGGATTAACATGCTCGCAGCACGACAGATTTTGCAAGCATACTGTGGACAGACAGCGATTAGGGCGGAGCCAGTAGATGGCGAGATATTTCAATATGGCACTGACATGGCATTTGCATGGATGCCAGGGATAGAAGGGAAAATATGGAGGAGACCAGCAGCCTATCTATTCCGACCAGAAACACCAGGTAATGAACTAGAAGGGAAGGTGGTTGCAGTGGACATTGAGAGCATTATTGCAACAGCTGATTATGTTGCTGTGCACGCCCAAGATAAAGAAGGGAGAGCATGGAGGGCGGTGATAGCACTAGCAGAAGGATGTAGGCTGACCCAGGTGTCAGATGAAGAGCTGTTCTCAGAAGAAAAGGAAGAAAATGAAATGGTGTTCATGATGAGTGTAGAAATATGGCTAAGAGTGGCTCACAAACAAATAGCACAGAAAATTGCCATGGCACTTGAGGCACCCGCAGGCACCCCAGTCCCATTTTTTAAGGAGGATATGTCAAAGGTGCCCAAATCATTATGGACTATTAGCCCTTATGACGTAGGATGCATAAAAAGCATAGGGGGTGTAAGGATAAAGTTGAAAAAGGGTGCCATACTACCAAGAGTGAAACAGTACCCATTGTCAAAAGAGGCAGATGAGGGAATATATGAAACCATAACGGCCCTTATAAACAATGGCATATTGGTCCCCTCAGAATCACCATGTAACACAGCTGTGTACCCGGTGCGCAAGGCTAAAGGGGGGTCTTGGCGCTTCATACAGGACCTCAGACCCTTGAACAACATAGTAGAAGCAGAGTATCCAGTAACAGCAAACCCGGCCACAATATTGTGTGGCATTCCGGCAGAAGCATCACGTTTTACAGTGATTGACCTTAAAAATGCTTTTTTCTCAATACCATTACACCCAGACTCACAAGATTTGACAAGCTTTACTTACCGAAATACAAAGTGGAAACATACCAGATTACCACAGGGGTATTGTGAATCACCCTCAATTTTCAATAGAGTAATACAGATGGATTTGGGTAACGTTGAGGTGGAAAGCACAGTGTTACAGTATGTGGATGACATAATAATTTGTAGTACAAACGAAAGCAAATGTAGAGAGGACTCCTTAAAAATGTTGACGATACTGGCAGAAAAGGGGTACAAGGTAGACATGGAAAAGATACAATACTGTCAGGAACAGGTACTTTACATTGGCCAACTGATATCCCAACATGGAAGAAGGATTGCACCACAAAGAGCACAGGCCATCTCAAGCACTCCCGTGCCACAGACTGTGAGAGAACTACAGCAATTTCTGGGGCTGTGCAACTACTGTAGAGCATGGGTATTTGATTACAGCTCATACATAGGACCCCTGCTTGAGGGTTTGAAGGAAGCAAATAAAGGGGAGAAAAAGTTGGGATGGACTATGGAAATGAGGGAGGCATTTGACGAATTAAAAGACGCAATATCAACTGCTCCAGTACTGGCATCCCCAGACTATGAGCGGCGCTTCTTTATATTCTCACATTGCGACTCAGCAGTGATGAAAGCAGTGTTGGCCCAAAAAACTAGCATGGGCTATAAACCAGTAGCATTTTACAGCGGTCACTTAGACCCTATAATGTTAGGCCACTTCTCTTGTGAACAAGGTCTCGCTGCAGCTGCTTTTGCAGTAGAAAAAGCATCAGCAATAACTATGGGGTGTCCAACTACACTATTTGTGGAACATGCACTATTTGCGATATTGAATAAACCTAAGTCCACATTAACGACACAGAGGGCATCAGGTTATGAGATTATTTTGTCTAAAGCTGAACTAGCAATTGTTAGATGTAGCACGGTTAACCCTGCAAGGTTCCTAGCAGAAGTAATTGAAGAAGGAGATTACGCCCACGACTGCACCCAAGTAACTGAACTATACTCATGTACTAGGAAAGTTGAAGAAAACGCACTAGAGGGAGGTGAGCTTTTGTTTATTGATGGGTCATCAACTATTGATCAAGGAGATGGGATACGAAGGACTGGGGCAGCTGTAGTAAAAATGATGGAGGCGCCGGTGTGTGTGGCTATGAAGTGTGTACAATTACCACAGCATTACTCTGCTCAAGCGGCGGAACTCGTTGCACTCATATTGGCATTAAAGGAAAGTTTTAATAAAAGAGTAACCATATATTCCGACAGTGCATATGTTACATCCACTGTCCACTCAGGGCTATCAAAATGGAGAAGAAGAGGGTTTAGGAGAGCTGATGGCACTCCAGTACAACATGCCCTCTTGTTGGCTGAACTAATTGAAGTAATAAACAATCCCCAAGAACTAGCCCTAGTAAAATGCACCGCACACACCAATGGAGAAGACTACGTATCAAAAGGAAATGCAGCAGCAGACGCACATGCGAAATATGCTGCATATTTTGGTGAGATATGGAACCCCACCGACTCACAGAGAGGGAGAGGGAGGGGAATAGCGAGGGAGATGTTAATAAGAGAAGGGTACACCCATCTCCCAGCCACACAGATTATGGAGCTACAAGCGGCTGCACCAATGGCCGAAAAAGAAGTATGGGTGAAGAGAGGATGCACAATGTCACCAACCGACGCACTATGGCGCCAGGGTGGTACTGGGAAAGTTGTAATACCAGTGGCACTGTTAAATACCGCCTTGAGCCAATTACATCACCCTGCCCATACAGGCAAGGAAATAATTGCAGCACGAATTAGAGAAGATTGGTTTTGTCCCGAGTTAACCTCCCATGTGTCAAATTTTATCAGCAATTGCCTCACATGTCAACAGTTTACGGCCGGCCATACTTTAAAAGTGATAAGAGGTACAATACCCCGGCCAGAAGGACCTTTTCGGCACCTTCACATTGACTATGTTGATATGATCAACATCTGTCAAGGCAATAGGTATATGATTGTAGTAGTATGCCCATTTTCTAGGTGGATTGAAGCAGGGCCCTGTTCACACCCTGATGCGTTTAGAGCAGCCAAATTCATAGTAAGGGAGGTCTTCCCCAGATGGGGAGTGTGCGAGGTGTTAAGATCAGATAACGGCCCACATTTCGCAAATGAAATGTTCCAGCATATCACATCCCTGCTGAACATTAAACACAAATTTGCATGTGCATACCACCCACAGGCTAATGGTGTATGTGAACGCCTGAATGGCCTGTTGAAGGAGGCAATTGCTAAAATACAACAAACAACAAAGAAAAGTTGGTTGTATTGCCTTCCGTTAGCATTGTTTGAACTTAGAAACAGGCCAGGGTCCGACCACCACCTCACCCCTCACGAAGTGGTTACTGGACGTCAAATGCGCCTTCCCCTAACTCCAACGTCAAGGGCATTCACCGATAACGAAAGTTCAGCGAATGTGTTAGGAGATGAAATGTATCAATATGTGTCTTCTTTGATTACTAGTGTGGTGTTTGTGTCTCAACAGCTCGAGCGCACACGGGGCGGGTCCACCAGCAATCAAGAAAAAGACGAAAGTACGGAATTGGGAAAGGAGAACTCCTGCAAACTTGCCAAAGGTGACCACGTACTACTTCGCAATTTCAATAGAAGGTGGCACGAGAAGAGGTTCACTGGCCCCCATCTGGTAGAGGACGTATCAACAAGAGCAGTAAAACTAAAGGATAAGCGTGCCTGGAACCACCTACATGACGTAAAGATCTACAAACTGCAGACCCGCCCCAGCGCCAACGACAGGTCCGTTGGACGAACAGCAACAACATCGCCGACAGCGGAAGAAAGTTCCACCACAGACAACGACCCAATTGTTCTCTCGGAGACGACAACTGACGAAGAAAGGGGTGATCCCCATACTGCCCACCCCATGGTCACGCGCTCAAAGAGTAAAAATACTTTCGCCATCTGAGCGCAAACCCCCCCCCATTGACTCCTAAGTACAATTGTAACTAAAACTAAAGGACATTGCGTACACCAATACACATGTAAACACGTGAATGTTCTCTCTTTCTCTCGCACATACAGGAACTGCGTAATATTGTATTGTTAAGAAAAGCTAATTAACAAGTTCAGTGTACAGGCGTAGATGGTGCTGCCAGACGATAACTACCCAGAAGAATTGTCACACCAATTTGTATACGAAATAAAGAGGCCAACATACCTAAAAAAGAGAAGGGTACGTGTATACTACACAGCCTTCCTCCTGGCCATAGAATATCACATGCCCCACCTCCACCCATACTTGCCAGTCCTAAGAGACCCATCACTTAGAGTAGCGTGGGAGCAGCTCTTCGCCTGGGCACTGAATGACTACTTGATAGGGAGAGCTTAAAGGTAACAAAACTAACATTTAATAACCAGCACTTTGAGAATTTTCAGGCGGGCAACTGTAACGTCGCAAGAATAAGCTGCCAGGACCGCAGCAAGGTAAGAGCAAAATGCCGGTGAAATTAGCATATGTAATAAAAATAATAGGGATTTTTATGATCACCGGGTTCTTGGCTGCTTCTGTTTGGCAGTACAGCTATGCTATTGATTTTATTGCTGCACCCAACCTTAATATACCCCCGTCCCCTGCTGCAACAGGTGTTACGTCAGGTGGTAATAGTAATTTTGCACCCAAGCAAAATAGAGTTAAACGCAGCACATACTCAGACAATAAAGGTATTGATAATTATGTACAAGATTCAGCACACGTCACAAACAACATATGGTACCAACACATGACCCGCATTGGTAAGCAGACAACTGAGGATAGCTGTTACGTTTGCTCATTAATACCATACGCCATGAGCGCTTCACGAACATTTGTTGCCACAGAAATAGATGAAAAAACAGCACAGTGCGTAATATATTTGGCCCTGTTCCAAACGAAAGGAAGATTTCAAGGAACAGTAGTGCACATGACATGGAAAACACGAGACTCATACCCATATGAAAACAACTTCCTCAAGACCTATCTGAGTTATCACAAGACCAGTTTACATGCTGAAGCATTCAGGTACATAACAAGTGGCCCTGCAAAAGGAGAAACAAAGAAGGTAACACTGCAGTACCTACCATGTGATTGGTACGCCACTGAAGTTCCGGGTAAACAAGGATGCTGGGAAAGGCCGCTACTGACGATAACAGGAAAGGTGTTCCTGGGCAACAGCTGGGAGATAGGAGTGATTGGCAGCAACATGGTAACAAAAGAAACTATCTCAACTATCGAGACACACAATCATCGATGTTGGACGACGTGGATCAAGTATGTACCAATGCTCACATGGGTAGAAGAAGATGAAGACCCGATAACTATACTACCATTGACTGCACCCAAAGTATGCTACCAGCATAAAGGAGAGGTGGACGTAGGATATAACACCAATTGTGCAAACGTGATGGAGTTACCTGAGGGGGGAGCGGGAACAGCAGTAATAATGGACCATTATTGGGCCTGTGGGGAAAAGGCATATCATACATTGCCTCCCCTGTGGAATGGTGTGTGCACAATGGTACACGTCAATGTACCATCACTAGTGGTACCTAAGAAGCATGTCGATGTGGCGAAATTTCCTAAAATGGATGAAGGGGATAAGAGAAGAAAGAGATCTGCACCACTCCAGAAGGAGCAAGGAAACAGGACCAACAGCAATGATACTGTCCTAAACAGGAGAAAAAGACAAGGAGAGCCATTGACAGGAAATTACCTGTGGGGAAGGTCGGAAACGGAACTAACATCAATACCGCCAGAACATAGACTATTCAGCAGAGCAGCAATGTTCTTCTCCTCAATAATACATCCGGGACTGCAGGCATACGCAAACGCAAAATGGCTCCAAATAACAAGGTGGGAACTAATGATGACCATCAATTCAACAGTAAATGGGTTCAACGCAATTAAAGAGGAGCTGCGAGCTGTAAGGATGGTTGCACTCCAGAACAGATATGTATTGGACCTCCTCACAGCAATGGAAGGAGGAGTTTGTGCAAAGATAGGACAATCTTGCTGCACGTTCATACCTGCCAACGATGCTGACAATGGTACGCTGACAGAAGCAGTTTCACAATTGGCCCAGATGCACTCCAAAATGATGGACGAAAGTAACGGTGTGAACAAGGATAAGAGCTGGTTTTCACTATTATGGTCATGGATGCCATCTTGGCTGTCAGATGGACTGAAAATAATAGTGGGATGTGCTATTTTGGCTGGAGCTGCCCTGATCATAATTAGGTTTTGGAAGGCCCGGAAGGCACGCACGACTGACGAGTTGCTGGAAATGGTGGGAATGCACCCCTTAATGCCAGCAGATGACGGCCAGCATACAGGTGTGATAATACAAGAAAGGGAGAAGTTGCGCACCCAAATTATCACCAATCATCTAGACCCACCATCAGTGAAGATCGAAAACCCAAGGAACCCCAGGAGCTACATAGGAAGATGGGTATACTGTACTCCTGGAGGAACATGTGAATACATGTATTGGTCATTTGAAGATCATGTAAACCATTATGGACATCTCAGCGGGATAACTAAGATATGGAGGGTAAGAGGAGATAACGAGAAGGATATGTTTGTGGTCGACAAGTCGACCAGAGGGGGGACTGAAGTGGGAGAATGGAAGACCAGGCTCCCGTCCTTCACCTCTCGCGTTTGGCCTAGAGGGTCACGGCCCAGACACCCGCCGCGAGAAGAATTTGTCCATCTACCAGACGACCAGGTACCCTGGTACAGGAACATACGGATGTGTCCACCTGCCTGCCCAGCAGCCCGCACTGGCCATGCCGACACCTGCGGCTCGGATCAGCTAGACTAAAAACCACACGTCGTTAGAGATGCCATGACGACCTAGACAACGGGAAGCACATCTGTATAAATATACACACTTAACATTCCCACACCAATCTAAACGAAGAATATACTCAGTGCTCTGACGTAGGCGACAGGCATATTCACGGACGTGCATCTTTATTATTTTTACATAGGCTTTCAGAGTACAGAAACGCAAGACGCATCATGAACTCATCTATAACGCTTGCTCATGCTTCCCTTGAAACCCGTTACCACCGTGAGAGGTATAATGGAAACACGATATTGGTCATGGAAATATATGCCACTATAATCTAAAGCACCCATGCACGAAATGGATCACTTATGCACCAGGCCCAAGTAGGCCTCAAGCAAGAGTTCCGTGGACATTAACAAAGCAAAAGTCAGGTTGCTGATCCTGCAGAATGAGCCTGGTGGAGCACCCAGCCAAGGTCGCAATGTTGCAAACCCACATCCAAGAACAAATCATCAAAGGCACGATGTTGCAACCTCGCACTCCGCGTACCAACGTTAGAATCATATCTACAAATTAAACCAGACACACAGTGGAAAAACAATATTAATTGTGCAGAATTCTGCCTCAAACACGGTCCCGCCTCACGTGACCAAGCCGAACCTGACGAGATGCCAAAACCCAGGAGAGACAGGGCGTCTGGGTCCCTCACTACGAGACACAGGCCGAGACACTTGAAAGGCTCAATGGACACCTGCTACAGTGGGAACGGTCAGCTCCCACCTATGAATAAATCCTCACATTGTCTGCATGTACCCATATTGAAACATTGTTGCAAACACGGGTACACCGAGAGCTGGGAACAACAGTGGTCCCAGGCTGGGGAGCTCACGGATGCACCAATCAGAACATGGGGCTCTTATCTCAGACGTCAGTAACATTAGCCAATCCTCAGGGGTCTTCATGTAACAATTCTTATGTATCTAATTGAAGGGACAACCCAGATATACCACCTGACTACACCTTGACCACTAATATCATTCTCTATATGTGTACTATACTAACCCTACCACTCGAGCAACCAATTAAGAGTGGCGATAGGTTTTTTGTTAACTTTCTGAAGTGACGCAAGTAGCGCGTCATAATGTAGTAAAAAGGGCCTGCGAGCCCCACGATTGTGTGTGTGTCAGGACGAACGCGTACGCTCCTTGACCCATCCCTGCCGTTTTGCATAAATAAACAGCAGAGTCGCCTTGCTCCTTGTGTGCGTCTCATACTCTATCTCACACCTGGGATATACGGGAGGTGTTGGGGCCTCCCTGCCCGGAGGTCTGCGGACGGCCCGGCCGACCCCGGCAGAATTTCCCCCCCGACAGTAAAAAAAAGTATTTTAGCCAAAATGTTTCACCACAGAGTCCTTCAGAATCTAATAAGAAGAAGTCCGAAATCATCCTCAACCCTTAAAACCTACCGTAGAAAATTAATCCTACAAGCGCTCGTGGACAGTGCAATCCTTCTCAAAAGGAAGTTGTTTATATTAGTGTTAAGTAGGATGAAAGCACTAACAAAACTAAGTACCAAACTACAAAAGAAACTCAGCAATAAACGAATGTGAACAAAAATAATTTCTTAAATGTTTGTGGAGGTGAATGGAGTCACACGACAACCACAGAACCATATTTTAATGAAGAAGCATACAAACAAAATCAAACAAACACAATTGCCATCCATAGCAGTGGACGAGGGTATGAAAAAATCAATAATACCATCATGGAACAAGAAACACTGCTTACAAAAGTATCCCCTGAAAACTCAGAATTACCTCTCGATTCAACAGAACCACACCGTCCAGTATACAAATGGCCGTGCACATCAATGTGTGCCATTCCAAACAAAGCTTTCAAATCTTTACGTCAGTTCCTCCATCAGTATGTAAAAGGTAAAGACAAAAGTAAGATGAAAGTGCAGAAAAATATGGATATTTGTCCACTGCGCAAATACACAGGACTACAAGGACATTCATTAGCCTGCATTTCTGGGCCTATTTGCAAAAGCACCTTACATGATATCAAAAGGATATCAATACATCATTCAAATGTAAGAAATCTATTGTATAAAATATACTATGCAAAAAGTCCTGCTTCAGAATTAGGCAATTTAAATAACACTCTTCTGCATGGTACACCCAAATACTTACAAGAAGAAATTGACCGTATTCAGAGAAAGTATTTTGGAAGTGAAAGCCACTTACAAAATGCAATAGTTTTAGAACATAGTAGCAACAATTCTGCACATAGCAACCTTCTATTACACACATACCGAAAAGAAATACTAAAATTTAAAAGGGCATCGGCTGAAGTACAAAACCATGTGTGTGTGTGTTGCCGGAGAACGTTTTACAAAAGGAACACAAAAAATATAGACATAGCATACAAAATAGAAGACAATGAAGATTCTAAATGGTTTGAATTGGCTCTACCTTTTAGCAGAAAACAAATATGAACTAACTGAACGCCTAATATGTTGCAGTTACTGCACTACAAAATTAGACAACAACCACACTCCTTCACGTGCTATTACAAATAATTTGGAATTGTTCCCACTACCAAAAAATCCTGCAACAACTCAATTTGTATGAGAGCATCATAATTCAAACAGTTCAGCCATTTCAAGCAGTTATACGCCTTCATCCAAAAACTGCAATATTACCTCCCTCTGAATTGGTGAAAGGCATTCGTGGCAAAGTAGTTTATTTACCATTATATCTAACTGAAAATGTATAGACTCTAGGAGTGCAATGTTCAATAGAGCATTCTTTAATAGTCTTGCTAAATGGTGTACCAACAAAATAAAAAAAGAATTTGGCAACAACTCGTGGACTTACATAAAGTTAGACAAGCATTGTAATATCTAAAAGAGAATAACGAGTACTACAAGGAAATAAATATTGAAGAAAGCTTAAGGGAAACAACTGAAATAATTCAAGAGCCATCAGAAACTGGACAATTCGAACTTTTGAATCCTGCTACAGTATCCACTCTTTTGGACCAGTACACAATTCATCCATTGCATTCCAATGAAAGCATAGATGATGCACTAGAAACATACCAAATGCGACAAACCAAAGGTTCACCAATGAGTATATGGGAAAAAGTATAGAAGCACATGCTTTTCCACTGCTATTTCCTACTGGCAAAGGTGGAAGATACGATGATAGACCCACTCAGATTGGGGCATAAGAATACCGCTCATTACGAATGTATTCGCGAGATCCCAGATTTAGACAAAATGTGGAATACATATTCCACCTACTCTATGAAAGTGAATTAGCAACGCTGTGTTAGGAGTTGCACACATTTTGAAATCTGGAACCCACTTTCAAAATATGTCAGCTACACAGTTAATACAAAAAGTACAGGAAAAAGATGAGGTTTTACAATCAAGTATAACAAATTTGCTGCAAACATGCGTGGTACAAATGAATACTGGTTCCGATGGCACAGAGACGTGCGTTGTATGATCAGAAACCTTGGACCACCGACTTGGTTTATTACACTAAATTGTGCAGAATATGCATGGGAAGAGTTACATGAGTTCCTACGCATAGCTAACAGCAACAAAAACAACATAGATATATTAACACCTGGAAAACTTTGCTCTCTAGATCCAGTTAATGTGTCAAGATATTTCCATCATCGTTTCATTGCCATGCTACACTTTATTTGTAATGAAACGGTTCCTCCCCTCGGAGAAGTGCAACACTTCGTTTGGAGAAAAGAATATCAAGCGAGAGGAGCACCACATATTCACATGCTGTTATGGATCAAAGGTGCACCTAAATTTGGTCATGACAGTGATAGCACTGTTTTGCAGTTTATCCAAAAATATGTCACTTGTGAAATCCCTTCACAACAGACACATAGTGAGCTGGATGGGCAGATTTTACAATATCGAAGACACAAATGTGGCAAATATTGTCGCCGCAAATATGAAAACAAAGGTAAATACTATACCAAATGCTGCTTTGGTTTCCCTGGACCAGTTACAGAAACAGGTGAAGTAAACAAATGTATGTCTTCAGTTCGACATAGTGTTAAAGGTAAATCACCTAAGAACACGTATTACATAAAAAGAACAGAAGAATCAAAATATATCAATGATTACAATGCAATCATTGCCCTCTTATGGAATGCAAACATAGATGTGCACTACATTGCAGAAAATTTTACTGCTATTGCACGATATGTTACAGCCTACTTAACAAGAGCAGAAAAAACAGAGCTTCAAGATCTCTGGGATGACCTAGCATCAGACAAAACACTATCACAGAAATTGTACAGCCTAGGCATAAAAATGCTCTCTCATAGAGACTGTGAAGCCTACGTAGCAGCAGATCGTTTAACCGGTACTGCTTTGTATGGAAAATCAGACAACATAGTATGGCTAAGTCTTGCTCCTGCTAAATCTAGAAAAAGAGTTCCTGAAATCATTTGAGGACATAGAAACAATTGCTAGAAATGATCCCAACAGCCAAGACATTCTAAAAAACAATGTACTCGACACATACTATCCGAACAGGAGTAGCACTTTGGAAAGCATGTGTCTATACCACATAGCTCAAAACTTTGCATACAAAAATAACATAAAACCCGATGAAAGCAAACGTAGATATAGAGTGACCGATTGTGAAGGGAGCTTAGTGAAACTTACCAAACGAAGCTTAATTAATCATGTCAAATTGTCATTAAAAACTCCTCAACAGAAAGAACTATATTACATGTCTCTGTTACAACTTTTTAAACCATGGAGAAAAGAGGAAGACATACTAGATAATTATGACTGCTATGAAGATGCTTTCAAAGCAAATGAAAGCGCTATCACCGATGTGTACTTTACGCAGTACAAAACAATATTACGCAATGAGCAGCAACAGGAAAAAGAACGTCAGGCCCAACTAGATAAGGACTCTTCTGACAGTAGTCAACCTTCTGTAACAGGAAGACATGAACCACTAGGACAACCACTAATGGCAAATGAGGCAGAAGCATCTATGGCAGAAGTAGAAAACACCATGTATCAGTATCAAGAAGATACAGAAGACTTAACTGTACAACAAGTAAAACTTAGCAAAGATCAGCGCACCATTTTTGAAGACGTAACAAAACAAATTGTACATGGTGTACAACACGAAAATAAAGAATGTACCCGCCAAAATTACAAACCTATACTGTTGTACGTGAGTGGTGAAGCTGGATCAGGAAAAACATTCTTAATCAAAATCAACAGCAAGTTCCTTCAACAATTGACAAACAACAAACTGTCAGCTGTTGTAACGGCCCCCACAGGTTTAGCTGCCTACAACATAGGCGATGTCACTTTACATCGATTACTACTGCTTCCAGTAGAGCATCAAAATAAATTAGAATATTACAAACTTTCTGCAGAAGCTGCAATGGAAGTACGCAGAGTATTGAAACAAATGAAAATGCTACTCTTTGCAGGGAAACACATTATCGTTTTCGGAGATCTTCTACAATAGACACCAGTGAAAGGTGAACCCATTTTTAAAACCTTAGGCCACAAACTCTGCCGTAAAACTGTTGGCAGCATAGGAAATGTCAGCATTTGGCAACATTTCCAATACAGAGAATTAACAGAGAACATGCGGCAATCTGCAGATCTCACTTATGCCAACATCTTAAAAAGTATTAGAGTTGGTGTACTATCGCAAGAAGCACAAGCAGTATTGAAAAACTGGCACATTCATGCACTTTATGGCGATAATGCATGTGCAACCGATGTTATGGAACAATTAGCGCACAAAAATGTCAATTGTATGGCCTTAATGCCAACTCTTGCAAGCTGTTTCAAATTCAATGAAACAATGTTAAATAAAGAAATGCAACCAATAATGGAAATTAACGCTACAGACAAACTAGACATACATGGTATGACAGTACCCATGTGTGAGCAAGCCACAACACGACTAAATAGTTGAGAAAATTCAATCTCCAACACAGCTGGGTTGGAAAAAATATTGAAATTGTCCTTAAATTGTAGAGTAATGCTTAAACGTAACCTTGACGTTGAGCAAGGGCTAGTTAATGGAGCACTGGGTACAGTTGTTGGCTTTCAATCATACCCACGTGACAGCAGTATTCAGTTTTTCAGAAGTGAAAAGATAGGGCGCTCAATTGCTCGATTTCTTCTCTTCAAAGACATGTATGTACGTAGAGAGCAATTTTCTCTAAATCTTGCATATGCAGTTACCATTCATAAATCCCAAGGTCTTACCATAGACAAAGCATTGATAGATATAGGAAACACAGTCTTTAAAGAAGGCATGAGCTACGTAGCATTATCACGCTTATGTACACTTGGCGGTCTATTGCTAATGAACTTTGATGCAAGTAAAGTCAAGCTGATATTCCTTGCATTCTAGAATACAATAGACTGCGTTCACTGTACACCCCCCATCTGAAACAATATCTTGTTCCAGATAAAGTAAAGCGTGGTAAAAGAAAACTAAATCAAACAGAAATGCAACAGAATCCAACAGCAAATCCCTCAAAGAAAACAAAAGAAGCTAAAGCTTCATCAATTACCACAAACAAAGAAGAACCTATTAGGGAATGTAAACCAAGTACGTCTTCAAAGAAGGAACAGAAACTCAGAAAAATGCACTTAGATAAAGAACTAGCTGGTCCATTCTAATTTGCAAATGAAACTGGGGTAAGTTGCTATGCAAATGTAGCAATGAATATTCTATTTCAATTGCCACCAATTGTTAACAATATTTACTTACACAGTACCGACCAATTGTGTTTGCAAATGTTAGTGCCTCATAGAAACGCAACAAACAATCCTGACTACATGTACAGTGTTCATGGAATAAGGCAAGAATTGGACTACTGTGCTAGAATGTTGAGATTCACTATAAATACACATGAAGATCCACAAGAACTTCTAATGTACTTACTACTAGTATTGGAAAACAAAAGCATACCTGTAAATGAAATCTTCCAGATTTCGTACATGTGGAAACATACATGCACTCTCTGTCGCAATGTGATACAGGAACACATCCCAAATGAGCGATTTGTGTATGTTTCCATACCTAATTGTGAATCCATTCCATTTCAGCAACTTGTACAGAATGCAAACCATGGCAGATTATGTACTATTTGCAATTCAGACAATCGCTCCACCTTACTGATACAATCCCATAGTGCCTACATAATACTTATGCTTCTACCTTATAATGCAGATGGTACCAAAAACAACTGCAAACTGACTGGATTCACACACAGTCAAGTTTCACTTGGAAAGAAAACTTTACAACAATAGGTATAATCTACCATGCAGGAGCTACAACCAATGCAGGTCACTACACTGCATACATTAAAAAGAAATGTGGATGGTTCGAATGTAATGATAGCACCATTACTCTAAAGCAGAAATTACCAGCTAATCTTACAAATGCGTATTTAGTCTTCTTAAAGCCAAAATTTTATAAATAATGTGTACTTCAAGATTACCAAAAAATTATGTGAAAGACTACAAACAGTTAGAATACGCCAACAGGTAACTAATTGCCCAAGAGGATATGACAATGACACAAATAAATGAATATCACAGATCTGTAAGAACAAATGCACAGTTACAATACGCCTACAGGTATCTAACTGTTGTTAAAAATCGTCAGCAATGCAACAAACATAACATTAATCAGAAAGAAGAAGGAAACACTCAAAGGAAACAAGGAAGTAGTTAGTACCATAGCAAATAAAGTTTTTTTTAAATCCGACAAGGATTTTTTTTCCCAGACCCAAGGATTAGAAAAGCAAACACAGAAACTGAGCAGAATGCACAGTACACTGGTTTGTAAACTAAATATGAGTGTAAAAAAAAGGTAAACTGTCTATTATGCAATGTAGTAAGTTTTCATAAAATGCAAAGATTAACATACCTTTTTCTTTTATCACAGAAATTAAAAAAGGATACTTCCGCCAAGTACTAAAGGCGTTTAAAACATATATGGATTCTGAACAAAGTAAGGAGTAAGTATATTGGCAGTCATTTTGTACACATGCGAACATACACGTCTGATCTATGGTACTAATATGCTGCAGTGGCTGTAGGCTGGCCCTTGCATCTTGGTTGTGTAACCTACCACCTACGCCTTACGACCAAGGTACAAAGATTATAGTTCCTACCCACAACCATTGCTGCATATCAAAACCATGGTCCTTGTAAATTAACTACTAATAGGTTAACTTTTGAGACCATCGTCTGCAGCCATGCAGCCAAGACGCTAGGACGTGCACACAACTACCGCATTACACCACACCCATATTTGCTTATAACCCCACTGCTTATGACTTCAGTCTTGGGTGCATGGCCTTTGGGCATGCAGGCAAGACTTTGGGTCCTGGGCAGAAACACCACAGCATATCGAAACCATTGTGCCTTGTAATTTCACTATGTATAAAGTTGGTTTTGGGAGCATGGCCTTCGGCCATGCTCCCAAAATGCTACGCCCTCCCCACAACCATCTTAATGATGTTGCATAGTACAAGTGTTCCTATAGCTGTGATATGCTGAAGTAGTTTGTAGCCACATGCTACAGACGTGAGTGTGAGGCCATAGATTTATCAATGTATGGGTATACAATTTATAAAATCCATAGTTGCTTACAACTGCAGTGCTTATTACTTTGTTCAAATACTCTACATCCTGGCCACTACTACCACATCATATGACATCCATTGGGGCATATAACTACACTACGTGCAAATGTGCTTTTGGGGGCATGGCCTTCGGCCATGCACCCATGACTGCAGCCCCTCCCCAAAGCTGCCTGAGTGATGCACTACCACACCATATCACACCCATTGTGCCTTGTAAGTACACTACATATAACTGTGCTATAAGGTGCATGGCCTGCGGCTATGCACTCATGACTGCAGACCATCTCCACAGCCACCTGAGTGATGTTCAATACTAGGGGTGTCTCTGTAGCTGTGAAATGCTGCAGTGGTTGTGGGCAAAGCCTACAATCTTAGGTGTATGTCCATACATTTCAATATATATGGATGTGAAGGGGCTTATAACTCCAGTGCTTAGAAGTTTCTTCTTGGGTGGATAGCCTTTGGCCATGCAGCCTAGACTGTGCACACTCCCCAAAACCATCTGATCAATAATGAATACTACAGGTGTACCCATTGCTGTGACATGCTGCGGTGGCTGTGGCCAGGGCCTACAGTCTTGGAAGTATGGCGTCCGGCCTACGGCCTACGGCCATGCACCCAAGACTGTAGGCCCTGGCCACAATCACCGCAGCATGTTACACCCATGGTTGCTTAAAAATCAGTAGCACACCCATAGAAGGAAACATTGTAAATGATGCATGTACTGAATTTGTACCCAAAACTCTGGGAGCTGGCCACACCTGCCAGATACATAATCGATTGTATGGGTGTGAAGTATAAATGTGATAAGATGCAGTGGTTGTGGGCAGTGTGTACATGCTTGGGTGTATGGCATACAGCCTGCAACCATGCACCCAAAAGTATACATCTTGGCCACAACCACCGCAGTAGATAAAACCCATGTTGGCTTGTAAGTGAAGAGGTTATAACTTTGTTGTTGGGTCTCCCCACAACCACCTCAGTGATGTGTGGTAATTGGGTTTTTTCTATAGGTGTGGTATCCTAGCTGTATGTCCATAGATGGCCTTCGGCCATGCACCCAAGACTGTACACACTCCCCACAACCAGGCAATCGATACGCAATACTACGGGTGTATCCATGGGTGTGACATGCTGCGGTGGTTGTGGCCAAGGCATACAGTCTTGGAAGTAAGGCCTTTGGCATTCGGCCGACGGCCATGCATCCAAGACTGTAGGCCCTGGCCACAACCACCATAGCATGTCACACACATGGCGGCGTACTAATGAATGCAATATCCATAGGAAAAAGTAATGCAATTACGGCATGTTGTCAATTTCAATGTTCGCTAACACCACACGTGTCCTTACAACAGTTACAAGTTCCCTGTGCACTGCATGGACTGAAATACTACCATTATTACACCCCTCATTTTCTGTGCGTACAAGATGGCCATAGAAAATACATCATGAAGACCGGCCGCCAGAACAAATGCATTGATCACCCATGTCTTACTGTCTGAACCTTTCCCAACGTTCTATGACAGAGCAAAAGAGTTTTATAAATATAGCATGTTTCCGCTGGTTGTCTCTCCGCTATCAGCCGATCCAAGATGTCGGGCGCATCCAAACAATCTGACGCAGAACACGTCTTGCTGCAGCCAATTGGCAGAGACGTCGCGTGTCTGCAGTCATGACGCCAGCCCCTTAGCCAATCGGTATCTTGGCAGTGGACCGAACAGGGAAGTGTGTCCGTGAAGCGGACATAGATATCACTAATTTTTTCAGACCTAATTTTTGGTCATTTTAATGGAAAGTACTGCACGGAAGGTCACCAAATTTACAAATGCACGCTTTCTGGACCATGCCCCTGCCGTAAATTTGGTGAAAATCCGTCCAGCGGTTTGACCTGTAGCCGTGCACAAAGTTTTTCCTCCATTCAGTCTATGGGAAAAACAGAAGTTTTGGGACCCCACCTATAACTTTGCCTCCCCTGGACCAAACCTCACCAAACTTTGGCAAGAATTTCAGAGTGGCCCATATCCCTTTTCTGCAAAGTTTGGTGAGGATTCGTCCAGGGGGAGCAAAGTTATAAGCCGCTGATAAAATGCTCTTCCTATCGAAACAGCAATTTAACCATAACTACACGGCCACTACCGTGGCCGTGTAATATATATACGTTGGCGCTTGCCGCAATCTATTCACTACATAGCTAGCCTCAAAAATACTTTGTCTGCTTGCGTTTCTTTGCATCTGTGCACGTGTAAAATAACTTGATATCTTCATCATTTCTGCAGCGTAAGCCTCTACATCTCGAGCCCGAGATGTTACTTATCTTTGATACTTTCTTGATGCCTATAGATTGTCTATGTTCTCTTGTCTCTGCATCTCTTCTGGGTGCATCAGTCTTACTTCGTGTGACGTCATCAATCTTCTCTTTTGCTCATTTCTGACTCCTCTTCTGCGATTTCATTCAAATGCCCACCATACTGTCTTCTATGCAGGTATGGCTTTCTCAGTGGGAACCTTGCTTCCAGTACTCTCCTTGGTATTGGTATTTTTACTGGTACTTCACGTACTTCACACTCTGGCTCCCAGCATATAGGCAATATGAGTGAGATGCTTGAGGTGGGGGTACTTGGCTCCTTCTCTACACTATTTTTAGGCTCTAAGCAAAATTTAGATATGGTGTACAGTATAGACATAATTACAGTATATAGGGACAAATAATATGGTTAGTTGGCCAGGTCTGGTAGGCCCGCCTGGCACCACCCCCAGGTAGTCAGTGAAAGTCTTGTCAGTTTAGGAAATTTACCAGCATGTGAGCAAAAATTGATGGGGTGGGGAAGGTGATCTCAGAGCACTGCCTGTCTCCCCCTAATGTTGCTACTTCCAACTTCTCAAGCCCCGAGAAGGACACTTTCTCCATCTTCTATCTTCAGTTTAATTGGAACAACCTTATCTGTCTGAATGGTGCTTGTTCCCCAGCTCCAGGTCACGTGTTCAGGGACTGTAAAAGTGATTTTCTCTGCCTGCATTTATGAGGGATTTTGGTCTTCTGTCCTTGTAGGTGCCGTATCATTCCTGCTGACTCAAACTCTCTCCCAGGGTCCTTGGCAGAGGTGGACATGCTGCCGGCTCTGCCAGATCTGCTTTGCGTTTCAGTTTTAAGCTTTCCCAATTCATTTCATTGCAGCCTTGGCTTCCATTTTGCTTTCATGTCTGACCATGGTAATTGCTTTTCCGGTGTCAGCAAGCAGTTCATGTATGTTGTTTTGCACTTGGCTAATGTTTCTCTGGGTGTTTTCAGCCAATGTTGCCTTTTCATGATTACTTTGATGATGTCATCTGGGCATAGTCTATGGGGCTGCCTCAGTGGGTGGCATCCGTCATCTTGGGGGCATGCTGGGGGGTGGGTTTTGAGACCCCCTCAACAAAACCTTGGTGTCATCTTTGATTCCACTCTCTCCTTCTCTCCTCACATCACAAACCTTGTCAAGAAGGCCCACTACAGCTGCACCTCCTCAGAGGTATTCTTCCTTTTCTTACTTTCCCCCAGAAGCTCACTGTCTCCAGAACCCTGGTTCTCTCTAGGTGGGACTACTTTCTCAATCTGCCTTCCTCTTCTCTCCGCCATCTGCAACTTATCCAGAACAGGACTGCAAGACTTATCCTTGGCCTCAAGCCCAGGGAATGTATCACTCCAGCCCTGAAATCTCTCCACTGGCTCCCGGTGGCTGCAAGGATCAAATTCAAGACTCTCTGCATCGTCAACAAGGCTTTCTGTGGACGGGGCCTGCACTACATCCAACAATCTTTTCCATAATACCTTCCTTCTCGAGCCATTCGCTCAGGTACCTCCAAATCTCTGAGAGTCAGACACTTCTCCAGGCAGAGAGTGGGGGTAGCTCTCTCTCCTCTGCATGTGTCTTCTTATGGAATGGCCTCCCTGCTCCTCTCAAACCTGAGCAGGACCATCTGTAATTTCGTAAACTGCTAAAGTCCTTCCTTTTCTCCTCTGCTTTCTCTCTCTCTCTCCCCTGCTTACCTACCTGCCTGCTGCGCTGACTGGTTGCTTGGCTACCCCCAGCGTCTCACTGGTTACCAGGCTCCTCCATGATCAGTCTCTGCTGCACTGCCTCCGGGCCTACTGTGCACTTAGGGGCTGTAACTGTCACAACTGGTGATTGAAATTTTTAAAAGAATTTACACTCTTAATGCGGAAACACGGCCATAAAAGCTGACAATTGATTAGATTGAAATATTTAATAACCTAATGATTTCTTTTCCCTCTAATTAACCAACTTGAACTTTGGAAAAAGATTTTTCTTTGTTATGTTTAACCACTGAACGCCAAGTAAAAAATACAAAATAAATAAAAATAACACGCTTAACCAAAGAGGTTTCTAAGCACAGACCTGGAATCAAACCTGCGTTGCACTGCACCGTCTCACTTCCAAGTCGAGCACGTTGCCACTGAGCTGTACTACCTGTTTCAAGAGGTGCTTTCAAATCTACCTGCTATGTATGACAGACATCCAGAGAAATAATAGCAGTTTGTAGCCCTTGTGCAGCAGGGAGGACCCTAAAAATGCTCATGTTTGCACATCTTGTGTAGCAGATAAAACGTGGAAAATGATCATGTTGGTGGCTCTCATCTAGCAGGGAGAATCAAATAAATCATATGTTTGCGCCTCTCGTGCAGAAATGATAACCCCAAAAATGGTAATGTTTAAGGATCTTGTGTGAAAGAGAGAACCTAAAAATGTCCCAGGTGTGCAGCTCTTTCGTAGCCTTGCTGAGACTCTGTTAATTAGCTCTGACCCGTCCAGATTGTCTTTTTAGTGCACAAAAGCATGTGTACAAGAATGGATACATTCATCGATTTATTAATTTAGAATATTTATTTGCAACATCTTGGATGTTTCCATGTTATGTTTTCAGTAGCATTATTTTCTGAAAGTTTCAAGAAAGAACTCATACAGCAGGTACTGCTTAAAATATGCTTGTTATTCTTGTGTATAAGGGGACGACTGAAAAATTCTCATGTTTGTAGCTATCATTCAATAGGGAGACCCCAAAACATGTTTTATTTATGGATCCCAGTAAGCAAGGAGAATCAGAAAAATGTCATGTTTGCGACCCATGTGCAGCAGGGAGAGACAACAAACTCTCAGGTTTCCGGCTCTTCTCTATCAGAGGGCACCTGAACACATCTCGAGGGTTCCTTCAAGCCAGGTGGAAGATGCCTCTCTGTGTCTTACTCTTTTTCTAAGATAACAGAAGCAAGATTCAAGAACAGAGCAGTAGTAGCACAAACACAAATGGCATATAATGAGAATTGCAGTCATCCCCAGTCAGTAACTAAATCTGTCCATTTCGCAGTCACAAGCACCACCAAACCAACCCATTCCATTTCTGTGTGGCTCGAGAAGAATGACACGTCTTCATCATCACAGCCTGTGTAGGTTATTAGCTAGGTGTTTCCCCCACCCCTTTAAAATGTAGTTATTGTATATCTCAATGAATGTCAACTGTTCAACATGAGGCACTACATGGTTCTCGGGCTCTCTGACAAATCACCCCAGACTGTCCACTATCAAGAAGGCAAGTTATGGTTTCTATGGTCTCACAAGTGCTGCTTGTGGAATGTAAAAATGTTTGGAAAGAAGCAGCAATTATCGCGCCAAACTGAGGTTTATGATAAAGGTTGGGTATTTGGCTTAGATAAAAGAAAAGGAAAGCTGGTCGAATCAATTGTTTTTAAACTTAATTTATTTGAAAAAGTTTTGTACGTGCAGTGGGTTAGAAATCCTTGATTATTGGGTCCTCTACACATGTCTGTGTCTGATTGCTGTACACAAAAAACCCATCCTTATATTTCCTCCTGAAGAACCAGCACTCTGTTGGGGAAACACATGTAGAGGACCCAATAATCAAGGATTTTTAACCTATTGCACCTACAATTTTTCCACATAAATGAAGTTTAAAAACAAGTGATTCAACCCGCTTTTTTTACTTTTATCTATGCCAAATATCCGAACTTTATCATAAACCTCAGTTTGATGTGATAATTGCTGCTTCTTTCCAATTTTTTTATTTTCAATAAGCTTTTGGGCAGACACAAAACCTGGAGCAGTAAATCAGCGACAACAAAAAACAAAAATCTAATCCACGACGTTCGCTGAAGGTTTGAATCATGTCTATAAACACTTTTTGTGGAATGGACCACTTGCTGTACCAGAACTGTAGACGATTATCATCCCTATCAGTGTGAGATGTATCAAGTAGATTAGCATCAACCAACTGAGCAGCAGAATTTCTGACACATGTACTTGTAGAACCTTCTGCATGGAGGATGAAAGTCTCATTGAGGACTACAGTACACAATGTATGGTACAGCTGGTGTAAGAGCATTTGACAGGAACAGAAAAGGATAAGAAAAAAGACAAAAATAGGCAACAGAATGTTTGCAGCAAGGCTCAACCAAGAAGGTACCACAACTGGTTGACAATCCCAGCCTCAGTCTCTTTGACCACTTTGAGTTTATGCAAGGAGCAATGGTCTATGTGAGGGTACCATTCTCTGTGTCCTTGGGAGGCGCAATTGTACAGCAGGTACTCCCAATTTTCCAGCATACTCTGCCCTCCAATGCTTTTAGGAGTTTGAGTATGTACCAGTTCTGCAAAGTCTTGAGCCTTAGTGTCCGCAACCCTTCCCTAATGTCACTAAACGCTGACTCAGAAGTGTAAACGAAAAGCAAAGGTTCATATCTGGTCACCTTGAGCCATTTGGCATTGGCCGCTGCTTGAGCGGCAGGTGCCAGAAGTGAGGTGTAGAAAGTCTTGTTGTGACTAAACAGCCAAAATCGATTGGGAATGTCTAGTGCAAATTTCCAAACATAGCATAGGTAACAGAATGTTTTGACAAGGCTCAACCAAGAAGGTACCACAACTCATTGACAATCCCAGCCTCAGTCTCTTTGATCACTTTGAGTTTATGCAAGGCACAATGGTTTATGTGAGGGTACCATTCCCTGTGTCATTGGGAGGCACAAATGTACAGCAGGTACTCCCAATTTTCCAGCATACTCTGCCCTCCAATGCTGTCAGGAGTTTGAGTATGTACCAGTTCTGCAAAGTCATGAGCCTTAGTGTCCGCAACCCTTCCCTAATGTCACTAAACACTGACTCAGAAGCGTTAACGAAAAGCAAAGGTTCATATCTGGTCACCTTGAGCCATTTGGCACTGGCCGCTGCTTGGGCGGCAGGTGCCAAAAGGGAGGTGAAGAAAGTCTTGTTGTGACTAAACAACCAAAATCGATTGGGAATGTCTAGTGCAAATTTCCAAACATAGCATCTTGGCTAGAGGTACACCAGGTGCTATCCATAGTGATTTTAATTGATTCTCAGGGGTATGGGTTTTCAAGTTATTTAAGGATTTTAAAAGGTTTCTTTGTGTCAGTATCAGCATTCAAAATTCTAGAATTATACTCAGCCTTTTGTGCATTATTAACCGGCATTTTATGATTTTTCTGTGCCCCCATGTATAAGTCTTGATCTTCCACAGATCAAGTTATAGGTATTAAGGCAATTTCTCTTCGCCCCATTAGGCCTGGAGGATAGCTCAGGGGCAGCGCATTTGTCTTGGAAGCACGCCCACGCATAGCTACACAGGTTCAAATCCCTGTTTCTTCCCAGTCTTGTGCTTAGAAACTGGTCTCCTGTATTAAGTGTGTTATAAAAGAACAATATTAATTATATACATTTCAGGGGAATACCAAGAGTTTTGTTTCTTGCACAGTAAATAACGAGTTTTCAAGGGTGCATTGAAATTAACTGCCTCTCTGGAAGCCGACCCAGAAGACAAAGAGTCCCAAGTGCTGCCATACACTAAATATGGCTCCATCCCTATTGTGATTAAAATAAATAAAATATTCTAAAATTAAATAGCCGTTAGTAGCACTTCCTACTACCTCTGCCTATACAGACAAACATGACCATATTCAGATGATAGTCACCCAAAACAGTTATAGGATCCAAATTTTATGCAGGTCTACCTAACTATATATATAGATACTACAACCTTCACGAAATGGCACTGCTAAGACCATTAAGAAAGTCCCCTCTAGATCCCAGAGAACACCAAATCTATGCCGATTCCATTGGCTGCCATCCACAGCCAGAATTAGGTTTAAAAGGGCCACCTTGACTCATAAGTGTATCTAAGGCAAGCTTCACCGATATCGAATGAATTAAGCAAACTCTGTACCTCGACTCAAGCTCCACACCACTGTTCCACCAATACTCGATGACATGTTGCAAAGATCTGACCTGTCTTTTTCTGGTGCACAGAGATTTTTTAAAATCAAAATGGCAAAAATGGGGATGATTAACATCTACTTCTAGCCTTAATGCTGATAACTGACTACAATAGTCGAGTACAAGTGCGCCCTGATACCTTGGGTTTGAGCGCTCTACAAAAAACAAGAAAACATACTATTAACCAGGAAGTAGGAACATGTCTTTCAATATTATCCACCAGGAAGGTACAAATGATAGTAACATTTACATAGAGTGCCCACACTAAGTACACCAGGAGATCCTCAAAGCCTACTCTTATGGAGGCCAACGTACACACAGCACTGTTCTCCTTTCACCATTTTATCTGTGCTCTGTAATTTACCACATCTCTAGTTTTATCTTTGCAAAATAACCCTTTTCAGAAAGGCCTTTCCTAATATACCTCAAAATGTTTTAAATGTGTTCCACATCTGCACGATGTTTCATGCACTGCCTCACCAAACAATGTACATTATCATCTAGTTCACAGACTACTTTGCAGAAACACATTCATAAATGTAGACCCAAAATATCAATCGAATTAACACCAATATGCAGCAATCTGAGTGGCCAAGAGCACAGGTCAGGGGCAAAGTAGACAAGACGATGCCATGCAACATGGATTTGATCCCCGGCGTGTCTCAGTCCCTTTTCTATTCATTATAGGGGCGGCTATCATGGTTTAATTGTTTTTTTTTTTTTTGCTGGGGATTGGGCTTGAGCAATGTGCCCGGAGCCTGTCACAAGTAAAAAAAAAGAAATGCACTCCAGACGAACCCCGGCGTGTGAAAAGAAATCACCCCATTACCGGCTTGTATGACCCCTTAAGTGGGGATGATTGCTACAATCTGTGCCTCTTTAAGATGCCTTCAAGTTTGGTGTTGTTGAAATGTAATGTTTTAACTAGTTCACATCTTCCAACATGACTCTTCTATGTGGAAGTCTTCTTCATGGCAAAAGCCAATTCAATTTTACTTTGTGGTCAATATTAGGAACAAACTCAAAGAACATATCCCCACTTTTAAACTCCATTTGTTTGTGCAAAATGTGATCTCCTTATGTTTGGTTAATGTTTCCGATTTTGATGTGGCATGCAAAGAGTTTCCACAATCACATACATGATTTACATTCTTTGGGACTCTTCAGAGTGATGTCATGAATGTGCTCAGTTGGCAACGAGGTGAAAGGTGCACCACGTCATACTGATGAGCCCCAAACATTTCATAAAATGTTGGCGACTGCCACACATCTGTAGAGGAGCAGGTGGATGCCTCTCCTATGGTCCCCGCCCCCTCACCACCGTCCTATTGGAGTAGCAGGCGTAGAGCTACAGTTGGGAACCCATGCATGAATCCATGGAACATTGCTATACCGTGTCAAGTGTATAAAAGACGATATGCACTCATGCAGCCATTCAGATTGTACCCTCACGTAGAAGCAGAAGAAGGATGAGACCAGGAGTGGTATCCACTACCTAGATATCAGAGTGCAGTAATGAGTGATATGGATGAACGTTAAGCAAAATCTGAAGATGACAAAATATTGTCATAAAGGAGATGCATGAATTTATGCTGAAAGGATTTGAAAATACGTATAACTGACAACGTACCTGAATCACAAAGAGAAACATGTACCTAAAGACAATGCAATTGTGAATGTAAGAAGATGAAATAATGTGCTGACCAATAACTGTAAATGCGCTGTAATGCAAGGTAGAAAAGATACATAGAAGCTTGGTAAAAGAGGTATACATATAATGTTTAGGGCAGCCATTGGAAGAGAATGAACGATGGTGTATGTTAAGAATCAACGCTGTTACCTCAAAAGACGAGCCTAGGATTTCAACTGAAAGAACTGGCGGAGAAGCGGTTTTCACATGCAGAATAAGTTACCTTGGCTGGGATCAAGAAGGCTATTTCGAGAGATGGGTGCAAGGCACAAAGGGAGTCAAAGGAATGGATCACATGCATAAGATTCATTTCTGCAAAGTTTAGGAGAGACAAGGACATTTGCAAGTGCCAAGTACTGAACAATCACGAGGGCAGAAGCCTATGTGAGGTGGAGTGAGCAAGTCTCTAAAGGCCAAAGAGGGTAATGGCACACTGATAAATAAAATCAAATAGTCCTTAATAAGAGGCTGAAATGGACAAAAAGGTGGTCGTGGTCTCCTAACAAGTGACTCAGAAGTTGAAAACAAGGGCTATTTATTAAAACCCAGATGGAGATAGTGGTCTGTCCATAGCCCCTCAATGTTTCAGAACAGTGAGCAGACTATGAGGTCAACTACAAACAGAAGGCCTTGGCTAAGGATCAGGCCGATGACATAAGATGAACCAATTAGGAAATGAACTGATGCATCTCGAGCACCTAGGTTTCATTCTACTCACGTGCTGCTAAACAAGCTGAAAGTCCAAGGTTGGATGGGGTTGCCAACCAATCGTAAGGCCTGCCATGCACTTTCACATACAATGTTGCAGTTACCAATCCGCTGCCATATTCTCTGCTGTAATCAGTATACTACGTATGTAGAAGTAGCCCAGGGCGTGTTCTACAGACAAGGGGCAGCCAATGAGATATTAACCCTTATATGATTCTATAAGTAGATATGTTCCCCTAATCCAATCCCACCCGGTAGTAGTTGCAAAATGCCATGAGTAGGACATCATAGATGACGTATAAAAAAGTCCATAAACTCAAGAGGAAGTGTGATTATGCACGCATCTATTTTGATAGCTATACAGCTCCCCGCTTTCTTTCATTGAGATTAAGGCAGTATTTTACCATCTTCCTTAGGGGTGTCCATTTAATTGGTCTTATATGTTTAATGGTAATTTCACCTAGCGCATAGAGGATGCTTCAAAGTTCTACAGCACATATCTTTGAGGGCTGCCTGTTTTTGGCAGACAAAATCACTTTTATTGTCAGACTACATTACTGATAGAGCCAAAAGGTAATTCAGTTTTTAGTAAGAGCTTTATTATTAATAATAATTTAGCATTTATATAGCGCTACAAGCCCGTAGGCATCTGAGTGCTGCTTATTATGACCCACGGTGTGTGGTGCCCATTTATCGACCTTGGAAGGATGGAAGGCTGAGTTTGGCCCTGCCGGGATCTGAACCTGCATCAGTAGGCTCTGCACACAGATGTCAAAGCGAGCGCTCTATTCGCTGTGCTATCCGACCGATTACTAGTAGCAGTATTATATCAAAGTGGTGGATTGCAGTATCTGAGCTACAAAAAGTAGTGTTTTTAATAAAAAAATTCGCAACTCTTGTTTGTGATATGAGTCCATTTATCTAATATATCTTATGTTATGAATATTTGATACTGTGCCAAATTGCCCCTGTAATAGTCCCAGAGCTTCCAATTGGATGGCTTGCTTGGTTTATTCAATGAATAAAATGTTTTTCACGGCATGAGCTAGAGTGCCAGGCTCTAATCCACACACCCACGGTAGCTGCTTTTATGAAAAGCAGCCCCATTCAATTCAAAGGTGTTTATTTGCACAAGGATTTCAACGATACAAAAACAGACATCAAACTGTAATTAAAAAAGTTTCTGCAAAACTTTCTGGCACATTACAGAGACATACATCTGTCAACACCCTCTTTCAGATACAAAAGACAACTGTCCAGCCCATCCTTAACTCTATAAACTCTTTTTGCAACACTAGTCAGATAAACTACTGTTTTAAATGATGAAGAATTAAATGGGGGCATTACAAAAGGGCGGCCAAATTCCTCAAAGCACATATCAGTGCACCCTGTACATGGACACATATAAAGCGATTTCATTTATTTAATAACACCTTTCATGTGAAACGTCATCCCCTCTACAGGTGCCACAATCATTTTAAACTGTTGTTTTAAGTTTTCTTCCCATTTTTTATCCTCCATTGTCCATGGAGAATATAATTGTGTCCATGGACAGAGCTCGCCCAGGGGGCTCTCTCGTCTGTTCTCTCCGTTTTTTTCTTAGATCTTTGAGTGAGAAGGAACATCTGAGAAACTGTGATATTTGATCAAACCCTGAATTGGACGGACATCAAAATCAGAAGTATTTGCCAAAACCGCCGATTTTAACATTCCATCCAACCCTGAATGATTCCCTAAGGATATAATTTTGTTGTCTTGTCCAGAATACTCTGCCACCAAAAAAAGACACACGTGCAAATCAACATACTCACATATGTAGATACACAGTCACATGTAAATGCAGTAAAGTGCATCTTGAGAGCAGAATAAAAGTCAAGTCCCCTTGGCGTCTTTTGCTCTGCATTGACCAGTTCAGGCCCCATAGCCTGAGGCGTAGCCTGGAGTGTCTAACAAGTAATCTAGTTGGACCCACCACAGTGACATTAACATCTGTAAATTCCTGCACAGCGCTGCTGAGTGGGCATTTACTGATTTTGGGTGAGCCTTGCCCACCAAGGCCCTGCCCTGTCTACGCCTCTGCCCATAGCCAACATTTCCAACAAGATCCCGACCATAGAGGCTTACTAGCAAATTAATGCGGCCTACCTACTCCATGAAAACCAGGGAAATGGAGGGGGTGAGTGACAAGGAATTGGTGGGAAGGGTGCAAAAGAAAGGCACCGGATGGTGATGGGCTAGGAGAATAGGGTCAATGAAATAGAGGTGATCATCTAGAAATGTAGTTCAGCAATTTGAGTGACTGTGGCTGAGATCTGTGCCTGACCTCTTTGCCATTGCACCTGATTGTGGGTCTGGTTCAACCCCTTTCTTTTTTTTGATGAAGTGATGCATGCTTGCTTTATGAACATATGTTTCGATTGAGACTTCTCGTACACTGGAAGTTGGTGCCGCTGCATTGTGGGCCAGAAAACTGTATTTGATTCCCAGGCCGAAAAGTGGCAGTACTCCCATGATTCTGACCCACACATGAACATGGCCAGTACCCCAATACTTACATAAAAAACTCATAGCACCCCATCCAACGTCACAGAAAAGTCAGCCTGTGATTAAAATGACTACACCTTGGAAAATGTCTCTTTCACAGTCATCTTTTACAAAGTCACAGGAGGATAGCTCAGGGGCAACTCACTTGCCTTGGAAGAAAGACAACACAGAGAAACACAGGATTGAACCACGGGTCCAGGCTTAGAAACCTTTGGGTATAAAGCATGTTATAAATAACCAATTATAATTATAAATGTGTTTCTCTGTTTCTGCTCCAGGCAATACAAAGAATGCTGAACCTGCTTCCAATCCAATCACAAAGAAATTCCAGGTCAAAATTTGAGTTTTTCCACTCATCAAGACTTTGGTGCTCATTACAAGTTTGGTTGTATCGCAGCGGTAAATCTGCTGAGATACCACCATACTGTATTACCGTTACTGCCATTTGGTCCGGCGCTATTACTGCCCAATTACAAGTGGCGTAGGCGGTGTTAGTCCCCATTAATTGGAGTCCTTAGGACTCTATGGGGGATTACCGCAGTGGTAATCCCGCAGTGGTAATTCCACCAAAATTTGGCAGAAAGCTGCCAGATTTACCTGCAGCTCATAGCTGGAGGTGCATCCTCAAACTTTCCGCCAAAGTTATATACCGCTGCATTTTACCCACACAGCCGAACGTGTGATGAGTCCCGTTGTGTTGAAAAGAGACTAACACTTCTCACTAAAAAACGAACAGTAAAGTCTTTTTTGAATAATGTGCATGTAATGTGTTAATAACCCAGCGCGCCCACCCCTCCACATAAATACTGCAATGACGTGTGATCCTACTTGGAATTAGACCACAATGATGGGACATATAAAATTCCACCACTCAGGGGAGTTGCTAGGTCTTGAAAAGACCCGGGGCTACACTGATGTCGGAACTGTTGGGACTGGGGGCTAGCTAGTCTTTTGGCTGTAGCTCCTGAGGTTCTATCCGGGGCTACAACCAAAAGATCAGGGGCCATAGCCCCTTTAGCCCCCCATAGCAACGCCCCTGCCACCACTAAAGATATGTTTGGACCTTCTACATGTGTCACAAGCATCAGACTCTTACACTGTGCCACTCACAAGTTCAACTAATACAGGAAAACGTTCTGTTCTGGAAGCATCACAAACATCAGTCTGAGAAGGTATGCTTCACTAAGACCAGTCTTGCCAAATCAAGACAACAATCCCCAGAGCTAATACCCAAAGAAGCAGGAAGAAAAAAGAAATGCTGGCACGCCAACAGCATAGTTGACATAAACCCAGAAAGTGCTAAGCAGTTGGTATTTCCTCTGACCACTAAAGAAGAGGCTGCAAGAGCCCAACAAAGAAATTTCAGTTACCAGAGTCCATTGTTCTGAATGACCGGTATCCAGTGATAAAGCCGCCTGGGAAAAGGTTGCCAGGGGACGATATTTCCCCAAATTTGCACTCCCACGAAAATCAAGCACTTTCTCCAAATAAATAAACTAGTAATTCATATCCTTCCTCGAGCATGTTGGGAAAAGCATTTAGGTGTGCACCTACCTGGCGACTTTTTCCAAGGGAACATTTACACATGGAACCGAATGACCTATACCTCTAATTCAGGAGAAAGGAAAGATGGCACTATCCTCTAAACATTCTCCACTCACAAAAGATACCAAAGTGTCATAATGTTCAGACTGATCTGAGCCTGTCTTCAAACTCTGATGATATTACAATAGCTTTACAAGAGAGTAAAACCCAGCGTCATCTGCCAAAAGACCTTCATAACCTTTTCTCCAGAAAGGCCTCTAATGCCAGTGTGTGTACCAACAAAGTGCACACTCACACCACCAAGAATTAATCAGCTCCCAGTTCAAGTACCCAGAAAAATCTTTTTCAAAGGTACAGAGGCCAATATGTGTGGCAGTAGCTTTGAATGTATCTTGCAGAAAGCAAAGGTAAGCACTCTGCTGCATCGAAATTCAACTTGCCTTCATATCATATAGGTGCCCTGCAACCTGCTATTATTTCTCTTAGTTTGTAATGCAGCTTCAACTGTGCCAATTCTGAGGACTTTGGGGAGCGAATGGACACCCAAAGGTACTTTGTTATTATTGTTTGCGTGTTGCCAGTTCTCAGTTGGTATGTCTTCTAACAGAATACTGCTAGCTCCCACGTTGTGTATCTTCTAACAGAATATTTGTCCCATGTTGCTAGTTCCAAGTTTGCATGTCTTCTAACAGAATACAGTTCCCATGTTGCCAGTTTCCAGTATGTATGTCTTCTAATAGAATACTGGTCCAATGTTGCTAGTTACCAGTTTGCATGTCTTCTCATTGAATGCTGGTCCAATGTTGCCAGTTCCCAGTTTACATGTCCTCTAACAGAATACCGATCCCATGTTGCTAGTTCCCAGTTTCTATGTCTTCTAACAGAATACCGGCCCCACGTTGCTCATTCCCAGTTTTTATGTCTTCTAACAGAATACTGTCCCCATGGTGCCAGTTCCCAGTTTGTATGTTTTCTAACGGAATACTGGTCCCATGTTACCAGTTCCCAGTTTACATGTTTTCTAACAGAATACTGGTCCCATGTTACCAGTTCCCAGTCTACATGTTTTCTAACAGAATACTGCTCCCATGTTGTTATTAGAAATACCAGCGCTCCAAAAGTTAGATATTATGATAGCATTCTGTTTTCCCATGAACGTAACAAATGCCTTTGTTCCAAGATACAGAGCTACCACATTCTAATGTATATATGTATTACGTTACAAGATATCTGCCATGATTTTATCTATGCAGGAATCCATTTGCCAAGGTGTAGAAACCATGAAGGGACTTACCCTGCTATTTATACTATGCTTAGCCCCCCCCCATTGGTGAACAAGCGCTGTGTATAGCGCGAAACGCGCCCATACAGGACTGCTCTCAGTGTCCTGCCTCTGTTTTGGGGTCTATGGGGGTTTTTTAAACATGATGCACTTTTTGTATCTTCAATAAATTGAAAGTAATTTATTTCGAGTTTCTGGCTTTTTTCATGCACGAACGGGACTTTGCTGCTTTCTTACATGACTTGGAGTGCAGGCTGAACTGTCCATTTTCATGGCAGTTTTTTTCCTCTTTTTTTTGCTTTGTTTGATATTTGCATGGCGCGATCCATGCTAGCCTGCACCAGGACTTGTGTTTGATTTCCGGCGCGTTCTGTCTCACTTTCGTTTTTCAGACACCGCTGGTGGCATATTGCTTGTGTACTGGATGGTGACAGCGGCCCCCATCAGAGTGCGGGAGTGAAAACATCCCACCAATTGTGGCTGTTCAGTCTGCACCGGAGGACGCATGCAGCTCGGTTCACAGGTGGGTTTTGTTCTTCTTGTCTGGCTTGTCTCCGATATGCACTAATGGGTATAGTGCTGCTTATACCCTCCGCACCAGTTTCTTTTCCTACGCCAACTTTTTTTGTCATTTCTGAGATGAGATTGATCTTTTCTTAAGGTTGGCTTTGTCAAGTCGTGGCGCTTGAGGTCCCGTTCATTCATTTTTGCCAGTTTCTTTCATATTATTGTTTAGTTTTGCCGCCCTGATTCTAAAACATGCAGGACACTAGAGAGGCAGCTCGCCTATTACAGGCAAAAGATTTATTCAATGAGCAACAGACACTGCCATCGGGGGCAATCCCATCAATACCAAGAAGAAAAAAGATGAAAATGTCAGCAAGGAGTTAACCTTACTCAAAGACATAGAAAAAATCTGCAAAAAAAAAATATCTAAATGGTGGGAGGAGCATTCCTTACAAAATTACTTAGACATTGACCGAGTACCTAGAGGTCTACGCATCATGACTACACCGTCATTTGAGGACCAGGATGCAGAAATGCTTTAGGAATGGGGTGCAGCTAGCAAGGACTGCTCAGCCCGTTTCCTCACCATTTTGGTCAAATATGCCAAAAAAGATCAGTTAACTGCATTACAATTGCTTGAAAAAACTGAAAACAAAATTGAAAAAATTTCCAGTTACAGATGAGGGCAACAAGCTACGTGCCAAGATTGATGAGTCATTGATTAATTATGAAGATGAGATCAAGCAACGAAAGCAAAGAAAATTCATCAGAGATAAGCTTGACTACGAATCTGGTAGAGTATTTACATTCGCCAAGCGATTTGACCCTTTACGTAAAAAATTACCAAACAGCAACCCATAATGTCGGAGCCTTTGGAAATTGGAGTCATTTCGTCTGAATCAGATGTCTCAAATTCAGAAAATGAGGAGCCTGCGATAAGGTTGAATTTTTTAGAAGAAATGCGACTCCTGTGTCAGGATAGCAAAAACCAAAAACGTGGCAGGGGTCGTCGAAGAGGCAAAGGCAGAGGAAAAGGTCACAAAAAACCAGCGGGAAGAAAACCCGCCGAGGCAAGCGTGGGAGATGGCTCAAAAACAGATCAACAAGGCAGATCAACAGGCTCTGGAGCCAAACAGTGAAACCCACCCATGAAGAACTGTCAGAATATAAATCTCTCATCGCACATTCTTACCAATGCCCAAAAGGCAATTTTATCTTTGGGTTTGAATTTTTGTCCTTCCTCCTCTTTTGATTATGTTCAATCACATCTTGATTTTGATAAATTTTGCCGCAAATTCAAACAAAAAAAGTTTTTTTTTGCTCTAAATCCAGCCAATGTCAGGCCACAGACTTCACGCACAGGTCGTACCAATCTTTGTATCTCAGACATTCCTACACTGATTGATCTGGCTTCTCTCGATGATGATTCTTTTGATCCTTCTAATTTTGATTTCTCTGACTTTGACATTGATCCAAGTGGGATATTTGAACTAAAATGAAATCGAAATCTAGATTTAATCCACCCATTCCAGATGGTGGTTGCATTGAAGCCTTCCATGATCTGTATGTCGGCGACCTCCGAAAACTACGCAGAAGTTCTACGTTTAATCATAAACAAAATCTTACCCTGTCCCAGCGTAAAGCTATGCTTGAGTTGGAAAATGTATCCCACGTAGTGATAAAACAAGCGGACAAGGGTTCTAACGTTGTTCTTCAGGATTGTGTCAGTTATGTGGCAGAAGCAAACAGACAACTTCATGACCATTCGTGTTATCTTCCTTTATCTACCAATCCTTTTTCTGAAAATCAGGTGAAATTGACTTCATTATGTGCTAAGTGGTTGGAAAATGGTTTGCTCGATGAGGGTCTCTTGAAATTTCTTGTTCCCTCTTGTTTTACCATTCCCACGATGTATTTCCTTCCTAAAACACATAAATCATCTACACATCCACCTGGCAGACCCATTGTCACTTTATGTGGTTTACTGTTAGAGCACTTGGCACAGTTTACAGATGAGACTCTGATTTTATTTGTTTCAGTTTTACCATCCTATTTATGTGATACCAAGGATTTTCTGCAACATGTTAGTGACATTCCATGGGAAGAGGGTCTCATTTTGGCCATTTTGGATGTCGTTTCTTTATAAACCTCTATTGATCATGACATTGGAATGAGGTCCTGCATGCATTTTTTGGATTCACGATCTTTAAATTTATTGAGTCATACCACCATGATTTTGGAAATGTTGCTTTTCTGTCTAACCAATAATGTTTTTCTGTTTGAGGGCACTTTTTTCCGTCAAATGAGAGGCACTGCGATGGGCAGTACATTCGCGCCCTCGCATGCCAATCTCATGATGGGATGGTGGGAGGCCACATCATTGTCTGATTTGATTTCTGTTTATTTTCCCACACAGATTATTTCTTGGTGGAGGTATATAGATGATGTTTTTGTTATTTGGAAGAGCACGGAAAAGGACTGGTTATGATTTGTTAAACTTATTAACATCAATCAGGTAAATTTGATTTTCACCGAAACACACAGTGTGACTGAAATTGTGTACCTGGATGTCAATGTTAATATTGACACCCTGGGTATACATACCTCTCTTTACAGAAAATCTTCGAACACTGCTCTACCTTTGCATGCCAGCAGCAGCCATCCATTGAGCTGCAAAAAAAGTATTCCGTATGCGGAGTTCATTCGGTATCGTCGTAATTGCAGTGATGAAGCACAATTTTATCATTTTTGTGCTTTAGCAGCCACAGACTTTTTAAGACAAGGGTATGCTAAAATAGTCATTGAGACGGCCTATAACAAGGCGCGTGCCCTATCGAGGGATGCATTGTTACATGGCAACAGAGCCATTAAGTCTGCTTCTTATGATGAGCCACGTCTCATCATCACCTATGACGGTTCATCTGGTCAAGTGAGAAAAATGATCCAAAAACATTGCCGCATTTTAAGATTGGACAAGGATCTTCTTCCTTTATTGTCTGTGCGTCCTACTCTCACATACAAAAGGGCATCATCTCTAAAGGACAAACTTGTATCCAGTTTTTTATCACCCTTACCGAATACTTCCAAGACTCCGAGCTGGTTTGCTGCTCCCCCGATGGGGTTTACAAGATGGTCTAAATGCAAAGTTTGTGCACATGCTACCATACAGAAATTCTTTATTCACCCAGTGACTTCTGTTCATCATGACATTAAGCCTCTCATGACGTCTGATACTTCATTTGTGGTATATGTCCTATGCTGCCCTTGCCAGAAATGGTATGTGGGTAGCACCACCTGCAAATTAAAGCTGAAAGGGCCATAAAAAATTCAGCCCCAGCCTACCCAATGGCCAAGCATTTTAAAGAGACACATGATAATGACTTTCGGCTGCTCACCTTTTTTGCAGTAGCACATGTGACCAAGAACCCCAGAGGTGGTGACCGTGTCTTAAAATTACGACAACTTGAAACCAAAGATATATTGGATTTTGATACCAAGACATCAAATGGTCACAATATTGACGAGGAGTTATATACCTTTCTTGGAGTTTAAATTGGTTTTCGTAGAGGTTTTTTCTGTGTATTAGGCCTTTTTCCTTTTCAGCTTCATTTTGTGTGGCATTGCACATGTTTTTTTCTGAATTTACACACTGGTCATATTTAGTTGTTGCCCAATGGCAGTGACTGCTTTAGTTACCTTTTCTCTTGCTCAATTGACTGGCACTTGTATTAGATCTTCTATTGCCAGCATGAGGTCAAGTTATTTTCTCATTTATAATCTTTGTTTTTATACATTGATTTGCTGTTTTGGTTTCAGTGTCAATAGGGGAGTTTGGGGATGGTCCATCATCATTATTTACAGGTTTCCTTTAGCACATGGAGTGTTTTTTTCTCTTGGTCTGAATTTTTTTTTTTTTTTCATCTTGGTTTGGCTTAACATCTTTTTTTGCTCGGCAATAGCTGTAATCCTATAACAGCATCATAATTTTGCTTGCTGTTGAATGGTTATCCATTTATTGACCTTGGACACTCCCGTCATTTCCTTGCCTGTCCTGTCCGGTTGCTGCAGTACAATTGCAATTTTGCTTCTTTAGGTTTTAAATTTTGTACTGACGTTTGTACCTTTTGAGCCTATTGATCTTTTTATCATCCATCAATGTTATCGATTACTGTTCTATATTAAGCACTTGCGCTTTAACGGTTGTTTCAGGCTGCTATTTTGACTGATGAATTGTTCAGTTATTTATATGCATTTGCACTTTATTGCTACTCTTAAGCTGCTATCAAAGCTTTGCACTTTGCTAAATATTATGCTGCTATTAAGCACTTGCACTTTACCAACAATATGCTGCTGTTAAGCACTTGCACTTTGCTTTTATTTTGCGCTGTTTATACCGTGATCGACACAATTGGTGGATGATTTTAGCTCATTTTAACAACTTTTTTTATGTCATAGTGAAGCTGTTGCATCCTGCAATTTTTTCATTTCCATTCAGCATTTGCACTGTTTGGTTTGAGTTTGTACTGCATGTTTTATTACTCATGCAACTGTATGAATAATGTGGACCGTATTACAAATTTTAGCTCGGGTAATTTTACTTATTCTGTTACCCCTGTGTTTTTGTGATTGGGTTGTGTCCTAATGTCGTGCAATTGTTTTTAGGCACAAGCACTTTGCCATTATGTTACAGGATGTCTGCCATGATTTTACCCATACAGGTATCCATTTGCCGAGGTGTAGAAACCATGAAGGGACTTACCCTGCTATTCATACTATGCTTAGCCCCTCCCCCCATTGGTGAATAAGCGCTGTGTATAGCGCGAAACGCGTCCATACAGTGTCCTGCCTCTGTTTTGGGGTCTATGGCCGTTTTTTAAACATGATGCCCTTTTTGTATCTTCAATAAACTTGAAAGTAATTTATTTCGAGTTTCTGGCTTTTTTCATGCACGAACGGGACCTTGCTGCTTTCTTACATGACTTGGAGTGCAGGCTGAACTGTCCATTTTCATGGCGGTTTTTTCCTCTTTTTTTTGCTTTGTTATGTATATATATATAATATTATTTAAATGTGTCACAGCCAAACATTTGACTTTTCACATAAGAGCCTATTTCCCTACCAAACTGGTTCCTCCTCCACTCTTATTTCGTCAAAAAGATCTACATTTCTCAAATACTTCCTTGACACATTACCATGTTTTCCAGATTTCTTAAAGGATAGTTCCGGGACTTTTTTTTTATTGTCCCTACGGGTCGGCCATGTGTTTGTAAGCATAAATCGGTAGATCGTAGGAAACTTTCCTATGGACCTTACCCGACTTTTCGCCCATTATCGCACTCGAAATCAGCCTCCATTTTGTGATAATCCTATCATTCCGCCGCATCGACCTGGCTCACCTGCCTTTGCGGCACTAAATCAAATCCCCCGCCCCTGAAACAGACTTTATCAAAACATTCATATTCCCCGCCTCTATCCGTGACGTGACTGTGCTGCGTAGGCAAACGCGCCCAGGCGTCTTCTACGCGACTCCACACAGACCCCGGAAATCAACACAGATCAGCTCACAATACAGCGCACCACAATTCGGAATATGAAACTGTACTTTGAAATCAAACCGCAAGATTGTAAATGTGGTAAAGTACATTTATTTGACATCAAATGTTTAGAGAATATTCAGCGATTTGCATTTTTATTTGCTCATGTTCCAAAAAGTTCGTATTGAGGAACGCGATGGTCCTTTGCTGTACACAGGGTCTTAGAGCATCTCACAATACAGCACCACAATTCGGAATGTGAAACCGTGGTTTAAAAGCAAACGGCAAGATTGTACATTTGGCAAAGTACGTTTATTGGACATCAAATGTTTAGAGAATATTCAGCGATTTGCATTTTTATTTGCTCATGTTCCAAAAAGTTCGTATTGAGGAACGCGATGGTCCTTTGCTGTACACAGGGTCTTAGAGCATCTCACAATACAGCACCACAATTCGGAATGTGAAACCGTGGTTTAAAAGCAAACGGCAAGATTGTACATTTGGCAAAGTACGTTTATTGGACATCAAATGTTTAGAGAATATTCAGCGATTTGCATTTTTCTTTGCTCTCGATCCAAATTAGTTCGTCTTGAGGGAAGCGATGTTCGTGTGCAGTACACAGGGTGTTGGTTTACGATAAAAATAAGCTCTTCTGTCGCACTGATAATCGCATGGCTGTTCCAACAACGAGGCACTAGGCCACCACAACGGTAGGTATGTTGCATCTAACCGTTAGTACCGCGTAAGGGCATACTTGTACTTGGCGATCGTCCCATAAAATGGTCAGGGTGGTAACGTTGTTCACGCGGAGAAGCAACTGGCGGCTGTAGAAGCCGTCCGCCGGTGTCTGGTACTCGTGACACAGACAGTAGTGAATGATGTACCTAAAAACATAAAAAATGAAATTAGTCTCACCATCAGATCCTTATTAAAATTATTCATTTCATAGCGAGGACAGCGCTACTGGGTGTACACAAGTGTTTAAAGGCGTGGTGAGGCATGGAGGGGGGGGAGTGGAGTACAAGGTAAGTAGCATAAAATAATAAATAAATAGGGCCAGCTGGTGGCAAGTGCAAGGTAAGTGCAGAACAAGTGCTGGGAAGGGGGGGCTGTAGGATACTGAGACAGTCCCCCAGTGCAGGGGTTGACAGGGAGGCAGTGCAGGTGGAGAGTGGAAGGGCCCAGGACCGAGGTCGCAGACAGTGGACCAGTTGTAGCAGGGGAGAGGGAGAGAGAAAGCAGAAGCAAAGAGGAAGGTTTTGAGGTGCTTCAGTAAAAGAAGATGGTTCTCCTCCAGATAGTGCGCGGTAGAAAACACTATGCCACATAGAACGAACAAGTACAACTGAACCCGTCTTTAAAGCCACTGTATAGTAATGAAATTGCGGTATAAACTCATCAAAAGTTACTTACATTATATTTGCATTTTCCATTGTGTCTCTGTGTAGGGCAGACCCGAAACACCACTCCTTCTTTGCCGACGTTACTTCTTCTAATGAACGTGGCTCATCGTTTCGTTTCTGAAATTTTATTCATTATCTTTTCTTAGTCTTTCAGGATGGTCCCGGCCTGTCAAGGTCAAATCACAATAGAACCTTATATTGGGTCGTGGGCCTTTCCGCCACCCGAGCAAAACATCAAAGCAGCTGACCTTCACTTTGAGCGAGCACACATTTCTAGTTAGCTCCAGTTAGTGTAAGGGCATCTTGTCTGCGTGCCTTTTTTTTTATTGTCCCTATGGGTCGGCCATGTGTTTGTAATACGGAAACATTCTATAATTTTTGTAAAAATGATTTATATTACTGTTTGGTTTAATTGCAATGGGCCTGCAACATGAGGAGACTCGAGAGAACAGACAATCGAATTACAATCATTTAAACCGTGATGTGTATTTCTCAATGAGCTCTGCTTTAGGTGGACATGGAACAGAGGCAATGTTGGGTGGCAATGCAGTTGTCCCCTGCATAGGTTCGTTCACCACTCCATGTATGTGCCTATCGAGGACATCTACGATAAGTCTCTCAATAAACTCATATTGCATATCCTCAAACACTGGTTTGATCACCCATTGTTTACTTCTTTTAGTGAAGGCCTTATTGTAGCGAAGCGTCCCTAAAGTTCCGGTCGTCCTACTTTGTTGACGGCCAACATTATGGTTATGTGCCAAGACCGCTAGAAGAGTCCGATTTATCATGCCTTCCATGCCAAAATGCAATCTTTTGGGCCTGTACTTTAGGCACATATTGTGGAACACCTCCAAATCTCCTGTGTGGCAGAATTCCGTGAGTCCCCTCAAATCTCTTGTTATAGTTTTATCAAATACAATCTTTTCAATGGCCTTGTGAGTGGGTGATGAAGGAATCAACCACTTCTTCTTCCGTGCCTCCTCTGTGGACAAATGGCCATGTTCACATTTGTGGAAATGCTCATTTGTCGACCATTGATGTACGTTGCTACAGTGCAACATTACTGACCGCCATTTTTCCAGTAGAATTTCCAACGACCCTTCACATGTTTTTGAGCTCCACCAAAGATGGTTGCTGATTGACTTGGACCACTGTGAAATACCTTGCATATCTTTTTTTTTTCCTGCAGCCGACAATTTTTTATTGATTGTTTTTGCAAGATGCCATACGTCAAATTGGTGATTTATATTTTTGTACTGTTCTCTCATTGTCTTGGCAATTGAAACGTGTCTGTCCGTGGCTATCAGGTCGATCACCATTCCCCGCGATTGTAGTTCTTGCAATGATGCTACAAAGCCAACTTTCTCCATGGCCACTGAGGATGTACTTTGTGACACCTGCACGACCACCGAACTCACAATTTTCTTACTTTCCATGTCCTGAAAGTGGTAGGTGCAGTACTTGGCTGAAAATCCTGGACTGTCGCATTGTCCATCACCGGCTAGCCTGAAGCGTTTGCCCGCGAATGTACTTTCCATTGACATTTTTTCCATTCTCCAAGCTTCGCTGATGGCTGGAAATAGATAATCGGTTTGGTATTTGTAGAACTGACTTTTCGCAATGAAATGGATTCCCACAAACCGAAAGAAATACTGTAACTTTTTAAAACTTGAACCACTAAAAAGTGCGGCCGCTGCACAAAGTAGATTGCCTGCTGGCAGTTGCCCCAGCATGGGTTGTGCAGACCATGCGAACGGATGATATTGTGTACAGGTGGCATGTATTTTAAGGTTAGTGCCTCGAATTGCACGAGTCACATTAATCAATGGCTCCCCACATACTTCCCCACCAACCCAATGCCCACATTTCATCATCATAATAATATCCATCAAACAGCTATCGAATACAATGAATTTGGCCTCTTTCCTTATACTGTCACTCTGCATCCCAGCTGGTTCGGCCTGTAACGTTGAGGACATGTCACTCGCATGAAAGGTACAATCTCTGATATCGTCTTCCGCTATGCTGAGTGATATTGATGGTGTTTCATTGTCGTCCACTTCATTCTCTTCCATTGCAACATCTGTTCCTTGTCCGGAGATGGGAGAAAAAAACAATGTCTTCAACTTTCGCGTGCTCTTATTTTTTGCGGGTGTGGATTCTGTGAATTGATCTACGACTGCATCCAAACTACCAGGAGGACATTCACTATCAATGGCTGGTGGTGGTATAGCTCCGTTGTCAATCACTTCATATTCTTCCCATTGGCACGATGCATCTCCAGTCTCAAGTCCCTGCCAAAAGGTTTGACAAGCAACATCTCTCGTTCGCTTCACTGTCTGTGTAGATCTAGTTCTTACACCCACTCGCAACTAGAGGACAGATTAGAAAAGGGATGTTCAGTTTAAACACAACTTACAGTATTGAACTATTGACAGTGAAAGACAACATAATATAGTGAACAGGACACTAACCTTCTTTTGCTTTCTTTTCTTTGAAACTTTCTTTCCTCGAACTTCAACATCTGGACGCTGTTGCTCCGACTCGTGTGTGCATGTCTCCACTTCCTCTCGCGCTGCAACGACTATACTTTCATGATAAGCACATCCATCACTCACTGAGGCTCCATCGACTCGCTGAAACATGGAACTTTCATTAGTATGTATAATAATATTGAAAACACAAAATGTACTTGGGGACCAATACCCATACGTACATCTCAATAGCAAAACACGAATGAACGCATTGTGTAGAACATTCAAACGACAATAGTTCACGCATTGTTGATCTAGTTAGATTGAACTGTCAAGATCCATACCTCGGGCTCCGCATAGACTTCCATTGATGATATTATTGAAGATGACGCTTCAGCAACTCCCTGAAACACAGTAATTGCATTAGTATGGTTTTCTATTTTGTTTAAAAGAACATAAACTTTCTGCAGGCGTCAACGGCTCATCTAAATAGACCTGCACAAATGATCAGTTGTCTAAAATAAATAATGGATATCTAAATATGATTCGATTTGCTCCATCGTTGGAAGTGTCACCACCCAGAGATCTGCATCAACTACTAGGGGTGATGTTCTTGTTGAAGAAGCTCCGTCAGCTCCCTGAAACATAGTACTTGCGTTAATAAAGAAGGAAGTATAGCGGATGTAATCACGTCATTTGATCTCGCATGATTGATCTGTCAGTATCCATACCTCGAAATGCATAAGAACATCAAGGGACGCTGTAACTGCGGTGCACACTTCTGCAAGCTGTTGCGCCGACCCGTAACTGCATGCTCCCCCTTCCTCTTGGACTAATGCTCCATCGACTCCCTGAAACATAGGACTTTCATTAGTAATGAACACAATATTGAAAAAAGAAGACACATAGGAGGGCGACGACAGAAGGACATACCAATGGCTAAAAACGAAAGAAACATTGTGTGTAACAATCACGCTACAAGAATGCAAGATCTGATGATCTCCATCGATGGAACTGTCCGGAAACGTACCTCGAGCATCTGAGTGACATCTACGGTTGTCGTCAATGCGTTGGACTCCTCAGCATCTCCCTGAAAGACAGTACTTGCATTATTTTGGATAACAATAATTATAACTGAAAACAAAGACTAGAGGACGAGTACTGTGGTGTACCATTAGGTAAAATAATTACACGATCAATTAAAACTATTGATTTACATGCCTAAAACAAGTCAGTGTCAGAATAGCTAAGTAAGATTACCCGATAGGCGCTTGAAGTGGCTGATGACTGCAATAACGACACGGATGGAGAATCTTCAGCCTTCATATTGAGTGGATACATAAATGGGGAAATTATTGTTAGCTAATGCTACACACTACCGCAATGCCGAGAGATAAATACGTAAACTTGACTCACCAGTGGAGGGATGTGGACGAATAGAGTGGGAATAGCGGTTGAGAGCAATTTTCGCCTCGCTCGCGGTGTTTTCGTCCTTATTAGCAATGATGTGGAGTACATGTCTGGGCTAAAGTGCCTGCTGCAGATGCGGTATCGATCACCCCTCTTGTCCGCAAAGACTTCTAGGACTCTACTTTCTATCTCAGAGGCTGGATATCCGCAATATCGGACCCATTCTCTTATCTGATCTATTGTCTTAGGGAAAACATGCATTATAGTACCTTCAGATTTGTTATGGGTCTTCGAAGGGCAACCGCCAATGGAACAGGCAGGCATTATGGAAAGTTCTGAAAAGTAAAGATCAACAATTCTCTATGAATACCAATGTGTTAAAACATTAAATGACACATAAAAGGTTCAATGCAAGGTCCGTTTTGGTTCTTGGAACTATACATGTTATTCACATGCGGATAAGTATTTCAATAACTTTCAAAAAATAGAAAAAGTAATTTGACTAAACTCAGAACATGTGACTAGTTCCTTGCATGTACTGTCGTGAACGAAAAGAAAACATGGATGCAATTTGATGACTACTAGCAAATAGATATAAATTAAAAAATTGGACGCAAAATGATTATGGTACATGGACTTACCTTGACGAACAAACAGTTAGATGCAGGGATCAGAGTAGTTTCTTGTCGTAGAACAGGGAGCAGTTCACAGGTTGCAAACTGACGAGTTTGCTCAAAGTGGTCACGGAAGTTCACAGAGACGAAGAGCAGATAACCAGCACCTTCACGGGTTGACTAGCAAAGCGCAAAGAAGTTCTCATTAGAAATATGAAGTGGGTTATAAAGAATTCGAAACAGGGGTGTGTTTGTGAATGAATGACGTGTATATGTCGTGGCATTATGCGGTCTGCAGGGGGCCGTCCAGCGTGAGGGGGGATGCTTGGCAGGAGACACGGGGTCTGGAGGTAGACATGGGAACAACAACCCATGCTCTATAGACCACTTTGAAGTGTACATGGTCTTTGGCACCTCTTGGCCTTTATCGCTCCCTGACAGCTCCACTTGCCAGCACAAGTACCCCGGTGCGAACTGCCTTTGATAGGGCGGGGGGTGGATCGGGGCGGTGGTCGTGCAGACAAGACACAGGAAGACTCGTGAATGGAGACACACTTATGTGGATTGCAGGGGGCCGTCCAGCGTGAGGGGGGATGCTTGGCAGGAGACACGGGGTCTGGAGGTAGACATGGGAACGACAACCCATGCTCTATAGACCACTTTGAAGTGTACATGGTCTTTGGCACCTCTTGGCCTTTATCGCTCCCTGACAGCTCCACTTGCCAGCACAAGTACCCCGGTGCGAACTGCCTTTGATAGGGCGGGGGGTGGATCGGGGCGGTGGTCGTGCAGACAAGACACAGGAAGACTCGTGAATGGAGACACACTTATGTGGATTGCAGGGGGCCGTCCAGCGTGAGGGGGGATGCTTGGCAGGAGACACGGGGTCTGGAGGTAGACATGGGAACGACAACCCATGCTCTATAGACCACTTTGAAGTGTACATGGTCTTTGGCACCTCTTGGCCTTTATCGCTCCCTGACAGCTCCACTTGCCAGCACAAGTACCCCGGTGCGAACTGCCTTTGATAGGGCGGGGGGTGGATCGGGGCGGTGGTCGTGCAGACAAGACACAGGAAGACTCGTGAATGGAGACACACTTATGTGGATTGCAGGGGGCCGTCCAGCGTGAGGGGGGATGCTTGGCAGGAGACACGGGGTCTGGAGGTAGACATGGGAACAACAACCCATGCTCTATAGACCACTTTGAAGTGTACATGGTCTTTGGCACCTCTTGGCCTTTATCGCTCCCTGACAGCTCCACTTGCCAGCACAAGTACCCCGGTGCGAACTGCCTTTGATAGGGCGGGGGGTGGATCGGGGCGGTGGTCGTGCAGACAAGACCCGTTTGCCGCAGGGCCTCACCAAGGAGAGGCCATCTAACTGAATGTAAGAGGATGGCTGCAGGATCTACTACATGGAATGCAGGGGGGTGAGTTTATAAATACCTCACCCTCCCAGGAGAATATACACTAGATTCATTTAAAAAATCAAAACAACCATTGTTAAAATATATGTTGGGCTTTATTTTAGATTTTAATTAAACATAAATAATAAACATTACACATTGTAAAGTTGAGGTTGCAGCACATCGAGGGAAAATCCGCGGTATTGTCCACTGTCACTGGGGAAATGTTGTCTAATGGCAAGTACCGCACAGGCAGGTATTACTCTCCGAACGCGGTGTCCGAGCCTCCCGTGAAGCCACCAAGTGAAGCAACGATAGGCCACCAGCCTGTACCACCTGTGAAAAAAAAAGATGCAAACTGTATTAAACTGACCAAACTTTCTTATCAATGTCGATTCAGGTAACACATGTCATTTTTCTTAGAAAAAAATTATATCTAGAAAATGCACTATATGGAACAAATTTACATGCGTTCGAATGATATGTAAATGTAATTTTATATGTGGGAGACGACCATGAAATAGTGGTGGCATCACTGACATCACAAACAGAGTATACTTACTCGTTACTCGGATTACGCGGACGAACAGTGCCGCGAAGTTCGTGCATAAGCACCATCATCATCCTCAACATGGTCCGTGAGAGGCAGGCTTCCCTGAACTCTGGCAGCTCGGTGATGCATTGCGGACTTTGCTCGCCTTCCTGCAGACTTTGCTCGCTTTCCGAAATGTAGGCCAAGCACCCGGAATTTTCACGGCAGCAGCAGTTCTCCTCCTCAGTTGGCATTAGCTCGCACCGATTGCACGTGCACCAGGTGGAGACGCCGTCCATGCGACATGGTCCAGGCTCTTCATCCGTTGACTGGTCCTCCCAACTGCCGTCCGAATCCCCATCGTTTTCGCGTGCTTGACTTTCCAGTAGTTCTTCCTCGGTGTACTCGGGCTCGTACATATACGGCATTATTGTGGCCATTGTGCGGTAAAGATAGTAAAATAATTTACAGAGATGGTACAGGTGTTCACACGGGCTACAAGCGGCGAAGGTAGCTGACCAGAGCACTGAAACGAGTCACAGAATACTCAAAGTAACACAGAGAGAGGAATGGAATCGAAAATCTGCTGCTGTGTGTTGTGAAACAGTCTGTTTATACTTATTGGGGAAAGAGGCGTCCTGCCATTTCCATGGCAACACGTCAATAGCTGAGGCGCAGCGATTGTTGACACGAGACGTGCTTGAAATGGGCAGTACGCGTCTGCTGATGTCAGGCTCAGGGGCGGGGGATTTGATTTAGTGCCGCAAAGGCAGGTGAGCCAGGTCGATGCGGCGGAATGATAGGATTATCACAAAATGGAGGCTGATTTCGAGTGCGATAATGGGCGAAAAGTCGGGTAAGGTCCATAGGAAAGTTTCCTACGATCTACCGATTTATGCTTACAAACACATGGCCGACCCGTAGGGACAATAAAAAAAAAGTCCCGGAACTATCCTTTAAGTTTCTTTCTATTCTTTTTATTTCCTTTTCCGGCCGAGGTATCATTGTTATTTACTCTTTCTTCTATTTCCAAAAGAGGTGGTGAGATGTTCAGCTACCGACCCTCTATAGACTTTCGATCAATCACCAAATCTGTAGCCACCTAAATGGCGTGTGAAACCACTCGACTTCCGACAGGAACTATACTCATTTCTTTGTCCACAAACCTCTCCTCAGAAGTCTCTAGAATTTCATCTACTAGTTCTAGGGGCCCTTCATTTCTAATATTTACAGTGGGTTGAGCTGTCAACAGACAATGATGTAATTCTATCACGTCAGAAAGTCTTTCTACTTTCTGGTCAAAGGACTCAATAGACGATGAAACCTTCAATCGATGTAAGTCATTCTTATTCTGATGTTTTGTGAGCAACCCCACTATGAGATATTGACCAAGCTTCAATTCCCCCACATCTGTTACATTCACCACAAGGGTGTCTCGAATATTTTCATAGAGGGTGACAAAAGAACTCAGCACCACATTGAGGGCTGCGATTTTTGGAGATGTTAATTTTATTCTGTCATCCATTGTTCTTAATGTTTCATGGAGCCCAGCCTCTTTTGCCTTGACCTGAGCATTCACAGAATCAAAGGTGAGGTGTTCAGTTAATATTGTATCTGAATCACTCACAAGATTTATTCCCGCCTCATCTGCGTTCTTGATCTCACTCAAATCTATGCTAAGAGTGTGTCGAGTGGGAGAGCCTCCAGCATGCTTCTGTCTGACACTCCCAGCGTAAGGCTCGAGATTTCCTGTCTCCCCAAGCACCTCGTCGTTGTAGACCGACCTCCCAACTTTGTAACGAAATCCTTCATCTTCATTTGCAATTTACTACGATGGATAGTGTGCTCCACTGAGCCACCCACAAGGTTGGGAGGCCAAGAGTTAGACACAGTGTGTACTTGGGCTTTGATTTCTGTCATGTGGGTAGGCAAACGTTTGCCCATACCATCCCCGCCTGCGCAGCTACGATAAGTCATAAGCATTCATCCGAATCTCACGATTACCAATGCTTGCCAGACCCCCAGTTCCTTTAGGAGTACAGACTGAATTAGGCAGACGGTTTTAACTAATTACAGCTTTGGACGAAATTGGATTAGTGGCGATTACTTTGTGTACAGCCTTATGGAGAACCATGGCTGAAGTGCTGGACGCAAGAGGGCCAACGAGCCACAGACACGGCAATAGCACTCTCACACTTAGCACCCTGCAAATGCGTAGGAGATGCAGATGCTTGGGAGGCCAGGAGAAGTGTCTTATCACTCATGTACCCAGTAGGAGTGATCGGGGCATTGCCAGTAATTCTTTGTGACCCCCGGGAGCTATTCCCTTGATGCTTGTCCATTTGTGTGTCCGGCATTTCCGAGTCACACACCTGAGGATGCATCAGGAAATTAGCGCTGTGGTTCCACGGTTTACCGCTGCGCAGATGTGACATGTATATAGATTGATGTTTTCATAAGAATACAATGAGAAGCAATGCAATGAAATAGCTTATGAAGCTGTGAAGCTTAGTCTGTGGCTGAGTAGCCCCGAGATATATACCAAGCTGCCAAAACGAGGCTGCGATATCAATAGGCTAAATTTGCAAGTTGATATCAATATCCAGATCGAGGAGTTATTATGGGGACAGCAAGGTAGTTGGATAAGGGGCAGCAAGAACGAGAGGAACAGACATTCAGAGCACTATTCAACAGATAAACAGTGCTCCGTGTGCTCCAGGGTAATCAAGGCCTGGAAAAGAGCCACAGAGGCAACCCAAGGCAGCCTGAGCCCAGCGTCCGCTGCGGGGTGCAGATGCACTCACCGCCCGGCACAGGAGTTTCCGCAGTGGATTGTCTGACTTGCCTAGTGACACATGGCTTGCCTGATGTCTGATATCACACAAAATAGTGCTGAAATGTTCATGGAGAGGACCTCCACTTCGATACACCTGATCCACGACGCGAGACACCTCAGTTGTATAGATGACTTCCTCACTCGCTCACTCGCACCTGCTCCGTTCAGCACAGCTCATTACAGCTTATAACGGCTGCGCATCTCCTCAGCAGTACTGAGCAGTCGTAACAGCCGTAACAGCAAAGATGGTTAGAGGAAAGGTACTGAGGAGACGTCAAGCCGCACTGCATAACTGCGCATGCACACAGGATCACTGAGCGTCCGCTTACTACAGTCTCACACCTGGCCTTCAAAGACTGTTTTGATATATATTTGTGTTAGTGCTCAGTTCTAGTATACCCCTATCTTTAATGAAAGTTATGTTGACAATGACAAATAAGTCTTTCCAAACATGTTTCCAGCCTCCTCATTTCATTGCTTCTATCGCTTCCCTACATTTGCCCAACATTTCCAGCCTCTCACTCGGAACGTGGGACACCAGTCACTGATTGCAACATGAAGACCTGCTTTTCCTTACAACTCTACCATAAACACACTTCCATCTAGTCCCTGATTGGAGATTTTTTCAATCTGTGTGCTCTTGTGCTTCGACTCTGTTTCCAAGTGCTATCAGTCAATCAAGTGTGTCGGAGAGTGTTAGGGAGAATTCTCCAGAATGGCTAATTTCCCTTACCTACTGAGTCCCTCAGCAGCTTTGCTGGATTTCTAGGATTTATTTTTTTCACCTGGTAAGAGTGTGAACCTTTTTTCCCACTCTTACATGTGTTTTGCTGTGTGTGTTTAAAATGTTTGTGTTCAGAGACTGTGGAGCCTCACCTACTCCATAGGCATCATCTTTTTACTGTGTTACACAGCACCCTCAGTGCAGTGACACTGGGTTGTCTTTTTCAGACTTATATCTTCAAAATCCATTCTCTGGGACTGACTACTGTCTCCCAGAACATGTAAAGTTACCATTGACTTTATTAGTCTTTTTAAATTCACAGACCCAGTACAAACTATCTTACATAGAGTTCTGGAATAGTTATCCCTTTTTGTCTGTTTCTCATGTAACATTAATTCGTTCCCCTGTCTTTAAGATTTGGCTGGTGGCAGTGGTATCTACCCTATTTCTCCTACCATGGTCTATTTAAATAGCTTTGGTACTGTTTTAGGCTAAGTTAGTAGCCTCGAACATCAATCCGCTGGAGCCCATTTACTTTTATTGTGTTCTGGCTGGGTTTATTCGCCATTTCTTTTTGTAAAGGTCTTTCTCGTGTTTTACTCTGCACACCAAACCAGGTTTGGTTCCTTTGTTTGTCGTCCTTTGGCAGGTTTCTGCACAGAAGCCCTCCTTAGGCACCTGAATGTCTGAGGGGGACAGGATGTGAGGGAGGGGTTTCAGACTCCCTGCACAAGGTCTCCTTGGAGACTCATGTTGCACTCTGTATAATTGGCTGTGGTGACTGTCCCGCCGGGACAGGCACACTGCTGTGTGATTGGCAGCCAGGCTGTGTGAATGGGGGAAAACTGCATAAAAAGCAGGTCTCTGGGACTGAGAAGGCAGAGTCGCCACTGGATCGAGAGAACTGAAGTGAAGCTGACAGAAGAGGACCTCTACCATGACTGAACCTACCGCTGAAGCCCTGCTGCGAGTCCGAATCTCCAAACTTCGAAGACAGGGAAGATCTGCAAGGAATCTTCTCCCCTTGAGCTGGTGGGACCAACCAGTTCGCCAAACTGCAAGCCAGGCCTCCCTCCTCTGGTCAAATTCGCTGTGCACAGCTACAGTGAACCGGATAGCCAGGTGGACCAGACTCTGCTTATGTTTTAAGGAGCGCACCTTTTTATTTGTTGCTTTGCTCTGCTACTGGTTTCTTCCCTGGGCAGTACAGGACCCTCCAGTCTTCCTACTTCATGCCAGTCCGACAGTCGCTTCAGGACCCGTGAGCCTGCAGGACCTGCCTCAGCTACAGGCTTCTTCTTCATTTAAGGTACTGTTCTAACCAGGTTGTTCGTTCCGTCTGACCGCGGTGAAAGTGTTTGAAATCTTTCGCCAATCCAAGGGCTTGTCCTTCTCTATTCTTTAAACTAACTTTTCTTCCGACCAACTTTGTTCCAAACTCTTGACAAAGACTTAACTGGGAACTACTCTGAACTGTGTGATCCTCTGCAAAACTCTGGTCCATTGACTTTGGCTCAGGCCTCTGAGTTGATTTCCTCACTGTAGTAGCCTTTTCTAAATATCCCTGCTTACTTACTTGGTGCTGCTTAATTTTTGTCTAACCTTGTCTTTCCCTCCCTTTTAAATTGGTGGAGTGCCATTTTGCTCACACTTCATTTTGAGCTTAACTTGTCCAGAATCTATTGGGTGGTGTGTAGTATATTAAGAGTGTGATTTTTCTACTGCTTTACTTTAGTGAATTGTTTTACAACTGATGTGCAAATAAATGTATATTCTTTTACTCAGAAACATTTGGTCTGTGTTTGTTTGAACCATAGTAATTGCTGTCCTTTGTGTAACTATTGATACTGCTCACTTTACTCTTGAGATAAGTCTGGCTGATCAGCCATTGCTACCACTTTACTGTGTAGTACAGGCTTGTACCCAAGGTGAATTTCTACTGTCACTTGTAGTCTTAATTGTGTGTGGTGTTCCCAAAGGGTACTGCATATGATTCTGCCTAACAGAGAAGGTGTGCTTTACAATGCTGTGTCAATCAGAAACAACCTTATCTCTCGTTACATGGACATATTACACCGCTGTATGAGAGCAATGGCAGCAATACAATCGGATGAGCTTATCTGCAAGTTCAAGGTGGTCACCTTCATGCAGCCAACAAACTACAATAGTTTCCATGGTGACCTGTTTTATGTGCCGCCCCTCATTCTGCTTTTCACCTGCTTCATTGTCTTGTGCCTGTTCTGAAATGCTTTTGCGTCATTCACGCACAATAATACACCTTCGAATTACTAGACAAAGATAAGAGAAAGAAGGTTAAGCACTTGAGAAAACATAATCATGAGACAGTCAATCAATGTTCTGGTCAGAATGAGGAGAAGAAAGGAAGGGACCTTTATCATAGCCTTTCAAATCAAAGCTCTCCTCACTACATGATTAGGGCAAATGGCCACTCTTACAGCCTGGACAGTAAATATTCACTTTTTATCCGTGTTTCTGTAAACCTTGATGTAATGTAATGTAATTATGTTCATTTTGATCTCCACACATCTCCGAAGCAAAACCGCCGGCATCCCCTCAATGTACTTTAATCTCTAGATAACAAAGGTGTTGTGATCCTCAGAAAGTGCACTAGTGGTCTCCAGGCCCAGCATCCCCTCAACGTGCTCTAATCTCTAGATAACAGAGGTGCTGTGGTCCTCAGCCAGTGCACTAGTGGTCTACAGGCCCAGCATCCCCTCAATGTGCTCTAATCTCTAGATAACAGGTGCTGTGATCCTCGGCCAGTGCACTAGTGGTCTACAGGCCCAGCATCCCATCAACGTGCTCTAATCTCTAGATAACAGAGGTGCTGTGATCCTCAGCCAGTGCACTAGTGGTCTGCAGGCCCAGCATCCCATCAACGTGCTCTAATCTCTAGATAACAGAGGTGCTGTGATCCTCAGCCAGTGCACTAGTGGTCTACAGGCCCAGCATCCCATCAACGTGCTCTAATCTCTAGATAACAGAGGTGCTGTGATCCTCAGCCAGTGCACTAGTGGTCTACAGGTCCAGCATCCCCTCAATGTGCTCTAATCTCTAGATAACAGAGGTGCTGTGATCCTCAGCCAGTGCACTAGTGGTCTACAGGCCCAGCATCCTATCAACGTGCTCTAATCTGATCCTCAGCCAATGCTCTAGCGGTCTCCAGGCCCAGTATCCCGCCCAACATCCCATTAACTTGCTCTAATCTCTAGATAACAGAGGTGCTGTGATCCTCAGCCAGTGCACTAGTGGTCTACAGGCCTAGCATCCCATCAATGTGCTCTAATCTCTAGATAACAGAGGTGCTGTGATCCTCAGCCAATGCTCTAGTGGTCTCCAGGCCCAGTATCCTGCCCAGCATCCCCTCAATGTACTCCAATCACTAGATAACAGGGTGTTGTGATCCTCAGATAGTGCAATAGTGGTCTACAGGCCCAGCATCCCATCACCGTGCTCTAATCTCTAGATAACAGAGGTGCTATGATCCTCTGCCAGTGCACTAGTGGTCTCCAAGCCCAGCATCCCCTCAATGTGCTCTAATTTCTAAATTACAGAAGTGTTGTGATCCTCGGCCAGTGCACTAGTGGTCTCCAGGCCCAGCATCCCCTTAATGTGCTCTAATCTCTAGATTAGAAAATGATTGATAATGTGGGATCAGTCCTTGATGGCGCGCTAGTGACCACTCTCAAATGGTTCCAGAACCTGCCTTTACAATTAGTTCTAATTAACCTGGCCGCAAAACAAAAATCCACCCCCTCAAACTTCCCACAGAGTTTGTGTATAGTATTGAAGATTGAGAATTAAGCTTCAGGGGAGTGTCTTGCGCTCGAGGTCAGTCCTTTCAAAGTAAAAATTGTTTCAAACAAACGTAGTACATGTCCAAATCATGTGAGATGTTTATTTTCCAAAAGAAGCAACAGCCGACATGTGTTTCGACCTCTGGTCGTTGTCAAGGCTGTGTATATCATAACATAGCAACATTAGTGACAATATACATAAAAGTGAAATTATCGTTAGTTCATAAAATTGAACATGAAACCATAAATCCACAAAATGAGGGAAATAAATCATACCATATTGTTTCATGTACCAGGTCAGGATTTGATGGTGGGAGTCAGAACAGGATAGGATTTCAATACCAAATGATAGAAAGAAAATATAAAGTTGCAATGAGCAAATTGGCAAAAGCTGTTCTTCCATTATATTCAATACATATTAAATTATGACCTTAAAACAGTTATTCTTGATAAATAAACACCAAGCTCATGCAGGGTTGGTGAGGGGTTCCATCTATCAGTACCTGATATGACCAAAATATAACGCAAATTTAAAAATCTAAAAAGTGTATCCTGTATATACTGAAATAATTCAAATGAAACCTACTCACCCTGAAGTTAGATCCAATGTCTTTAGCAACTACTGTTTATAATTAACTCATGAGACCAATGGGACATCAAACGGGTTTTCCGAAGAAATAATTGTTGGTAATTCTGCAGTTAATTAACATTTATATATCATTCTATGATAAACTATTTGATGACAGGGACTGTGTGTTAATACAAGTAATGATTGTCTTACCTTGTTAAGGAATAGCGAATTTACAGGCAAGATGGATTTCAATGTGCCATTTCTGGCATACGTATCTTTATGTGGCCTGCAAAATTATATGAAGATTTTTTAATAATATGATATGGCCATTAAACTTAAATCAATACCCATAGAAAATGATATGATTTTTTTTATTAATGTGCGTGGGCACAATACTCCATTCAGCAAGAATGATACCGTGTTCATTATGGTAGTGTCTTGTTAGTAAAATTTGAATAAGTGAAAAATAACATTGAAAATGTGGCCCCATATATACATAAACTGTACTTTATTCCCCCAAGTAGTCCCCTTGAGATAAACAAACCCAATTTAAATGATTAGCATCGCAAAATTCCGCACCTTCTAGTTATGGGGATAAATCCCTGATTTGTGAGGCAGTCCCTTTCGGTTCCCTCAGCAAGGCTTTTCAGCCGCGAATGCGGCTACCGCGCCACACTAAATGGTGTTCGTAACGTAATGACTTCACGCATGTACGTGACGCGTGACGTTATCAATGTAAACATGATGACGTGCATTGTCAGCGCACTATATCTGTTGTTGGCAACAAAATATATATATATATCATTATTGGTGAAGGGTAAACATAATTCCCTTGTTGGTTTCCACTCCTAATGTGATAATAGATTAATTATATTGTAGGAGAAAAAAGGACTTTTTCACGTGTACTGGGGTAAAACAATTACGTTAATATTATGGAAAATTCCCCATGTGTGGTTTATATCGGGTTACTGAAGAATGGCACCGCACAACCACCTAAGAGTGGTTTTATGACTCGCCTGTATATGGTTAAAGAAACACATGCATTTCATGGTCGCAATTCAAACCCACTTGGGTACATCTTAAAAAGCAAATTAGTTTACACTCCTGTTGCCTCAATTTGAGCATAACATTGCCTCCTCTTTTGCCTAACTTAGCCTTCATTAGTCCAATGAAACGAATATCATTGCTATTGTGCATTTGATGGCATTCTCGTGCCAATGAATGGCCATCGGTGATTTGGGGTTATTGTTTCTTAAACTGGACAGATGTTCCCTGATCCGAACTCTCAATTGTCTAATTGTGCTCCCTACATATAGCTTGCCACAGACACAAATGATAGCATACACAACATTCGTAGTGCGACAATTGATAAATTGGTTAATATTAACCACATTCCCATTCATGTCCGTGAAAGATTGACAATTGCTGTGGGCGTACTGACATTGATTGCAATTACCACATTTGAAAAACCCAATGTTTTTCTTCAACCAATGTTCTTCTGAAACATTGACTTTAGTTTCTATAAAAGACGGACTAAGTTTTTGTTTTATTGTCTGAGCTCGTGTATAGGTAAACTTCGGTTTATCAGAAAGATAGGGAGTCAAATCATTGTCCAATTTCAATATATTCCAGTGTTTATCAACCAAGCGATAAAGAATAGATGAGTCTTTTGAGAACTGAGTAATGATCGCAATGTGTTGCGATGCATGCTTCGCACTAGAGCGCTCAGAGAGTAAAATTGACTGTTTGTATTTTAGGTATTTGTTCTCTGCTTTATTAATGCATGTTGATTTATATCCTCTACTCAAGAACCTAGATCTCAAAACTTTCGTTTCTTCTTCATAATCAGAGTCCCTACTGCAATTTCTTCTGGCCCTGTAGAATTCACCAGAAGGAATATTTTCAATTGTGGAGCGTCGATTTAATTGGTGCTTGAGACAATGTTGTGCCCCAGTGCGTCCCTGCTGGTCTCCTTTTCGTGTCCTTTTTTTGGCATTTAGTTGCTTTTTTGCAACCTCTCCTGGGTTACTCATTAATATATATGGCATAAAGGACCCCTTATTGTACATCATAAGGACGCATTTACGCATACGTCCTTACCCCGCATTTGTGATCTTAATTCATAGTTGTGCAGCCTGTGCACCATTCTCTCATCAGCCTCTTGCGGTTTCTGCCTTGTACCTCTACTCAGCCTCTAGCTTCTTATCTGCAAGTAACATCTGATCATGACTCTTCTCTCTGCCACGTGCTCCCTCTGTACTCATCATACTGCATCCCCTTCTACTTATCGCACTGGCTGTCTGAATTGCCTGATGTACCCTTCCTGCCATGAGAGGGGACTGATCCAGGCTGCATATTTGGCATTTTCATAGTGCTGCCATTTTTTGAGCTTTTTAAGACCTGGAGCTGCCTTACTGTTTTGAAAGCACAAGTTGTTCCCACTATTGCCTGCTTATTTGACTTTTGTTTGGCCCTTGCAAGATGGCCACCATGGTTTTCTTTGTTGTGTAGGCAGGCTGTGCTGGACCACCTCTCCCTGTGCAGCACTCCCATTGGTTGCTGAGTGTTTTCTTGCATCCAATCAGGGACCGGTAGGCTTTAGCCGGCCCTCTCAGCTAGGCCCACTGCCTGGAACTGGTTTCTTTCATCTGCTTTTCACTGAGAGTGAGGTCCTGTTTCCACCCTCCTGGCCATCAGTTGTTTTCCTGCACATGTGGAGTTTGTGCCTGGCTGCTGGCCATTCCATTAGGTAGGTGCACTTTCTGTGCATTACTGCACCTCCAGAGGAATTATTGAACCTGAAAAATTGAAATTTGAAAAGAAAGAAGAAAGTAAACAACGAAATGTGCATACAATTGTTGGAAAGGACTGTTTTATTTGACATTTTTTGATCGTGCTGCCATTATTTGAGTTTTTTAAAACCTGGAACTGACTTGCTATTTTGAAAGCACAGGTTTTCCCCCTATTGACTGCTTATTTGATTGTTTTTTGGCCCTTCCAAGATGGCCACCATGGTTTTCTTTGTTGTATAGGCAGGCTGTGCTGTACCACCTCTCACTGTGCAGCACTCCCATTGGTTGCTGAGTGTTTTCTTGCATCCAATCAGGGACCAGCAGGCTTTAGCCAGCCCTCTCAGCAAAGGCCCACTTCCAAAGCCCCTGTCTGCTCCCTGTCCGCTTCCCGGAACGCTAATTGGGTTCCTGCACCTTAACCACAATGATGCTGCCACCTCACTCCTCTAAGAAATCCGGACTGCCTTGACTTTGCCTCCTCCAGAACTATGGGTTAGTCCCTCCTTATGGACTCAGTCCTACCACCTTGACTATCACTGTTCTTTCTGCTTGCTACTTCGATGTTGTCATCCTGATGCGCAGTGCTTCCTAAAACCCTTTGCTAACATCTAAATCCAAGATTGAAAAGTCAAATCTTGCTGTTTTTGCTTTGTGCTAAAAAGTAAAATCTTGCTGCCCATTGCGAAATTCTCTGTATTTTGCTTGTATACTGATGCTTCTCTGTAACTTGCCAGCCCAGTGACCTCACCACTCTCTTTTGTCCCAGACCTACCTGCCTTAGCCCCCCAGTATCCCCATCCTCTCCTCACTTCCATCCCTATGGCGCTTTCTGTTCCTTCTATCTTTTCCAACAGCTTCTCCATTGACTATCCTTCTCTTCTCACTAAGTCTGGTAAGAAGAAGTTCAAAAAGGATATCTTGGCCTCTAACCCTGGTCTTCCTATCGCCGACACCGACTCCAATGCTTCCTCCAGACAGACCCTCACCAACATCCTCTTTGTCGTTCCTTCGCCAGATCTATGGACTCCTCATATGATCTCTGTGCTCTGTCCTATCTCTGCCTCTCCCATTAATGGTGGCACTCGCTGGGAAGTTCCCATGGCTTCCTTCGACTCCTCTAAAGTCATCATTAATGTCTACCTAAATGACACTGTCATGGTCCGAGGCCCTCAGGCCAATCTCCTCCTCTTTGATAGGCGCTTCCCTCACCTCATCAATTTCTTCTCATCTCCTGCTGTCCCCTCCTCTCCCCCTTGGCTACCTTGCCCTCTGCCTCCTCCTCCTCTGCCCCTCCTAGGGCTCTTTCTCCTCCGCAGGGCATACCTCTGATCTGTACCCCTCCCCGGAAGGTCTTTAAGGCTAGCAACCTTCTTCATATTGCCACTCTCAACTCTCGCTCTGCTGCCAAACACTCCTCTGACATCTGCCACCTCCTTCAAGAACTAGACCTTGATGTCCTTGGTCTTACTGAGACATGGTTCATGGCCACCTCTGTCACAAGCTTTGACACTCTCCTCCCTGATGGCTACAAGATCCTCTCTGCACCCTGATCCTCCCGGTCCGGTGAGGGGGGGGTAGCCCAGATCTTTCCTGAGTGGATTCCTGCCTCTATCCCCACTCAGACCTACTCCTCTTTTGAATGCCTTGCATGTATTCTCTCTCTCTCTCACCTACCCATTCTCTTACTGTGGCTACCATCTACCGGCCTCCTGGTCAAATCACCTAATTTCTCTCTGAGTGGGTGGACCTCTCCTCCTCCCTCCTGGCCTCTACCACTCAACTCCTCCTCCTCCTCTGTGACCTCAATATATATTTAGGCTCTCCTTGCTCCTCTTCTGTACTCTTCTGTGACCTCTGCGACTCCCTCTCCCTGTTCATCCGCCCCTCTGGCCCGACTCACTTTGCAGGACACACACTCGATGTCTTGATCTTCTCTGACCTCCCACTCTCTATCCCTCTGACCACTCCTCTCTCCTGGAACGATCACTCCCTCCTCTCCTCTCATCTCTCCCTCTCTTCCTCCCAAGCCAAGCCTACCCCAACACTGCCACCTACCTTCCTGGACATCCGGCCCATGAAGTGTGTGTCAGTTGAGGCTTTTGCTGACACTTTCTCTCCCCCCGCCCTCCCCTCCACCTCTGGCTGTCTCTCATCCAGACACAGCCCTGTCTCTGCCCTACCCTTCAATTTATGATACTCGTGATGCTCTTGCCCCTGTCATGAGGATCCGTTTGAGTCCAAAGCCAAGTGCAATTCCTGGTATGACTCTGACCTAGCTACACTTAAACGTAAGTGTAGGGTGGCTGAGAGGAAAGCTTCCTATTCATCCTCTGACAAACTGGCCTGTCGCCTGCTACAAAAGCAATACCGACTCTCTTTCCTCACCAAGAAGGGAGTCCACATTCAAGCTCGTGTCTCTGCGGCATCTAACAACTCGGCCGAACTCTTTAAAATCTGCTGCAGTCTCTACCCCTCCTGTTGCCTCCCAGGCTCTTTGCAATGCCCTTGCCTCTCACTTCATTAAAAGAAAACATGACATCCTGTCCACCCTTTCCACCCCACCCCTCCTCTCCCCTCTCCATCTGTGCTTGCCAACCCTCATTTAGCCACCCCCCACCATCCTTCCCGTCCTTTCCTCTTTTCTCCCCTAACGAGGTCGCTAGAGAAGTCCGATCTATGAAAGCCTCGTCAAAACAGGTTCATCCCTGTTTCTCTAAAACCATCAAGGACCTCATTGACAACCTCACCCTTGATGATTTTTGCAACCACTCCTTTGCCTCAGGATCCTTCCCCTCCCCTCTGAAACACTCCCTTGTGCATCCTTTTCTCAAGAAACCCACAGCTGATCCTCCTTGTCCAGCTAACTATCACCCAATTTCCATTACTGCCTTTCTGGGCAAACTCCTGGAAAGGTTTTGTTGTGTATCAACTGTCCTGATTGTCTTGACTGCCGTGTAGGTAGAAGAAACCTCTGGCCACAAGTGTCGCACAGAGATAGTCCAAACCACTCTCTGTACAACCTTCGAGGCCACAGGTGGGAGATGTTCTTCCGGAGATGCGGACTACTGGGAACCCTTGGGCCACTGTAAAGAAACACTGGTTAAGTACTTAGCCAGAACAACATCCACAAACCAATCAACAAGAAAATGGAATGGTCTTACCAAGGGTTAACAGTAGAGGTTCAGTTGAACCTATGGAGGGGTTCCGGGACCCACCAGTGTCTCGCTTCCAATAGTGGGTGAAAGTTCAGGAGGATATATGGAGGTCCGAGTGCGCCGGGCCCACCTGTAGTTGGAATCCGAACAAGAAATCCAAGAAACGTAGTGCCAAGGGGTGTAGCAGAATGGAAGTCCAAAAAACTGTCTGTGATCCGTAGCAAAAGTTTCAAAATCCAAGGGTCAATAATCAGGGGAATCCAAAACAGTCCGTGAAACAATCCGAGGTCAGTTTCCACAAGATCCAAACCAAAGGCAGACGTAGCGCCCAACAGTGTCCAGGGTAAACAGCTGTGAAGCAATGAACACTGTGATGCGAGCATTTAAATAGTGGTGCTACAAGTGTTTTCCGGTCACGTGACCAGCGCCCGCATCACGTGATCGAGTTCCAGCAACACGTGAGCGGGACGCGTCAGTCACCCGACGAGGAAGCAGGAAGCGAGGCCGATCTCGCAGCCGCCACGGAATATGCCAATGAAACCGGTGTCCTCGAAGGCGGTCGGACAGCTGACACAATCGCCTTGGCATATGGGAGGTTGCGGAAAACACACGTGGGTCCCGGATCCGGGCAAGTGGATGGGCAGGAGTAGGGGTAAGGATATCGGAGGTTTGGGGAGGGACATTAGAGACATCGGGAATCCTGCGGGATGTGACAGGTTTGCCATCTCTCAGCTTAACCTTCATTCCAATTCTGTTAGCTGTCTCCATGGCATGGAAACTGCTCTCCTGAACATCCGTGAAGATCTGCTCTCCAACCTTGACTCTAACATTCCCTCCGTCCTCATCCTCCTCAATCTCTCTTCTGCCTTCGACACGGTCAACCATACCATCCTGCTCAATTGTCTCTGTGAAAACCTGGGTATCACTGATCAGGCTCTGGTCTGGCTGACCTCTTTCCTCTCTGATCGACCCTCCCAGGTCCAACTGGTGTCCTTCCTATCATCTATCTTACTCTCTACCTGTGGTGTTCCCCAGGGGTCTAACCTCTTGCCCTGGCTTTTCAACCAATACCTGGCAACTCTCGCCCACTGCATTGCCATTTTCTGCTCAAATTTCCAGTGCTACGCTGATGGCACTCAACTCATTTTCAGGCTGCCCTCAGCCACCTCCTCTCCCTCTCTGCTCTCTGATTGCCTAACTGCCATTCAAGATTGGTGTGCCGCCAATGATCGTTGTCTGAATGCCAGCAAGACGGAGATCCTCCTCATCGGCACACCTTCCCCATCCTTTCCCCTCACTATCTGCCGGCTTACCTTGGCCCTCCTCCTATCGCCACCTGCGAGGCTAAGAACCTCAGGGTAATCTTCGACTCCACCCTTTTCTTCTCCGCCCACATCTCTGAGGTCTCTAAAATGTCAAACTTCCTACTGCACCTCCTCAGAGCTACTATGCCTTTCCTCTCCTTCCCCCAGAAGCTCATGGTATCCCAAGCTCTGGTTCTCTCTAGGTTGGACTATTGTAACAGCCTCTTTCTAAATCTACCTGCCTCTACTCTGCGCCCTCTGCAACTAATCCAGAACAGGACTGCAAGACTTGTCCTTGGCCTCAAGCCCTGGGATCGTATCTCTCCAGCTCTGAAATCTCTCATTGGCTCCCAGTGGATGCGAAGATTAAATTCAAAACCCTCTGCATTGTCCACAAGGCTTTCTGGGGCCTGGGTCCAAAATACCTTCAGCTATCCCTCTGCAAATACCTCCCCTCTCGAGCTCTTCGCTTCTCTACCTCGAACTCCCTCAGGGTCAGTAGTCGTTTTTCAAAGAAACAAGCTGGGGCTAAATCTCTGTCTTCGGCTGGGGTCTCCCTTTGGAACAGCCTCCCTGCCACTCTAAAACTTGAGGAGAACCATATCCGGTTCCGGAAGCACCTCAAGACCTTCCTCTTTTCTTCTGCCTTCGCTCACCCTCTCCCCTGCTGATCTGTTCTCTCTTGGCACAGTGCACCTGGCCACCCTCTGTCCTCCGGGCCCAGGTACCTGCTCACCTTGCCACCCTCCCGCACTGCCTCCAGGCCATCCCTTGCACTGGGGTCTGTATCTGTACCCATACTTTATCTGACTTACTTGTGTCTACTGGATTGCCACCTGCAGCCCCTCCAGGCCATCCCTTGCACTGGGGTCTGTATCTGTACCCATACTTTATCTGACTTACTTGTGTCTACTGGATTGCCACCTGCAGCCCTGCTCTGTACTTTTTCTGACTTACTTGTGTCTACTGGATTGCCACCTGCAGCCCTGCCTGTATTTTATATGACTTACCTGTGTCTACTGGATTATCACCTGCAGCCCTGCACTGTATTCTATTTGACTTACCTGTGTCTACTGGATTGTCACCTGCAGCCCTGCTCTGTGTTTTATCTGACTTACCTGTGTCTATTGGATTGTCACCTGCAGCCCTGCTCTGTACTTTATCTGACTTACCTGTGTCTACTGGATTGCCACCTGCAGCCCTGCCCTGTATTTTATCTGACTTACCTGTGTTTACTGGATTGTCACCTGCAGCCCTGCACTGTATTCTATTTGACTTACCTGTGTCTACTGGATTGTCACCTGCAGCCCTGCTCTTTGCTTTATCTGACTTACTTTTGTCTACTGGATTGTCACCTGCAGCCCTGCTCTGTATTTTATTTGACTTACCTGTGTCTACTGGATTGTCACCTGCAGCCCTGCTCTGTATTTTATTTGACTTACCTGTGTCTACTGGATTGTCACCTGCAGCCCTGCACTGTACATTATTTGACTTACCTGTGTCTACTGGATTGTCACCTGCGGCCCTGCTCTGCGCTTTATCTGACTTACCTGTGTCTACTGGATTGTCACCTGCGGCCCGGCTCTGCGCTTTATCTGACTTACCTGTGTCTACTGGATTGTCACCTGCGGCCCTGCTCTGCCCTTTATTTGACTTACCTGTGTCTACTGGATTTTCACCTGCAGCCCTGCACTGTACTTTATCTGACTTACCAATGGCCACAGGACTGTCACTCGCAGCCCTACACAGACCTGACTGTTCACCACTAATGTTTTCAGCATTTACCTGTACCTGCATATCTGTTGTTGCCTCCTGGACCACAGGGTGAGGCTTTCCAAACTTGTGCACCCTCTCCAATGTCTTTCTTCATTTCCATACCATGCTGGATATGAACCTGCTCGTTTGCACTTAATGTACCTTTCCCCTGCCTCCCTCCTAGCATTCTCCCTCCTCCCCATACTGCTCTCCCCTCCTCCCCCTCTCACCTCATTTCTGTTACTGCACTTGCACGACCCGAATTTTCTCCTGACCTAGTAGGAATTTTACTGTGTGTCCTTCTTTTCCTTTCTCCCCAACTTACTCCCCCCACCTCTCACACTACCCTAATTTATGTAACTGCAATTGCATGTTCCGAATTGTCTCACGACCTAGTAGGATCGTTATTGTTTGTTTTCCTTCTTCATGTTCCTCCCCTTCCTTTTCTTGATGCGCCTTGACACACAATTCTGCTGTATAGTTGTATTACAAATACCTAAGAAATAAAATAAATAAATAAATAAATAAATAAATAAATAAATAAATAAATAGTGATGTCACAACTAGCTTGTATCAAGAACATTATTTACAGGTGTTTACACTGGTATTGCAGGCTGCCATGTGTTATATCATGATTACCTATAGGTGAAAAGAATAAATAGCACCTTATGCACTTTCTAATTCTACCTGTCTTAATCCCCTACCCACTGCCCGCTACAGGCACATCACAAAGACATCAATACTAATGGCAGTAAAAGTATGGGGTCACATTTACTCTCAGGTTTAGAGATCCGTAACACCTGCAAAATGAAATGGTATAGGTTTAGTGTGTGCATAATGTTGTACTTGCTAACCAGTAGACGTGACCTTTTTTTAAACAAGAAAACCCCCAAATACATGAGGCAGAATGGTGGGAGGAGGTCTGAAATCTGGAAGGAACGCGAGAGGATCACAAAGAAGGGGTCAGTGCATTGCAAGAGACTGCATGCGCTATCCACTTTGCTGATAAACTGGTCCTCACTGCAAAGGTGTGCGTTACAGCAGTGGCACAGGACGATGGTAGAAGGGTGGAGGGAGCCTGGGCAGAGTTGAAGGCCGACGTGAATGCCAAGGTGGTGGTTGAATGTCGTCTCAGGGGAACTGTAGCTCACCCTGAGGACAGAGCAGCACATGAAGTAGTAGCAAACGAATACTTCCCAGTTTTCCCACAGTTCTGTGTGAGCCCATAATCATTGCAATGCATCTGGGAAGCCAGGGCCTTTGGTACATTTCCTAGAGTAGAACAGACCCGCCATGGCCAAAGTCCAAATGGCTATATGTTCACAGCTTACTCCCATTTAAGGTAAATGTTCTTGTTTTTTATTTTTATTTTAATGCTGCACGTTTCAAACACCATATGTACAGCACATCATAACAACAGACGGAAATGATTGTGTTCCCGGCCAACAATGACGCTACTGCCTGGTCTATGCTGGCAGCAGAAGATGCCAACGCAGTCTGCCCTGATGTGGTTCATAAACAGAAGCTTGAAAACAGAATTTGGTGAACGATGGAACCTCTATTTCAGGATTCCTCACTGGCCGCACAACTAGAAACCCTGCGTAGAAGAAAGCAGAACCATATATTGTAAAGTTCCATGTCTACCTAGCAATCAAAGTGCACACATACAACATGGCAGCCCAGGCTTTTCTAAAATACCTGTTGCTGTACAGTAACAAACCATTTCACTCATTGTTTAGAATGTTTGCATGTGCTTTCTCACTGATCCTCATCTGCCTCTTTACCTTTCTCGGCTGTTTTCGCTTGGAACTAAATGTTACATCCGTTTTTGTGCCCACAGAAACGTATATTGGCTGTTTTGCTCATTTTTCAGGGAGCCAACATTATTTTCCTCTTTGCTCCAGTTCCCCATCTTTCACGATTGCAAGGTACCTTTCAAATATATTGTTATGGCATGGGCCTGCCTCTTACAGGTGGAACACAAGAGCAATCAGTTACATTATCGTCAGCTCGGAAATCACATGTTGAGGGTAACGCAAGTGCAGTTTTCATGTAGAGAGAAAATCCATTATGCACTGTTCCCCATCCCAGTATGAAACATGCAATACAATCCAGCAGACATGTACATTATGCACTGTTCCCCATCCCAGTATGAAACATGCAATACAATCCAGCAGACATGTACATTATGCACTGTTCCCCATCCCAGTATGAAACATGCAATACAATCCAGCAGACATGTACATTATGCACTGTTCCCCACCCAGTATGAAACATGCAATAAAATCCAGCAGACATGTACATTATGCACTGTTCCTCATCCCAGCATGAAACATCTAATACAATCCAGCAGACATGTACATTATTCACTGTTCCCCATCCCAGCATGAAACATCTAATACAATACAGCAGAAATGTACATTATGCACTGTTCCCCATCCCAGTATGAATAATGCAATACAATCCAGCAGACATGTACGTTATGCACTGTTCCCCATCCCATTATGAAACATGCAATACAATGCAGCATACATGTACGTTATGCACTGTTCCCCACCCCAGTATGAAACATGCAATACAATCCAGCAGACATGTACATTATGCACTGTTCCTCATCCCAGCATGAAACATCTAATACAATCCAGCAGACATGTACATTATTCACTGTTCCCCATCTCAGCATGAAACATGCAATACAATCCAGCAGACATGTACATTATGCACTGTTCCCCATCCCAGTATGAAACATGCAATACAATCCAGCAGACATGTACATTATGCACTGTTCCCCACCCCAGTATGAAACATGCAATACAATCCAGCAGACATGTACATTATGCACTGTTCCCCATCCCAGTATGAAACATGCAATATAATTCAGCAGACATGTACATTATGCACTGTTCCCCATCCCAGTATGAAACATGCAATACAATCCAGCAGACATGTACATGATGCACCGTTCCCCATCCCAGTATGAAACATGTAATACAATGCAGCAGACATGTACATTATGAGTGTTCCCCATCCCAGTATGAAACAAGTAATACAATCCCAGCAGACATGTACATTATGCACTGTTCCCCATCCCAGTATGAAACATGCAATACAATCAGCAGACATGTACATTATGCACTGTTCCCCATCCCAGTATGAAACATGTAATACAATCCCAGCAGACATGTACATTATGAGTGTTCCCCATCCCAGTATGAAACAAGTAATACAATGCAGCAGACATGTACATTATGCACTGTTCCCCATTGCAGCATGAAACATCTAATACAATCCAGCAGACATGTACATTATGCACTGTTCCCCATCCCAGCATGAAACATGCAATACAATCCAGCAGACATGTACATTATGCACGGTTCCCCATCCCAGCATGAAACATCTAATACAATCCAGCAGACATGTACATTACGCACTGTTCCCCATCCCAGCATGAAACATGTAATACAATCCCAGCAGACATGTACATTATGCACTGTTCCCCAGCAGACATCCAGCAGACATGTACATTATGACTGTTCCCCATCCCAGTATCAAACATGTAATACAATCCAGCAGACATGTACATTATGCACTGTTCCCCATCCCAGTATGAAACATGCAATACAATCCAGCAGACATGTACATTATGCACTGTTCCCCATCCCAGTATGAAACATGCAATACAATCCAGCAGACATGTACATTATGCACTGTTCCCCATCCCAGTATGAAACATGTAATACAATCCAGCAGACATGTACATTATGCACTGTTCCCCATCCCAATATGAAACATGCAATACAATCCAGCAGACATGTACATTATGCACTGTTCCCCATCCCAGTATGAAACATGCAATACAATCCAGCAGACATGTACATTATGCACTGTTCCCCATCCCAGTATGAAACATGTAATACAATCCCAGCAGACATGTACATTATGCACTGTTCCCCATCCCAGTATGAAACATGCAATACAATCAGCAGACATGTACATTATGCACTGTTCCCCATCCCAGTATGAAACATGTAATACAATCCCAGCAGACATGTACATTATGCACTGTTCCCCATCCCAGTATGAAACATGCAATACAATCAGCAGACATGTACATTATGACTGTTCCCCATCCCAGTATGAAACATGTAATACAATCCAGCAGACATGTACATTATGCACTGTTCCCCATCCCAGTATGAAACATGTAATACAATCCAGCAGACATGTACATTATGACTGTTCCCATCCCAGTATGAAACATGCAATACAATCCAGCAGACATCTACATTATGCACTGTTCCCCATCCCAGTATGAAACATGCAATACAATCCAGCAGACATGTACATTATGCACTGTTCCCCATCCCAGTATGAAACATGCAATACAATCCAGCAGACATGTACATTATGCAGTGTTCCCCATCCCAGTATGAAACATGCAATACAATCCAGCAGACATGTACATTATGCACTGTTCCCCCACCCCAGTATGAAACATGCAATACAATCCAGCAGACATCTACATTATGCACTGTTCCCCCACCCAGTATGAAACATGCAATACAATCCAGCAGACATGTACATTATGCACTGTTCCCCACCCCAGTATGAAACATGTAATACAATCCAGCAGACATGTACATCATGCACTGTTCCCCATCCCAGTATGAAACATGTAATACAATCCAGCAGACATGTACATTATGAGTGTTCCCCATCCCAGTATGAAACAAGTAATACAATGCAGCAGACATGTACATTATGCACTGTTCCCCATCCCAGTATGAAACATCTAATACAATCCAGCAGACATGTACATTATTCACTGTTCCCCATCCCAGCATGAAACATCTAATACAATCCAGCAGACATGTACATTATGCACTGTTCCCCATCTCAGCATGAAACATGCAATACAATCCAGCAGACATGTACATTATGCACTGTTCCCCACCCCAGTATGAAACATGTAATACAATCCAGCAGACATGTACATCATGCACTGTTCCCCATCCCAGTATGAAACATGTAATACAATCCAGCAGACATGTACATTATGAGTGTTCCCCATCCCAGTATGAAACAAGTAATACAATGCAGCAGACATGTACATTATGCACTGTTCCCCCACCCAGTATGAAACATCTAATACAATCCAGCAGACATGTACATTATTCACTGTTCCCCATCCCAGCATGAAACATCTAATACAATCCAGCAGACATGTACATTATGCACTGTTCCCCATCTCAGCATGAAACATGCAATACAATCCAGCAGACATGTACATTAAGCACTGTTCCCCATCCCAGTATGAAACATGCAATACAATCCAGCAGACATGTACATTATGCACTGTTCCCCATCCCAGTATGAAACATGCAATATAATCCAGCAGACATGTACATTATGCACTGTTCCCCATCTCAGTATGAAACATGCAATACAATCCAGCAGACATGTACATTATGCACTGTTCCCCATCCCAGTATGAAACATGCAATACAATCAGCAGACATGTACATTATGCACTGTTCCCCATCCCAGTATGAAACATGCAATACAATCCTAGCAGACATGTACATTATGCAGTGTTCCCCATCCCAGTATGAAACATGTAATACAATCCAGCAGACATGTACATTATGCACTGTTCCCCACCCCAGTATGAAACATGCAATACAATCCAGCAGACATCTACATTATGCACTGTTCCCCCACCCAGTATGAAACATGCAATACAATCCAGCAGACATGTACATTATGCACTGTTCCCCACCCCAGTATGAAACATGTAATACAATCCAGCAGACATGTACATCATGCACTGTTCCCCATCCCAGTATGAAACATGTAATACAATCCAGCAGACATGTACATTATGAGTGTTCCCCATCCCAGTATGAAACAAGTAATACAATGCAGCAGACATCTACATTATGCACTGTTCCCCATCCCAGTATGAAACATCTAATACAATCCAGCAGACATGTACATTATTCACTGTTCCCCATCCCAGCATGAAACATCTAATACAATCCAGCAGACATGTACATTATGCACTGTTCCCCATCTCAGCATGAAACATGCAATACAATCCAGCAGACATGTACATTAAGCACTGTTCCCCATCCCAGTATGAAACATGCAATATAATCCAGCAGACATGTACATTATGCACTGTTCCCCATCCCAGTATGAAACATGCAATACAATCAGCAGACATGTACATTATGCACTGTTCCCCATCCCAGTATGAAACATGCAATACAATCCTAGCAGACATGTACATTATGCACTGTCCCCCATCCCAGTATGAAACATGCAATACAATCAGCAGACATGTACATTATGCACTGTCCCCCATCCCAGTATGAAACATGCAATACAATCAGCAGACATGTACATTATGCACTGTTCCCCATCTCAGTATGAAACATGCAATACAATCCAGCAGACATGTACATTAAGCACTGTTCCCCATCCCAGTATGAAACATGCAATATAATCCAGCAGACATGTACATTATGCACTGTTCCCCATCTCAGTATGAAACATGTAATACAATCCCAGCAGACATGTACATTATGCACTGTTCCCCATCCCAGTATGAAACATGCAATACAATCCAGCAGACATGTACATTATGCACTGTTCCCCATCCCAGTATGAAACATGCAATACAATCAGCAGACATGTACATTATGCACTGTTCCCCATCCCAGTATGAAACATGCAATACAATCCTAGCAGACATGTACATTATGCACTGTCCCCCATCCCAGTATGAAACATGCAATACAATCAGCAGACATGTACATTATGCACTGTTCCCCATCCCAGTATGAAACATGTAATACAATCCAACAGACATTCAGCAGACATGTACATTATGACTGTTCCCCGTCCCAGTATGAAATATGTAATACAATCCAGCAGATATGTACATTATGCATTGTTCCCCATCCCAGTATGAAACATGTAATACAATCCAGCAGACATCTACATTAGGCACTGTTCCCCATCCCAGTATGAAACATGTAATACAATCCAGCAGACATGTACATTATGACTGTCCCCATCCAAGTATGAAACATGCAATACAATCCAGCAGACATGTACATTATGCACTGTTCACCATCCCAGTATGAAACATGTAATACAATCCAGCAGAAATGTACATTATGCACTGTTCCCCATCCCAGTATGAAACATGCAATACAATCCAGCAGAAATGTACATTATGCACTGTTCCCCATCCCAGTATGAAACATGCAATACAATCCAGCAGACATGTACATTATGCACTGTTCCCCATCCCAGTATGAAACATGCAATACAATCCAGCAGACATCTCCATTATGCACTGATCCCCCTCCCAGTATGAAACATGCAATACAATCCAGCAGACATGTACATTATGCACTGTTCCTCATCCCAGCATGAAACATCTAATACAATCCAGCAGACATGTACATTATTCACTGTTCCCCATCCCAGCATGAAACATCTAATACAATACAGCAGAAATGTACATTATGCACTGTTCCCCATCCCAGTATGAAACATGCAATACAATCCAGCAGACATGTACATTATGCACTGTTCCCCATCCCAGTATGAATAATGCAATACAATCCAGCAGACATGTACGTTATGCACTGTTCCCCATCCCATTATGAAACATGCAATACAATGCAGCATACATGTACGTTATGCACTGTTCCCCACCCCAGTATGAAACATGCAATACAATCCAGCAGACATGTACATTATGCACTGTTCCTCATCCCAGCATGAAACATCTAATACAATCCAGCAGACATGTACATTATTCACTGTTCCCCATCTCAGCATGAAACATGCAATACAATCCAGCAGACATGTACATTATGCACTGTTCCCCATCCCAGTATGAAACATGCAATACAATCCAGCAGACATGTACATTATGCACTGTTCCCCACCCCAGTATGAAACATGCAATACAATCCAGCAGACATGTACATTATGCACTGTTCCCCATCCCAGTATGAAACATGCAATATAATTCAGCAGACATGTACATTATGCACTGTTCCCCATCCCAGTATGAAACATGCAATACAATCCAGCAGACATGTACATGATGCACCGTTCCCCATCCCAGTATGAAACATGTAATACAATGCAGCAGACATGTACATTATGCACTGTTCCCCATTGCAGCATGAAACATCTAATACAATCCAGCAGACATGTACATTATGCACTGTTCCCCATCCCAGCATGAAACATGCAATACAATCCAGCAGACATGTACATTATGCACGGTTCCCCATCCCAGCATGAAACATCTAATACAATCCAGCAGACATGTACATTACGCACTGTTCCCCATCCCAGCATGAAACATGTAATACAATCCCAGCAGACATGTACATTATGCACTGTTCCCCAGCAGACATCCAGCAGACATGTACATTATGACTGTTCCCCATCCCAGTATGAAACATGTAATACAATCCAGCAGACATGTACATTATGCATTTCTCCCCATCCCAGTATGAAACATGTAATACAATCCAGCAGACATGTACATTATGCACTGTTCCCCATCCCAGTATGAAACATGCAATACAATCCAGCAGACATGTACATTATGCACTGTTCCCCATCCCAGTATGAAACATGCAATACAATCCAGCAGACATGTACATTATGCACTGTTCCCCATCCCAGTATGAAACATGTAATACAATCCAGCAGACATGTACATTATGCACTGTTCCCCATCCCAATATGAAACATGCAATACAATCCAGCAGACATGTACATTATGCACTGTTCCCCATCCCAGTATGAAACATGCAATACAATCCAGCAGACATGTACATTATGCACTGTTCCCCATCCCAGTATGAAACATGTAATACAATCCCAGCAGACATGTACATTATGCACTGTTCCCCATCCCAGTATGAAACATGCAATACAATCAGCAGACATGTACATTATGCACTGTTCCCCATCCCAGTATGAAACATGTAATACAATCCCAGCAGACATGTACATTATGCACTGTTCCCCATCCCAGTATGAAACATGCAATACAATCTGCAGACATGTACATTATGACTGTTCCCCATCCCAGTATGAAACATGTAATACAATCCAGCAGACATGTACATTATGCACTGTTCCCCATCCCAGTATGAAACATGTAATACAATCCAGCAGACATGTACATTATGACTGTTCCCATCCCAGTATGAAACATGCAATACAATCCAGCAGACATCTACATTATGCACTGTTCCCCATCCCAGTATGAAACATGCAATACAATCCAGCAGACATGTACATTATGCACTGTTCCCCATCCCAGTATGAAACATGCAATACAATCCAGCAGACATGTACATTATGCAGTGTTCCCCATCCCAGTATGAAACATGCAATACAATCCAGCAGACATGTACATTATGCACTGTTCCCCCACCCCAGTATGAAACATGCAATACAATCCAGCAGACATCTACATTATGCACTGTTCCCCCACCCAGTATGAAACATGCAATACAATCCAGCAGACATGTACATTATGCACTGTTCCCCACCCCAGTATGAAACATGTAATACAATCCAGCAGACATGTACATCATGCACTGTTCCCCATCCCAGTATGAAACATGTAATACAATCCAGCAGACATGTACATTATGAGTGTTCCCCATCCCAGTATGAAACAAGTAATACAATGCAGCAGACATGTACATTATGCACTGTTCCCCATCCCAGTATGAAACATCTAATACAATCCAGCAGACATGTACATTATTCACTGTTCCCCATCCCAGCATGAAACATCTAATACAATCCAGCAGACATGTACATTATGCACTGTTCCCCATCTCAGCATGAAACATGCAATACAATCCAGCAGACATGTACATTAAGCACTGTTCCCCATCCCAGTATGAAACATGCAATACAATCCAGCAGACATGTACATTATGCACTGTTCCCCATCCCAGTATGAAACATGCAATATAATCCAGCAGACATGTACATTATGCACTGTTCCCCATCTCAGTATGAAACATGCAATACAATCCAGCAGACATGTACATTATGCACTGTTCCCCATCCCAGTATGAAACATGCAATACAATCAGCAGACATGTACATTATGCACTGTTCCCCATCCCAGTATGAAACATGCAATACAATCCTAGCAGACATGTACATTATGCAGTGTTCCCCATCCCAGTATGAAACATGTAATACAATCCAGCAGACATGTACATTATGCACTGTTCCCCACCCCAGTATGAAACATGCAATACAATCCAGCAGACATCTACATTATGCACTGTTCCCCCACCCAGTATGAAACATGCAATACAATCCAGCAGACATGTACATTATGCACTGTTCCCCACCCCAGTATGAAACATGCAATACAATCCAGCAGACATGTACATTATTCACTGTTCCCCATCCCAGCATGAAACATCTAATACAATCCAGCAGACATGTACATTATGCACTGTTCCCCATCTCAGCATGAAACATGCAATACAATCCAGCAGACATGTACATTAAGCACTGTTCCCCATCCCAGTATGAAACATGCAATATAATCCAGCAGACATGTACATTATGCACTGTTCCCCATCCCAGTATGAAACATGCAATACAATCAGCAGACATGTACATTATGCACTGTTCCCCATCCCAGTATGAAACATGCAATACAATCCTAGCAGACATGTACATTATGCACTGTCCCCCATCCCAGTATGAAACATGCAATACAATCAGCAGACATGTACATTATGCACTGTCCCCCATCCCAGTATGAAACATGCAATACAATCAGCAGACATGTACATTATGCACTGTTCCCCATCTCAGTATGAAACATGCAATACAATCCAGCAGACATGTACATTAAGCACTGTTCCCCATCCCAGTATGAAACATGCAATATAATCCAGCAGACATGTACATTATGCACTGTTCCCCATCTCAGTATGAAACATGTAATACAATCCCAGCAGACATGTACATTATGCACTGTTCCCCATCCCAGTATGAAACATGCAATACAATCCAGCAGACATGTACATTATGCACTGTTCCCCATCCCAGTATGAAACATGCAATACAATCAGCAGACATGTACATTATGCACTGTTCCCCATCCCAGTATGAAACATGCAATACAATCCTAGCAGACATGTACATTATGCACTGTCCCCCATCCCAGTATGAAACATGCAATACAATCAGCAGACATGTACATTATGACTGTTCCCCGTCCCAGTATGAAACATGTAATACAATCCAGCAGACATCTACATTAGGCACTGTTCCCCATCCCAGTATGAAACATGTAATACAATCCAGCAGACATGTACATTATGACTGTCCCCATCCAAGTATGAAACATGCAATACAATCCAGCAGACATGTACATTATGCACTGTTCACCATCCCAGTATGAAACATGTAATACAATCCAGCAGAAATGTACATTATGCACTGTTCCCCATCCCAGTATGAAACATGCAATACAATCCAGCAGAAATGTACATTATGCACTGTTCCCCATCCCAGTATGAAACATGCAATACAATCCAGCAGAAATGTAAATTATGCACTGTTCCCCATCCCAGTATGAAACATGCAATACAATCCAGCAGACATGTACATTATGCACTGTTCCCCATCCCAGTATGAAACATGCAATACAATCCAGCAGACATGTACATTATGCACTGTTCCCCATCCCAGTATGAAACATGCAATACAATCCAGCAGACATCTCCATTATGCACTGATCCCCCTCCCAGTATGAAACATGCAATACAATCCAGCAGACATGTACATTATGCACTGTTCCCCATCCCAGTATGAAACATGCAATACAATCCAGCAGACATGTACATTATGCACTGTTCCCCATCCCAGTATGAAACATGCAATAAAATCCAGAAGACATGTACATTATGCACTGTTCCCCATCCCAGTATGAAACATGCAATACAATCCAGCAGACATGTACATTATGCACTGTTCCCCATCCCTGTATGAAACATGCAATACAATCCAGCAGACATGTACATTATGCACTGTTCCCCATCCCAGTATGAAACATGCAATAAAATCCAGAAGAAATGTACATTATGCACTGTTCCTCATCCAAGTATGAAACATGTAATACAATCCAGCAGACATGTACATTATGCACTGTTCCCCCATCCCAGTATGAAACATGCAATACAATACACGGTTCCCATACCAGTATGAAACAGTATGAAACATGCAATACAATACACTGTTCCCATCCCAGTATGAAACATGCAATACAATACACTGTTCCCATACCAGTATGAAACATGTAATACAATCCAGCAGACATGTACATTATGCACTGTTCCCCATCCCAGTATGAAACATGCAATACAATCCAGCAGACATGTACATTATGCACTGTTCCCCATCCCAGTATGAAACATGCAATACAATCCAGCAGACATGTACATTATGCACTGTTCCCCATCCCAGTATGAAACATGCAATACAATCCAGCAGACATGTACATTATGCACTGTTCCCCATCCCAGAATGAAACATGCAATACAATCCAGCAGACATGTACATTATGCACTGTTTCCCATCCCAGTATGAAACATGCAATACAATCCAGCAGACATGTACATTATGCACTGTTCCCCATCCCAGTATGAATCATGCAATACAATCCAGCAGACATGTACATTATGCACTGATCCCCATCCCAGTATGAAACATGCAATACAATCCAGCAGACATCTACATTATGCACTGTTCCCCCTCCCAGTATGAAAAATGCAATACAATCCAGCAGATATGTACATTATGCACTGTTCCCCATCCCAGTATGAAGCATGCAATACAGTCCAGCAGACATGTACATTATGCACTGTTCCCCATCCCAGTATGAAGCATGCAATACAGTCCAGCAGACATGTACATTATGCACTGTTCCCCATCCCTGTATGAAACATGCAAAACAGTCCAGCAGACATGTAAATTATGCACTGTTCCCCATCCCAGTATGAAACATGCAATACAGTCCAGCAGACATGTACATTATGCACTGTTCCCCATCCCAGTATGAAACATGCAATACAATCCAGCAGACATGTACATTATGCACTGTTCCCCATCCCAGTATGAAACATGCAATACAATCCAGCAGACATGTACATTATGCACTGTTCCCCATCCCAGTATGAAACATGCAATAAAATCCAGCAGACATGTACATTATGCACTGTTCCCCATCCCAGTATGAAACATGCAATACAATCCAGCAGACATGTACATTATGCACTGTTCCCCATCCCAGTATGAAACATGCAATACAATCAGCAGACATGTACATTATGCACTGTTCCCCATCCCAGTATGAAACATGTAATACAATACCAGCAGACATGTACATTATGCACTGTTCCCCATCCCAGTATGAAACATGCAATACAATCAGCATACATGTACATTATGCACTGTTCCCCATCCCAGTATGAAACATGTAATACAATCCCAGCAGACATGTACATTATGCACTGTTCCCCATCCCAGTATGAAACATGCAATACAATCCAGCAGACATGTAAATACAATCCAGCAGACATGTACATTATGCACTCTTCCCCATCCCAGTATGAAACATGCAATACAATCCAGCAGACATGTACATTATGCACTGTTCCCCATGCCAGTATGAAACATGCAATACAATCCAGCAGACATGTACATTACGCACTGTTCCCCACCCCAGTATGAAACATGCAATACAATCCAGCAGACATGTACATTATGCACTGTTCCCCATCCCAGTATGAAACATGCAATACAATCCAGCAGCTCAGTGAAAATGACAGTAAAAGTGAGACGTCTTGTGTGCTGTCAGTTTTGAGAATCTGTAAGAAATGAAAATGGGTGGTATATGGAAAGTGTGTGCAGATGTTTCAATTTCCTAACACATAAAAGCAGCTATGAAACGAGCGTTATATATATATTTTTTTTTTTTAAAAAAGAAGAGCAGGAAGAAACGTACGAAGAGGTATATAAACTGGGAGAAACTACTGTAAAACAAGCATTGGCAATGCCAATTTTTTGGCATTTGTGTAGGCATAGAAAAGGGCACTTAACAGGCACTGCCATGGTGTTACTAACTGGCTATTGATGGTAGGAGGTCCAAAATGGTGTGAGCACCTGGGCATGTAATAGTAGGCCTGGCAAATGCTTATATTTATAAACATGTCAAAACTGTTGGCTTTGCCAATGTTTGCTTTTGACAGGACTTCAGTGAAGGGCACGCATAGTGCTTGTAAACTGAGTGGTTGAAGGCAGACCTGGTGTAGACACTTTTTATTACACAAGTTGCATGTTTACAGCCAGGGATGTCATTTAGGGGTCGCCAGAGGTCGCAACTGCGGCCTCTGAGGTCTCCCTTGCGACCTCTGTGGTCTCCCTTGCGACCTCTAAAAAAAGAAAAAGAAAAAAACTTTTGTTTCTTTATTTACTTTTTCAATGAAAGCTGCTGGGCTGTGGCCAGCACCATGTGGCTCTTTACTTCTGGAGTGGCTGTCTTTCTTGTTCAGGCCCCTTAAAAAATAAGAACAGGAGTGCCACAAGTCTAACACTTTCAGCACTGACCCTAAATAAGAAAGATTAGGAATACCAAATGTGTCTTTCTGGAATTCTATACAATAATTGCTAAACTCATTATTTTATTTCAGGCCCACGTCAGGCGGGTAAGTCGCCCGATTTAGTCTGTTCTTAAATGCCTCAACTCAGCCTTTCATCCTTCTGAGGTCACTAAATGAGTACCAACAAAGGTTGGGTGATATTGTGTGTATGTTTTTTCTATATAAAGCGCTTAAGCATAAGTGCTATATAATAACACATCATTATCATTTGGTCATGGACGTCTGCTTGCATTCACAGTAATTTGGTAATATGGGCCTTTACACACTGATCTTAACGACACATATAGCAATCCTTTCTTGTATGAAATGTACATCACATTATAGTGATATCGTAACCATATTTTTTTTATTGTACAATGCTATGTGATGCCACTTCCTGTTTTGTCAATGGGTGAAAGGTCGTGTTCCATCGCTTCCCCAGATATCAGTTCGGGGTGGGGTTCAATGACATCACCTTCTGTGATGTCATCAGGGGTCAAGGGTTGTGTGATGTCACTTCTGCTACCCAGGCATTTTGATGAAATGACGTCCCTGTTTACAGCTCCAATTAAGCCATTAACACTTAGAAGACTGCTTTGAAAAAACACTGGCCAGCACTTTGAGTGCAAATGTTGATGGTAAGGCTCGAGTTGAAAGAGTTCCCATGCAGAATTGCAGTAAATGGGTGGGAATGGCCATAGGTATAAGCATGGCCACAGGCAGTCAATGCACTCATTTGCCTTTTCTCCCTAGCTATACTCAAGTGCAATTATTTTTTTTAAATGTATTTATTTATTTATTGACCATTTGTATATTGCCCATCAAAAAGTGTTTCCAGGCGACACAAGACAAGGGGGGTTAGAGGGGAGGAACTACCAGTAATGATCCTACTAGGCCTTGTGACATTCGTATTGTGCAAGTAAAGTAACAGGAAGTGCAGGGAGGGGGAAGTGGGAGAAGTGCAGGGGGCCAAGGAGGCTAAGCAACTGGGCAAGTGCTAAGGGAGGCTCAGGTGGGCAAGTGCTCAGACAAGGGGATAGGGGTAAGCTAGTGCGTGGTAAGGGCGTTGGACCAGACGCGGTATGCTGGTCAGGGAAGTTTGCCCAAGGGCAAGTGCTGGTAGAGGTAAGGTGGAGACTGGTCAAGGGAGGGCCTGACCCGGAAGGCTCATAAGAGATACAGGCCGCCAGACCTACAGACAGGTAGAACTAGCAGGGGAGGGGATAGGAGGAGGAGAAAAGTAAAGTATTGAGAACCATGGTTTTTGGAACAGTTGAAGGCCGCCCGACTGAAACTCAGACTGTCGGAACGGGGATGGCACATTAAGTACGACCTTGCTGATAAAATGCATTATAAGGCCTGCCTATCTGCCCACTCAGCTGCCATTCTAGTTACAAAATGATCCTATTTCGCCCAGAAAATTGAAATCTCCCTGCATCAGCCTAAGACTCTAAATCTCGACCCTCTGCGGCTAAATGTGTTCCCAGTGTTAGGCCTACTCAGGAGGTTTGCGACTCCTTATCCCAGTTCTTTATTAAAAAGTTTGAGACCTTCTGTGCCAATTTGGCCGGGAGTTCCACCTCTCTGGCTCCTGTCTCTACTTTTGAGAACTTCGCTCCTGCTGATGACGTGAGCAGTATTCGCCCAAGTTGGGCCTCTTTCCCTCTTTTCTTAGAAGAGGTGGTGTGAAATGCCTTGCTGCAGATCAAGTCGAGTGCACCTTCTGATGTGCTGCCCCTGGAAATGATGAAAGAGATCTTGCCTGACCTTTCAGGGGAAATCACGGTTGCTGTGAATTCTTCCTGCCAATCTGGGTTCATCCCCCCTGATAAGGTGGAATGTGAGGATATTGTTTCCTGATTTCCTCTCATTACGCTGTGGTGCAGGTGTATCTCGCCTGGAAATATTATTGGGGTATCACAACACAAACATGCAACATAGTTTTCAGTATATATAGGATACTCTTGGTCCCTAGGAAGTTAAATTGTCATCAGGGTTATAAATGGAAGCCTGCGATTTTTACACACATGACTGTCCATCATTTTATTTAGACAATGTACAATCCAGTTGCAACATCACCTGTAATCAGTGCTGGAAAATGAAATATTGTATTGAAGAAAGCCATTGCATAGATATTGGGGTCGTTGTTCGAATATTGAGAGTCCATTTTCCGCATCTGTCTCCACTCGTAACGACATGGGTGATCTCTCCACTGCCCAGCCCATCTTCTCCACAGGCTGTGAATCCAGGAAGTCATTATCTTCAGGGGAACAATGAGGTGCGAGCAAACACTAGCCTTACTTTTCTTTCCTTCTTTTGGTTGTGGAGCTCAGCTCTACCTCTGCATTCACAATTGAGCCACTAGCTGCCTCCTCTTATATGCCAACGATGAGAGGGCAGATGGAGACCTGGCACTGGTGGGCTGGGCCTAGATGTTGGTTCTGAGGTTCATGCCGTGGGTTCGGTCACTCTGGAACGGTGAGATGGAGCGCCAATTATTTCGCTATTGACATTGCAGGGAGTGCTTGACTTATTCCTGGATTCACTGTAATAAGAACGTAATCTTACTGTAATAAGCTATCACAACTGGAGGTGATGTTGGAATGCCTGCTGCCTGAGCTAGAACATAGTAACAATATCGATTGCTCCTAGTAATTAATGACAGGGTCTGGATTCCATTAATGCCATACAGGTGAATATAATATAGTTCTCTTGTTTCTTTTTTAAGCAGTAAGAAAGTGAAAAACGGACACAAAATAAGTCTTCCCGCATTCCCCATATACCTTTGAGGTCCTCGCAGAATCTCAAAATCCATCTCCACTAATCGCAGTCTAGTCTTCATCAGTCAACAGGTTCGATCCCATGGATCCTTCTGTTTTTGGCCCTGTCCATCCATTAAGACAAGTGTAGGCTTGAAGGTCAACCACCCCATCACACCCAAGAGCTTCAACCTTGACCATCGCGCCCATCTCTGCCACCAATCAGAAAAACTGCTGCCAACTCTAAGTCTCTGCGGCTGCACAGGAGGGACAACAATAAGAGATAGGGAGGGTGAGTAGCGAGGGATAAGACTCGCCTCCGTTCTATTAAAATAATCTCAACTCTATGGTATATGTTACTAGGGACAATCGGCATCCTATGCCAGGGCAACCGGGCTCCATATAACGCAAGTTCAAAGCTATGAAACAACAACAAGAAAAGCACCATAAACAATGAGCCTGCATACAAAGGTGTGAAAGACCTGCTGCTGTCACCCGACATGTACTTCAACCTGGCACCAGACTAAAAGAGCTGTGAACGCCATGGTCCCCCTAGCCGAATAGGGCCCAAAAGCTGAGCCTATCTATCCGAGGCAAGGACGTAACCCGTCAAGCCCAACGATGGGCCTTCTAAAGGAAATTAAAAACTGATTACTGGACATTCTCGGGGTTTCTATACACACTGTGTACTTTTCCAAGCAAGACACCACACAATGAGAACAACCTTTTCTAAAACAAGGAAATTCAATGAGAGAATACTGTCTTCTTCCTACAAGAAAGCATGAAGCTAACCCTCTCAAGGATGAAATATCTTCCTGAGTGGGCCAATGGTCCCAAATCAGACACCCTCCTTAAAGAAATCAGACACATAAGCATAACCAGATTGCAAGACATTTTCTGCCGTGACAGTCCTACATTATATGGTCAACCCATGAATAATGACTAAACCAATTCGACATCCCATGGACACAAGTATCTAGCTCTAAGAGGAGTGAAACTCTGAGTTCCTTTCAGAAGACATACCAATCAGTGTGTGCAGATAGAACAACCATCCACCAATTTATGGAAGGACGAGGTGGCAGATATGTGA